>NC_090185.1:14284568-14888734 GCF_024679245.1 Pseudorasbora parva | reverse complement strand
CACTAGGTGGCGCTGTTTCGAAACTTCTCAGGCTACTTCAGGGCATCGTGGTGATGACCCATACCAAGTTTCATAACAATCTGTTCATGCGTTCATAAAATACAGCATTTTTGCACATAATTCAAAATGGCCGACATCCAAAATGGCCGACATGGTAAAATTGGATATCAGTCGACTCGGCATGACGCCCTGAATCTAATGAGACCAATTTTATGATTTTTGGATAAACGGTTCAGAAGTTATAAGCCAAAATAGGCATTTTTCGTATCTCCGGACAGGTAGGTGGCGCTGCGCCGAAACGCTGCATGTTGCTTCAAGTCATGCTTGTGATGACATGTACCAAGGTTGGTTTGAATACGATAAAGCGTTGCGGAGATATAGCCTTTAGTGTGTTTTTGCAACCTCCACGTAAAATTTGTTTGTGCGTTTATTGAAAACGATTGGACGAATCAACTTGAATTCCATAACTTTTTGTCAACATGCTCTGAAGATGATCTGTTTCAATTTTCGTGAAAATCGGAGCAACGGCCTAGGAGGAGTTCGAAAAAGTAGGTTTTTCAGAAAATTCAAAATGGCGGGAAAATTTGCATACCGGAAAATGACATCATAGGGTGAAATCGAATCGGCTTGAGCCAAGGAATCCGATGAAAAAAGAATTTTGTTTCTAGCCCTTAGGGGTCAAAAGTTATAAGCATAAATATGAGTGAAACTTTGGACAGGTGGTGGCGCTAGAGGGATTGAGTTAGAGGCACCAAATTTGCTATAGTGCCAGCTCAGACTGGCCTCTATGAGTGTGCCAAATTTCACAACTTTTTACCATACGGTTCTATGGGCTGCCAGAGACTCCTATGGCGGAAGAAGAAGAAGAAGCAGAATAATAATAATAGGAACACTAACGATTTCAATAGGTGCCTCCGCACCTTCGGTGCTTGGCCCCTAAATATAGCTGCAAGCAGCCATTATCGGGGCCAAGCGCAAAGAAGAAGACAAGACATGCCAGCATGGCTGGAAGTCTCAAGCCAACTGCAACAATGAGCCATTAAGGACCTATTAAGTTGATTTTAGGCAAAATAGCAGTCAAATTTTAAATACAGTCAATAATAATGGTTTAATGGTTTATCACTTTCGACCAATAGGTGTCACTGTTACGAAACTGATGTGGTTTAGTCAGATTGAGATGACAATGACACATGCAAAGTTTGGTGTCAATATGTCAAAGCATTGCAGAGATACAGCCTCAAGAGTAATTTTTGCATCATGGCTCAACTCTGTTGCAGTGGTATATGAAAACTGTTTTGTCTATCAATCCGAAATCCATAACTATTTGTCAGCATGGTCTGAAGACGATACGGATCAATTTTGGTGAAAATCGGACAAACGGTCTAGGATGAGTTTGAAAAAGTAGGTTTTTAACAAATAACAAGACGGAGGACAGATAGGTTTGCAAAATATGGCACAATTGGTATCCATGTTCTCGGCATGAGCCATTGACTGTATTATGACCAGTTTCATTACAATGGGTTAATTTAATCAAAAGTTATTCGCATTTCTGTACATTTTATTACAACTTTTGACCACAAGGTGGCGCTACCCCGAAACTCTTTGAGTATCTTCAGGACATGGAGCGGAAGACACATACCGAGTTTTGTAACGATACGCTAATGCATTCTTAAATTATAGCATTAGCATTTTAAACCATAATACTGCATTGAAGTCAATGGGAATTTCATGTTTTGTTTTATTATAGCGCCACCAAGAGGCACAATCCCACCAATTTTTTTATGTGTCCTCATAGTGAGCCCATACATATGTGTGTCAAGTTTGGTGAAAATATCTCATTTTGTTTTGGAGTTATAGACATTTATATGAAAAAACACGTAAAAAAGGACTGACACCTGACTTTGATTGGATTTTACTACCCCTTACTATCAATATTTTGAGATTTGGGCATTAGCGTATAGCTATCGACCTATGTTTCCGAACTTCTGAGGCTGGTTTCGTCTCGATCGGACTAGCGGTTTCGAAGATATCAGCAAATGTTTTTTAAGCACTAAATTACAACTCTGCGCAAACCATATGCCGAAACCTGGCAAGTCTGGTATCGTTGGAGTCGGCAAGGATTCAGGAGACCAAAAAACACACTCCCATCAAAATATGTCAACCACACCCAAAGTTATAAGCGTTTGAAAAAAAAAATTCTCCACTAGGTGGCGCTGTTTCGAAACTTCTCAGGCTACTTCAGGGCATCGTGGTGATGACCCATACCAAGTTTCATAACAATCTGTTCATGCGTTCATAAAATACAGCATTTTTGCACATAATTCAAAATGGCCGACATCCAAAATGGCCGACATGGTAAAATTGGATATCAGTCGACTCGGCATGACGCCCTGAATCTAATGAGACCAATTTTATGATTTTTGGATAAACGGTTCAGAAGTTATAAGCCAAAATAGGCATTTTTCGTATCTCCGGACAGGTAGGTGGCGCTGCGCCGAAACGCTGCATGTTGCTTCAAGTCATGCTTGTGATGACATGTACCAAGGTTGGTTTGAATATGATAAAGCGTTGCGGAGATATAGCCTTTAGTGTGTTTTTGCAACCTCCCCGTAAAATTTGTTTGTGCGTTTATTGAAAACGATTGGACGAATCAACTTGAATTCCATAACTTTTTGTCAACATGCTCTGAAGATGATCTGTTTCAATTTTCGTGAAAATCGGAGCAACGGCCTAGGAGGAGTTCGAAAAAGTAGGTTTTTCAGAAAATTCAAAATGGCGGGAAAATTTGCATACCGGAAAATGACATCATAGGGTGAAATCGAATCGGCTTGAGCCAAGGAATCCGATGAAAAAAGAATTTTGTTTCTAGCCCTTAGGGGTCAAAAGTTATAAGCATAAATATGAGTGAAACTTTGGACAGGTGGTGGCGCTAGAGGGATTGAGTTAGAGGCACCAAATTTGCTATAGTGACAGCTCAGACTGGCCTCTATGAGTGTGCCAAATTTCACAACTTTTTACCATACGGTTCTATGGGCTGCCAGAGACTCCTATGGCGGAAGAAGAAGAAGAAGCAGAATAATAATAATAGGAACACTAACGATTTCAATAGGTGCCTCCGCACCTTCGGTGCTTGGCCCCTAATAATAGGAACACTAACGATTTCAATAGGTGCCTCCGCACCTTCGGTGCTTGGCCCCTAAATATAGCTGCAAGCAGCCATTATCGGGGCCAAGCGCAAAGAAGAAGACAAGACATGCCAGCATGGCTGGAAGTCTCAAGCCAACTGCAACAATGAGCCATTAAGGACCTATTAAGTTGATTTTAGGCAAAATAGCAGTCAAATTTTAAATACAGTCAATAATAATGGTTTAATGGTTTATCACTTTCGACCAATAGGTGTCACTGTTACGAAACTGATGTGGTTTAGTCAGATTGAGATGACAATGACACATGCAAAGTTTGGTGTCAATATGTCAAAGCATTGCAGAGATACAGCCTCAAGAGTAATTTTTGCATCATGGCTCAACTCTGTTGCAGTGGTATATGAAAACTGTTTTGTCTATCAATCCGAAATCCATAACTATTTGTCAGCATGGTCTGAAGACGATACGGATCAATTTTGGTGAAAATCGGACAAACGGTCTAGGATGAGTTTGAAAAAGTAGGTTTTTAACAAATAACAAGACGGAGGACAGATAGGTTTGCAAAATATGGCACAATTGGTATCCATGTTCTCGGCATGAGCCATTGACTGTATTATGACCAGTCTCATTACAATAGGCTAATTTAATCAAAAGTTATTCGCATTTCTGTACATTTTATTACAACTTTTGACCACAAGGTGGCGCTACCCCGAAACTTTTTGAGTATCTTCAGGACATGGAGCGGAAGACACATACCGAGTTTTGTAACGATACGCTAATGCATTCTTAAATTATAGCATTAGCATTTTAAACCATAATACTGCATTGAAGTCAATGGGAATTTCATGTTTTGTTTTATTATAGCGCCACCAAGAGGCACAATCCCACCAATTTTTTTATGTGTCCTCATAGTGAGCCCATACATATGTGTGTCAAGTTTGGTGAAAATATCTCATTTTGTTTTGGAGTTATAGACATTTATATGAAAAAACACGTAAAAAAGGACTGACACCTGACTTTGATTGGATTTTACTACCCCTTACTATCAATATTTTGAGATTTGGGCATTAGCGTATAGCTATCGACCTATGTTTCCGAACTTCTGAGGCTGGTTTCGTCTCGATCGGACTAGCGGTTTCGAAGATATCAGCAAATGTTTTTTAAGCACTAAATTACAACTCTGCGCAAACCATATGCCGAAACCTGGCAAGTCTGGTATCGTTGGAGTCGGCAAGGATTCAGGAGACCAAAAAACACACTCCCATCAAAATATGTCAACCACACCCAAAGTTATAAGCGTTTGAAAAAAAAAATTCTCCACTAGGTGGCGCTGTTTCGAAACTTCTCAGGCTACTTCAGGGCATCGTGGTGATGACCCATACCAAGTTTCATAACAATCTGTTCATGCGTTCATAAAATACAGCATTTTTGCACATAATTCAAAATGGCCGACATCCAAAATGGCCGACATGGTAAAATTGGATATCAGTCGACTCGGCATGACGCCCTGAATCTAATGAGACCAATTTTATGATTTTTGGATAAACGGTTCAGAAGTTATAAGCCAAAATAGGCATTTTTCGTATCTCCGGACAGGTAGGTGGCGCTGCGCCGAAACGCTGCATGTTGCTTCAAGTCATGCTTGTGATGACATGTACCAAGGTTGGTTTGAATACGATAAAGCGTTGCGGAGATATAGCCTTTAGTGTGTTTTTGCAACCTCCACGTAAAATTTGTTTGTGCGTTTATTGAAAACGATTGGACGAATCAACTTGAATTCCATAACTTTTTGTCAACATGCTCTGAAGATGATCTGTTTCAATTTTCGTGAAAATCGGAGCAACGGCCTAGGAGGAGTTCGAAAAAGTAGGTTTTTCAGAAAATTCAAAATGGCGGGAAAATTTGCATACCGGAAAATGACATCATAGGGTGAAATCGAATCGGCTTGAGCCAAGGAATCCGATGAAAAAAGAATTTTGTTTCTAGCCCTTAGGGGTCAAAAGTTATAAGCATAAATATGAGTGAAACTTTGGACAGGTGGTGGCGCTAGAGGGATTGAGTTAGAGGCACCAAATTTGCTATAGTGACAGCTCAGACTGGCCTCTATGAGTGTGCCAAATTTCACAACTTTTTACCATACGGTTCTATGGGCTGCCAGAGACTCCTATGGCGGAAGAAGCAGAATAATAAATATAGCTGCAAGCAGCCATTATCGGGGCCAAGCGCAAAGAAGAAGACAAGACATGCCAGCATGGCTGGAAGTCTCAAGCCAACTGCAACAATGAGCCATTAAGGACCTATTAAGTTGATTTTAGGCAAAATAGCAGTCAAATTTTAAATACAGTCAATAATAATGGTTTAATGGTTTATCACTTTCGACCAATAGGTGTCACTGTTACGAAACTGATGTGGTTTAGTCAGATTGAGATGACAATGACACATGCAAAGTTTGGTGTCAATATGTCAAAGCATTGCAGAGATACAGCCTCAAGAGTCATTTTTGCATCATGGCTCAACTCTGTTGCAGTGGTATATGAAAACTGTTTTGTCTATCAATCCGAAATCCATAACTATTTGTCAGCATGGTCTGAAGACGATACGGATCAATTTTGGTGAAAATCGGACAAACGGTCTAGGATGAGTTTGAAAAAGTAGATTTTTAACAAATAACAAGATGGAGCACAGATATGTTTGCAAAATATGGCAAAATTGGTATCTATCTTCTCGGCATGAGCCAATGAATGTATTATGACCAGTCTCATTACAATAGGCTAATTTAATCAAAAGTTATTAGCATTTTTGTACATTTTATTACAACTTTTGACCACAAGGTGGCGCTGCCCCGAAACTTTTTGAGTATCTTCGGGACATGGAGCGGAAGACACATACCGAGTTTTGTAACGATACGCTAATGCATTCTTAAATTATAGCATTAGCATTTTAAACCGTAATACTGCATTGAAGTCAATGGGAATTTCATGTTTTGTTTTATTATAGCGCCACCAAGAGGCACAATCCCACCAATTTTTTTATGTGTCCTCATAGTGAGCCCATACATATGTGTGTCAAGTTTGGTGAAAATATCTCATTTTGTTTTGGAGTTATAGACATTTATATGAAAAAACACGTAAAAAAGGACTGACACCTGACTTTGATTGGATTTTACTACCCCTTACTATCAATATTTTGAGATTTTGGCATTAGCGTATAGCTATCGACCTATGTTTCCGAACTTCTGAGGCTGGTTTCGTCTCGATCGGACTAGCGGTTTCGAAGATATCAGCAAATGTTTTTTAAGCACTAAATTACAACTCTGCGCAAACCATATGCCGAAACCTGGCAAGTCTGGTATCGTTGGAGTCGGCAAGGATTCAGGAGACCAAAAAACACACTCCCATCAAAATATGTCAACCACACCCAAAGTTATAAGCGTTTGAAAAAAAAAATTCTCCACTAGGTGGCGCTGTTTCGAAACTTCTCAGGCTACTTCAGGGCATCGTGGTGATGACCCATACCAAGTTTCATAACAATCTGTTCATGCGTTCATAAAATACAGCATTTTTGCACATAATTCAAAATGGCCGACATCCAAAATGGCCGACATGGTAAAATTGGATATCAGTCGACTCGGCATGACGCCCTGAATCTAATGAGACCAATTTTATGATTTTTGGATAAACGGTTCAGAAGTTATAAGCCAAAATAGGCATTTTTCATATCTCCGGACAGGTAGGTGGCGCTGCGCCGAAACGCTGCATGTTGCTTCAAGTCATGCTTGTGATGACATGTACCAAGGTTGGTTTGAATACGATAAAGCGTTGCGGAGATATAGCCTTTAGTGTGTTTTTGCAACCTCCACGTAAAATTTGTTTGTGCGTTTATTGAAAACGATTGGACGAATCAACTTGAATTCCATAACTTTTTGTCAACATGCTCTGAAGATGATCTGTTTCAATTTTCGTGAAAATCGGAGCAACGGCCTAGGAGGAGTTCGAAAAAGTAGGTTTTTCAGAAAATTCAAAATGGCGGGAAAATTTGCATACCGGAAAATGACATCATAGGGTGAAATCGAATCGGCTTGAGCCAAGGAATCCGATGAAAAAAGAATTTTGTTTCTAGCCCTTAGGGGTCAAAAGTTATAAGCATAAATATGAGTGAAACTTTGGACAGGTGGTGGCGCTAGAGGGATTGAGTTAGAGGCACCAAATTTGCTATAGTGACAGCTCAGACTGGCCTCTATGAGTGTGCCAAATTTCACAACTTTTTACCATACGGTTCTATGGGCTGCCAGAGACTCCTATGGCGGAAAAAGAAGAAGAAGAAGAAGCAGAATAATAATAGGAACACTAACAATTTCAATAGGTGCCTCCGCACCTTCGGTGCTTGGCCCCTAAATATAGCTGCAAGCAGCAATTGTCGGGGCCAAGCGCAAAGAAGAAGACAAGACATGCCAGCATGGCTGGAAGTGTCAAACCAACTGCAACAATGAGCCATTAAAGAATTATTAAGTTGATTTTAGGCAAAAAAGCAGTACAATTTTAAATACAGTCAATAATAATGATTTAATGGTTTATCATTTTCGACCAATAGGTGGCACTGTTACTAAACTGATGTGGTGTAGTCAGATTGAGGAGACAATGACACATGCAAAGTTTGGTGTCAATATGTCAAAGCATTGCAGAGATACAGCCTCAAGAGTCATTTTTGCATCAGAGCTCAACTGCGTTGCTGTGGTATATGACAACTGTTTTGTCTATCAATACGAAATCCATAACTATTTGTCAGCATGGTCTGAAGACGATACGATTTAATTTTGGTGAAAATTGGACAAACGGTCTAGGACGAGTTTGAAAAAGTAGGTTTTTAACCAATAACAAGATAGAGGGGAGAGAGGTTTGCCAAATATGGGAAAAATTGGTATCTATATTCTCGGCATGAGCCATAGAATGATTTATAACCAGTCTCATTGCAATAGGCTAATTTAATCAAAAGTTATTAGCATTTTTGTACACTTTATTACAACTTTTACACGAGGTGGCGTTGCCCGAAAACTTTTTGAGTACCTTCAGGACATAGAGCGGAAGACACATACTGAGTTTTGTAATTATACACTAATGCATTCGTAAAGTATAGCATATGCATTTTATACCCTAATACTGCATTGAAGTCAATGGGAATTTCATGTTTTGTTCTATTATAGCGCCACCAAGAGGCAGAATCCCACCATTTTTTATATGTCCTCAGAGTGAGCCCATACATACGTGTGTCGAGTTTGGTGAAAATATCTCATTTTGTTTTGGAGTTATAAACAGTTGTATGAAAAAAACACGTAAAAAATGACTGACACCTGACTTTGATTGGATTTTACTACCCCTTACTATCAATATTTTGACATTTGGGAATTAGTGTATAGCTATCGACCTATGTTTCCGAACTTCCGGCGCTGGTTTCGTCTCGATCGGAATGAAAATATACAATGAACTACTATTAGATGTTACATATTTTAAGAAGTAAAATGAGTTTTAAAAGGAAGGGACATTTAATGGGATTTGTATGTTTCATTTTATTGTTGTGGATTTAATAAGGGCCCGAGCACTGATGGTGGTCTACATGTCAATATTTAGTCAGTTATATTGTCACCTGTGGGCAAGAGTAAATTGTTATTAACTACTAATTAAGATTGAACCAAAACAACATCATATTTGGTCAGTCTAATAGTTAATAGACTTAATGATGTTAAATTTCAAAGATCTTGAGTTTTGTTGAACATGTCCATGGTATCCTGACAAAGTCTGATGTTTCGGCAAAATTTTAGTTATTCATAGTGCCACTAGCTGGTCAAGTCACCTTTATTTATATAGCACTTTTAACAAGTCCAGTTTCAAAGCAGCTTCACAGTTTTAACAGGAAAATAATGCAACAGATTTTGTACAACTGCTCTGTTGAAAATGGTGATGTCATCCAGCTAATTTCAATTATCATGTAGTGTCAATGCGGGCAGATCAGTAATATAGTTGAAATTTAGGTGTCCCCAACTGAGCAAGCCAAGCCAAAGGCAACGGTGGCAAGGAACCAAAATTCCTTCAGGGCCAGGATGGAGATAAAAAAATCTTGGGAGAAACCAGGCTAAGTCGGGGTGCCAGTTCTCCTCTGGCCGACGAACAAACAGTGTATGATTATTATTTTGCGTACAACAGTGTATGATTATTTTTTACCTTTTAAACTGGCAACATTACAGTTCAGAAGTCATATTAGATAAATAGATATTCGTAAGATCATTTGATAGATTGGAGTTGTCGTGCCGGAGACAGGTTTATAAGGATGTCTTTTCGAGTCTGCATTTACAGGGCAGAGTTTAATTGACACACTCTCTTCAGACATTTCAGGGATGCATTGGTCATGTCCTGGCACAGGTCCACCCTCTGATCAGAGTACAGCCCAGTAGCAGGAAGTGTGGCAAATACAAATGATTGATATAGTCCTCCTATTTTTATATACTTAAATGCATATTGCCCACCGTGCTCTGTGTTCCTACAACCACAAGGTAGTGGTGGCACAGTTGCGAGGACCCTTTTATTCCTCTTGCAGCTTCAATGTAGTTTTGTATTTTTTACTTTTTGGGACCTCAGGAAGAGTAGTCACTGCCTAGGTATTGGCTAATGGGGATCCAAATAAACAAATAAACTTAGATCATAGATGGGATAGAGCATTCATGGGTAAATTAACTAAGGAAAAATATAATATCATAGCTTTTTTAGGTGTCCTCAAAGGGGTCCATAAATATATGTCAAATTTGTTGTAAATATCTAATTTTCTTTTAAAGTTATAGCAAAATATATTTGAGAGCATGGGCTGCATTGATTGGATTTTTTTTTCTTCCAAAATTTTGGCTTTGTTTTGGTCATTATTGTTTAGCTATTGACCTATGTAAGTATTCAGAATTTCCTATTGTGGTTTTGTTTTAATTGGACTAACTGTTTCCTACATTCGCAAAGGTTTTTTAGGTGCTAAAGTACACCTTTTTACAAACCATAAGGTGAAACCAGGAATGTTTGGTATTATTGGACTCGGCAAGGATTCAGGAGTCTAATGAGGTGAATACTGTGAAAAACACTGGCTTGAAAATTCTCAGGCTCCTTCAGGGCATTGCACCAATGAAGTATGCTTTGTTTGTGATACGCCATTGTCCTCATAGACTATCATGGCACCAAGGATAAAGACAATGAATGCCCATTTTCATCTGACTAATGTTTGGGTGCGTATATTGCCAGTTTCATGAGTTTTTCCCCTGTTATAGCGCCACCAAGTGATCAATCGTTGTGATTTTTTTCATGTGATCTCAGACTGACCTCACTCACACGTGACCTTAATTTGGTGGAAATATCTCGTTCTGTTCACAAGTTATAGCCATTTTATTAAATAAGGTCCCGGTCACATCAAACATTTTGGCTCCCCTTAGCAACCATAAATCAAAATGTTTTTTTTTTTTGATAATTATTGATAGTCTCTCTCCAGAGAACATTTCTGCAGTGGTTTGGTTCCGATCAGTCAAATAAGCTGGGAGTAATTTGCAAAAGTAGGTTTTACAAAAAACCTAAAATATCTCGAAATTGGCGCCTGAAGGGCGAGCAAATCCGAGACATGCATTTTGTCCGTCTCGAGCCAAGGATTCCAGCAATATAAGACACTCGAGGCTAAGCCTTACGGTTGAGGAGTTATGAGCCGTTTCGTACTTTTGGTCGCCGTTTCGCACTTTTGATCGCTGTAGCGCCCCCGTCAGGCCGATCGGGGCGGGCTTCGGTGACGTCTGCAGTGGTTGTGAGTACTACCAGCCCTGAAAGTTTCAAGTCTCTACGACTTACGGTTTGGTCTGCCCGAGCAGTTTTAGCTGGAAAATGATGCATCATGGGGAAATGAACAGTTCCAATAGGGTTTCAGCCTGACGCTTGACTTTGATTGGATTTTACTACCCCTTACTATCAAAATTTTGAGATTTGGCCTCACGACTGTGCCTAGCGACCTATGTTTCCGAACTTCTGACGCTGGTTTCGTCTCGATCGGACCAGTGGTTTCGAAGATATCGGCTAATTTTCTTAAAGCGCTAAATTACAACGGTGCACAAACCATACGCCGAAACCTGGCAAGTGTGGTATGGTTGGACTCTGCAACGATTCAGGAGTCTAAGGAGATGAGTCGCGTGAAAATAAGTCAACCACACCCAAAGTTATAAGCACTTTTTAAAAAAAATCTCAACTAGGTGGCGCTGTTTCGAAACTTCTCAGGCTACTTCAGGGCATCGTGGTGATGACCCATGCCGAGTTCCGTAACAATCCGTTCATGCGTTCATAAAATACAGCATTTTGGCACATAATTCAAGATGGCCGACAGCCAAAATGGCCGACATGGTAAAATTGGACATCAGTTGACTCGGCATGACGTCTCGAATCTGACGAGACCACTTTTGTGATTTTTGGGCAAACGGTTCAGCAAAAAAAAGCAAAAATAGCCATTTTTCCTATCTCCGGGCCAGTAGGTGGCGCTGCGCCGAAACGCAGCAGGTTGCCTCAAGACATGCTTGTGCCAACAAGTACCAAGTTTGGTCTGAATACGATAAAGCGTTGCGGAGATACAGCCATACGTCTGTTTTTGCAAGCGCTACGTAAAATTTGTTTGCGCGTTTAACGGAAAAGATTTGACGAATCAACTTGAATTCCATAACTTTTTGTCGACACTGGCTGCAGATGATCTGGTTCAATTTTCGTGCAAATCAGACGAACAGTCTAGGACGAGTTCGCAAAAGTAGGATTTTGGGGAAATTCAAAATGGCGGGAAACATATAATGTCGGAAATGACGTCATAGGGTGCTTTCGGATTGGCAGGAGCTCAGAAATCTGAGGAAACAAGAATTTTGTTTCTAGCCCATAAGGTTCAAAAGTTATTAGCATAAACATGAGTGCAACTTTGGACAGGTGGTGGCGCTAGAGGGATTGAGTTGGAGACACCAAAATTGGTGTATTTAATGTTGGGACTGCCCTCTATCAGAATGTCAAATCGTTACAACTTTCCCGCAAACGGTTCTATGGGCTGCCATAGACCTCCATGGCGGAAGAAGAAAGTGCGACAACGGTTTCAATAGGTGCCTCCGCACCTTCGGTGCTTGGCCCCTAATAAAAAGGCAATAAAAAGGGTATAAAAAGGCATATAAAAAATAGACCATAGGGTTTGAGCACTTGAGTTTTGAGCTGCTGTTTGCTAAAACTTTATCAAGCCTGGTGACATGTGCATCGCAGAGGTCAAAGGTCAATTTTTGCATTTTCAGCTCATTTATCATGAAAATGGGGTGTTTTTATTTATTTATTTTTTTACCTTTTAAACTGGTATGCCTCTACTGATGGCCCGATCTCCGCCAAAGTTTGCACGCGTCTTTACAATAATGCGGCGCACATGCTCAGCCGATTTGGTGAAGTTCTGCGCAAAGCAGGCAATTTTTAGTCATTTAAATGTCATTTTGCATAGGATAATATAGGGCATTTGTTTTTCACCAGTTTAACAGTTGGAGGGCCCGATCTCCGCCAAAGTTTGCACGCGTCTTTACAATAATGCGGCGCACATGCCCAGCCGATTTGGTGAAGTTCTGCGCAGAGCAGGCAATTTTTAGTCATTTAAATGTCAATTTGCATAGGATAATAATAGGGCATTTGTTTTCACCAATTTAACAGTTAAAGCGCCCCGGCGGCCATAAAAGTCTGCAAGCCTCTTTAGGGTCACGTGACGCATGCGCACGCGTGATTTCGTAAAGCTGTATGCCAATCAGGCAGGAAGAGGGCCGCTTTCAGGCCTTTAATGGGATTTTCCATAGAAATACATCATTTTGACCCCTTTTTAACCATTATAGCGCCACCAAGTGGCCGGTCCCCACGTCCTTTTTCACTTGGCCACAGAATGAGCTCTTACATAGGCGTGCTGAGTTTGGTGAAAATACCTCATTCCGTTCACGAGTTTTAGCCAATTTAGTAAAAGGGGCTACTCCCCCTTCCAACGTTTTGGCTGCCTTTAGGGTCCAGGAACCCAAATTTCCATTTTTTTTAAATGACTTTTGACAATTAGACTCCAGAGAATCTCGCTGCGCTGGTTTGGTTCCGGTTGGGCCAAAAACCTAGGACTAGTTGGCAAAAGTAGGTTTTGCAAAAAACCCGAAATACCCGAATTTTTTCCCACTATTCCGAGCCAATCCGGGGCATGCATTTTGTCCGTCTCGAGCCAAGGATTCCAGCAATATAAGACACTCGAGGCTAAGCCTTACGGTTGAGGAGTTATGAGCCGTTTCGTACTTTTGGTCGCCGTTTCGCACTTTTGATCGCTGTAGCGCCCCCGTCAGGCCGATCGGGGCGGGCTTCGGTGACGTCTGCAGTGGTTGTGAGTACTACCAGCCCTGAAAGTTTCAAGTCTCTACGACTTACGGTTTGGTCTGCCCGAGCAGTTTTAGCTGGAAAATGATGCATCATGGGGAAATGAACAGTTCCAATAGGGTTTCAGCCTGACGCTTGACTTTGATTGGATTTTACTACCCCTTACTATCAAAATTTTGAGATTTGGCCTCACGACTGTGCCTAGCGACCTATGTTTCCGAACTTCTGACGCTGGTTTCGTCTCGATCGGACCAGTGGTTTCGAAGATATCGGCTAATTTTCTTAAAGCGCTAAATTACAACGGTGCACAAACCATACGCCGAAACCTGGCAAGTGTGGTATGGTTGGACTCTGCAACGATTCAGGAGTCTAAGGAGATGAGTCGCGTGAAAATAAGTCAACCACACCCAAAGTTATAAGCACTTTTTAAAAAAAATCTCAACTAGGTGGCGCTGTTTCGAAACTTCTCAGGCTACTTCAGGGCATCGTGGTGATGACCCATGCCGAGTTCCGTAACAATCCGTTCATGCGTTCATAAAATACAGCATTTTGGCACATAATTCAAGATGGCCGACAGCCAAAATGGCCGACATGGTAAAATTGGACATCAGTTGACTCGGCATGACGTCTCGAATCTGACGAGACCACTTTTGTGATTTTTGGGCAAACGGTTCAGCAAAAAAAAGCAAAAATAGCCATTTTTCCTATCTCCGGGCCAGTAGGTGGCGCTGCGCCGAAACGCAGCAGGTTGCCTCAAGACATGCTTGTGCCAACAAGTACCAAGTTTGGTCTGAATACGATAAAGCGTTGCGGAGATACAGCCATACGTCTGTTTTTGCAAGCGCTACGTAAAATTTGTTTGCGCGTTTAACGGAAAAGATTTGACGAATCAACTTGAATTCCATAACTTTTTGTCGACACTGGCTGCAGATGATCTGGTTCAATTTTCGTGCAAATCAGACGAACAGTCTAGGACGAGTTCGCAAAAGTAGGATTTTGGGGAAATTCAAAATGGCGGGAAACATATAATGTCGGAAATGACGTCATAGGGTGCTTTCGGATTGGCAGGAGCTCAGAAATCTGAGGAAACAAGAATTTTGTTTCTAGCCCATAAGGTTCAAAAGTTATTAGCATAAACATGAGTGCAACTTTGGACAGGTGGTGGCGCTAGAGGGATTGAGTTGGAGACACCAAAATTGGTGTATTTAATGTTGGGACTGCCCTCTATCAGAATGTCAAATCGTTACAACTTTCCCGCAAACGGTTCTATGGGCTGCCATAGACCTCCATGGCGGAAGAAGAAAGTGCGACAACGGTTTCAATAGGTGCCTCCGCACCTTCGGTGCTTGGCCCCTAAATATAGCTGCAAGCAGCCATTATCGGGGCCAAGCGCAAAGAAGAAGACAAGACATGCCAGCATGGCTGGAAGTCTCAAGCCAACTGCAACAATGAGCCATTAAGGACCTATTAAGTTGATTTTAGGCAAAATAGCAGTCAAATTTTAAATACAGTCAATAATAATGGTTTAATGGTTTATCACTTTCGACCAATAGGTGTCACTGTTACGAAACTGATGTGGTTTAGTCAGATTGAGATGACAATGACACATGCAAAGTTTGGTGTCAATATGTCAAAGCATTGCAGAGATACAGCCTCAAGAGTAATTTTTGCATCATGGCTCAACTCTGTTGCAGTGGTATATGAAAACTGTTTTGTCTATCAATCCGAAATCCATAACTATTTGTCAGCATGGTCTGAAGACGATACGGATCAATTTTGGTGAAAATCGGACAAACGGTCTAGGATGAGTTTGAAAAAGTAGATTTTTAACAAATAACAAGATGGAGCACAGATATGTTTGCAAAATATGGCAAAATTGGTATCTATCTTCTCGGCATGAGCCAATGAATGTATTATGACCAGTCTCATTACAATAGGCTAATTTAATCAAAAGTTATTAGCATTTTTGTACATTTTATTACAACTTTTGACCACAAGGTGGCGCTGCCCCGAAACTTTTTGAATATGTTCGGGACATAGAGCGGAAGACACATACCGAGTTTTGTAATGATACACTAGTGCATTCTTAAATTATAGCATTAGCATTTTAAACCGTAATACTGCATTGAAGTCAATGGGAATTTCATGTTTTGTTTTATTATAGCGCCACCAAGAGGCACAATCCCACCAATTTTTTTATGTGTCCTCGTAGTGAGCCCATACATATGTGTGTCAAGTTTGGTGAAAATATTTCATTTTGTTTTGGAGTTATAGACATTTATATGAAAAAACACGTAAAAAATGACTGACACCTGACTTTGATTGGATTTTACTACCCCTTACTATCAATATTTTGAGATTTGGGCATTAGCGTATAGCTATCGACCTATGTTTCCGAACTTCTGAGGCTGGTTTCGTCTCGATCGGACTAGCGGTTTCGAAGATATCAGCAAATGTTTTTTAAGCACTAAATTACAACTCTGCGCAAACCATATGCCGAAACCTGGCAAGTCTGGTATCGTTGGAGTCGGCAAGGATTCAGGAGACCAAAAAACACACTCCCATCAAAATATGTCAACCACACCCAAAGTTATAAGCGTTTGAAAAAAAAAATTCTCCACTAGGTGGCGCTGTTTCGAAACTTCTCAGGCTACTTCAGGGCATCGTGGTGATGACCCATACCAAGTTTCATAACAATCTGTTCATGCGTTCATAAAATACAGCATTTTTGCACATAATTCAAAATGGCCGACATCCAAAATGGCCGACATGGTAAAATTGGATATCAGTCGACTCGGCATGACGCCCTGAATCTAATGAGACCAATTTTATGATTTTTGGATAAACGGTTCAGAAGTTATAAGCCAAAATAGGCATTTTTCGTATCTCCGGACAGGTAGGTGGCGCTGCGCCGAAACGCTGCATGTTGCTTCAAGTCATGCTTGTGATGACATGTACCAAGGTTGGTTTGAATACGATAAAGCGTTGCGGAGATATAGCCTTTAGTGTGTTTTTGCAACCTCCACGTAAAATTTGTTTGTGCGTTTATTGAAAACGATTGGACGAATCAACTTGAATTCCATAACTTTTTGTCAACATGCTCTGAAGATGATCTGTTTCAATTTTCGTGAAAATCGGAGCAACGGCCTAGGAGGAGTTCGAAAAAGTAGGTTTTTCAGAAAATTCAAAATGGCGGGAAAATTTGCATACCGGAAAATGACATCATAGGGTGAAATCGAATCGGCTTGAGCCAAGGAATCCGATGAAAAAAGAATTTTGTTTCTAGCCCTTAGGGGTCAAAAGTTATAAGCATAAATATGAGTGAAACTTTGGACAGGTGGTGGCGCTAGAGGGATTGAGTTAGAGGCACCAAATTTGCTATAGTGACAGCTCAGACTGGCCTCTATGAGTGTGCCAAATTTCACAACTTTTTACCATACGGTTCTATGGGCTGCCAGAGACTCCTATGGCGGAAAAAGAAGAAGAAGAAGAAGCAGAATAATAATAGGAACACTAACGATTTCAATAGGTGCCTCCGCACCTTCGGTGCTTGGCCCCTAAATATAGCTGCAAGCAGCCATTATCGGGGCCAAGCGCAAAGAAGAAGACAAGACATGCCAGCATGGCTGGAAGTCTCAAGCCAACTGCAACAATGAGCCATTAAGGACCTATTAAGTTGATTTTAGGCAAAATAGCAGTCAAATTTTAAATACAGTCAATAATAATGGTTTAATGGTTTATCACTTTCGACCAATAGGTGTCACTGTTACGAAACTGATGTGGTTTAGTCAGATTGAGATGACAATGACACATGCAAAGTTTGGTGTCAATATGTCAAAGCATTGCAGAGATACAGCCTCAAGAGTAATTTTTGCATCATGGCTCAACTCTGTTGCAGTGGTATATGAAAACTGTTTTGTCTATCAATCCGAAATCCATAAGTATTTGTCAGCATGGTCTGAAGACGATACGGATCAATTTTGGTGAAAATCGGACAAACGGTCTAGGATGAGTTTGAAAAAGTAGATTTTTAACAAATAACAAGATGGAGCACAGATATGTTTGCAAAATATGGCAAAATTGGTATCTATCTTCTCGGCATGAGCCAATGAATGTATTATGACCAGTCTCATTACAATAGGCTAATTTAATCAAAAGTTATTAGCATTTTTGTACATTTTATTACAACTTTTGACCACAAGGTGGCGCTGCCCCGAAACTTTTTGAATATCTTCGGGACATAGAGCGGAAGACACATACCGAGTTTTGTAACGATACACTAGTGCATTCTTAAATTATAGCATTAGCATTTTAAACCGTAATACTGCATTGAAGTCAATGGGAATTTCATGTTTTGTTTTATTATAGCGCCACCAAGAGGCACAATCCCACCAATTTTTTTATGTGTCCTCGTAGTGAGCCCATACATATGTGTGTCAAGTTTGGTGAAAATATTTCATTTTGTTTTGGAGTTATAGACATTTATATGAAAAAACACGTAAAAAATGACTGACACCTGACTTTGATTGGATTTTACTACCCCTTACTATCAATATTTTGAGATTTGGGCATTAGCGTATAGCTATCGACCTATGTTTCCGAACTTCTGAGGCTGGTTTCGTCTCGATCGGACTAGCGGTTTCGAAGATATCAGCAAATGTTTTTTAAGCACTAAATTACAACTCTGCGCAAACCATATGCCGAAACCTGGCAAGTCTGGTATCGTTGGAGTCGGCAAGGATTCAGGAGACCAAAAAACACACTCCCATCAAAATATGTCAACCACACCCAAAGTTATAAGCGTTTGAAAAAAAAAATTCTCCACTAGGTGGCGCTGTTTCGAAACTTCTCAGGCTACTTCAGGGCATCGTGGTGATGACCCATACCAAGTTTCATAACAATCTGTTCATGCGTTCATAAAATACAGCATTTTTGCACATAATTCAAAATGGCCGACATCCAAAATGGCCGACATGGTAAAATTGGATATCAGTCGACTCGGCATGACGCCCTGAATCTAATGAGACCAATTTTATGATTTTTGGATAAACGGTTCAGAAGTTATAAGCCAAAATAGGCATTTTTCGTATCTCCGGACAGGTAGGTGGCGCTGCGCCGAAACGCTGCATGTTGCTTCAAGTCATGCTTGTGATGACATGTACCAAGGTTGGTTTGAATACGATAAAGCGTTGCGGAGATATAGCCTTTAGTGTGTTTTTGCAACCTCCACGTAAAATTTGTTTGTGCGTTTATTGAAAACGATTGGACGAATCAACTTGAATTCCATAACTTTTTGTCAACATGCTCTGAAGATGATCTGTTTCAATTTTCGTGAAAATCGGAGCAACGGCCTAGGAGGAGTTCAAAAAAGTAGGTTTTTCAGAAAATTCAAAATGGCGGGAAAATTTGCATACCGGAAAATGACATCATAGGGTGAAATCGAATCGGCTTGAGCCAAGGAATCCGATGAAAAAAGAATTTTGTTTCTAGCCCTTAGGGGTCAAAAGTTATAAGCATAAATATGAGTGAAACTTTGGACAGGTGGTGGCGCTAGAGGGATTGAGTTAGAGGCACCAAATTTGCTATAGTGACAGCCCAGACTGGCCTCTATGAGTGTGCCAAATTTCACAACTTTTTACCATACGGTTCTATGGGCTGCCAGAGACTCCTATGGCGGAAAAAGAAGAAGAAGAAGAAGAAGAAGCAGAATAATAACAAGCAGCCATTATCGGGGCCAAGCGCAAAGAAGAAGACAAGACATGCCAGCATGGCTGGAAGTCTCAAGCCAACTGCAACAATGAGCCATTAAGGACCTATTAAGTTGATTTTAGGCAAAATAGCAGTCAAATTTTAAATACAGTCAATAATAATGGTTTAATGGTTTATCACTTTCGACCAATAGGTGTCACTGTTACGAAACTGATGTGGTTTAGTCAGATTGAGATGACAATGACACATGCAAAGTTTGGTGTCAATATGTCAAAGCATTGCAGAGATACAGCCTCAAGAGTAATTTTTGCATCATGGCTCAACTCTGTTGCAGTGGTATATGAAAACTGTTTTGTCTATCAATCCGAAATCCATAAGTATTTGTCAGCATGGTCTGAAGACGATACGGATCAATTTTGGTGAAAATCGGACAAACGGTCTAGGATGAGTTTGAAAAAGTAGATTTTTAACAAATAACAAGATGGAGCACAGATATGTTTGCAAAATATGGCAAAATTGGTATCTATCTTCTCGGCATGAGCCAATGAATGTATTATGACCAGTCTCATTACAATAGGCTAATTTAATCAAAAGTTATTAGCATTTTTGTACATTTTATTACAACTTTTGACCACAAGGTGGCGCTGCCCCGAAACTTTTTGAATATCTTCGGGACATAGAGCGGAAGACACATACCGAGTTTTGTAACGATACACTAGTGCATTCTTAAATTATAGCATTAGCATTTTAAACCGTAATACTGCATTGAAGTCAATGGGAATTTCATGTTTTGTTTTATTATAGCGCCACCAAGAGGCACAATCCCACCAATTTTTTTATGTGTCCTCGTAGTGAGCCCATACATATGTGTGTCAAGTTTGGTGAAAATATTTCATTTTGTTTTGGAGTTATAGACATTTATATGAAAAAACACGTAAAAAATGACTGACACCTGACTTTGATTGGATTTTACTACCCCTTACTATCAATATTTTGAGATTTGGGCATTAGCGTATAGCTATCGACCTATGTTTCCGAACTTCTGAGGCTGGTTTCGTCTCGATCGGACTAGCGGTTTCGAAGATATCAGCAAATGTTTTTTAAGCACTAAATTACAACTCTGCGCAAACCATATGCCGAAACCTGGCAAGTCTGGTATCGTTGGAGTCGGCAAGGATTCAGGAGACCAAAAAACACACTCCCATCAAAATATGTCAACCACACCCAAAGTTATAAGCGTTTGAAAAAAAAAATTCTCCACTAGGTGGCGCTGTTTCGAAACTTCTCAGGCTACTTCAGGGCATCGTGGTGATGACCCATACCAAGTTTCATAACAATCTGTTCATGCGTTCATAAAATACAGCATTTTTGCACATAATTCAAAATGGCCGACATCCAAAATGGCCGACATGGTAAAATTGGATATCAGTCGACTCGGCATGACGCCCTGAATCTAATGAGACCAATTTTATGATTTTTGGATAAACGGTTCAGAAGTTATAAGCCAAAATAGGCATTTTTCGTATCTCCGGACAGGTAGGTGGCGCTGCGCCGAAACGCTGCATGTTGCTTCAGGTCATGCTTGTGATGACATGTACCAAGGTTGGTTTGAATACGATAAAGCGTTGCGGAGATATAGCCTTTAGTGTGTTTTTGCAACCTCCACGTAAAATTTGTTTGTGCGTTTATTGAAAACGATTGGACGAATCAACTTGAATTCCATAACTTTTTGTCAACATGCTCTGAAGATGATCTGTTTCAATTTTCGTGAAAATCGGAGCAACGGCCTAGGAGGAGTTCGAAAAAGTAGGTTTTTCAGAAAATTCAAAATGGCGGGAAAATTTGCATACCGGAAAATGACATCATAGGGTGAAATCGAATCGGCTTGAGCCAAGGAATCCGATGAAAAAAGAATTTTGTTTCTAGCCCTTAGGGGTCAAAAGTTATAAGCATAAATATGAGTGAAACTTTGGACAGGTGGTGGCGCTAGAGGGATTGAGTTAGAGGCACCAAATTTGCTATAGTGACAGCTCAGACTGGCCTCTATGAGTGTGCCAAATTTCACAACTTTTTACCATACGGTTCTATGGGCTGCCAGAGACTCCTATGGCGGAAGAAGAAAAAGAAGAAGAAGAAGAAGAAGAAGAAGAAGAAGCAGAACAAGCAGCCATTATCGGGGCCAAGCGCAAAGAAGAAGACAAGACATGCCAGCATGGCTGGAAGTCTCAAGCCAACTGCAACAATGAGCCATTAAGGACCTATTAAGTTGATTTTAGGCAAAATAGCAGTCAAATTTTAAATACAGTCAATAATAATGGTTTAATGGTTTATCACTTTCGACCAATAGGTGTCACTGTTACGAAACTGATGTGGTTTAGTCAGATTGAGATGACAATGACACATGCAAAGTTTGGTGTCAATATGTCAAAGCATTGCAGAGATACAGCCTCAAGAGTAATTTTTGCATCATGGCTCAACTCTGTTGCAGTGGTATATGAAAACTGTTTTGTCTATCAATCCGAAATCCATAACTATTTGTCAGCATGGTCTGAAGACGATACGGATCAATTTTGGTGAAAATCGGACAAACGGTCTAGGATGAGTTTGAAAAAGTAGATTTTTAACAAATAACAAGATGGAGCACAGATATGTTTGCAAAATATGGCAAAATTGGTATCTATCTTCTCGGCATGAGCCAATGAATGTATTATGACCAGTCTCATTACAATAGGCTAATTTAATCAAAAGTTATTAGCATTTTTGTACATTTTATTACAACTTTTGACCACAAGGTGGCGCTGCCCCGAAACTTTTTGAATATCTTCGGGACATAGAGCGGAAGACACATACCGAGTTTTGTAATGATACACTAGTGCATTCTTAAATTATAGCATTAGCATTTTAAACCGTAATACTGCATTGAAGTCAATGGGAATTTCATGTTTTGTTTTATTATAGCGCCACCAAGAGGCACAATCCCACCAATTTTTTTATGTGTCCTCGTAGTGAGCCCATACATATGTGTGTCAAGTTTGGTGAAAATATTTCATTTTGTTTTGGAGTTATAGACATTTATATGAAAAAACACGTAAAAAATGACTGACACCTGACTTTGATTGGATTTTACTACCCCTTACTATCAATATTTTGAGATTTGGGCATTAGCGTATAGCTATCGACCTATGTTTCCGAACTTCTGAGGCTGGTTTCGTCTCGATCGGACTAGCGGTTTCGAAGATATCAGCAAATGTTTTTTAAGCACTAAATTACAACTCTGCGCAAACCATATGCCGAAACCTGGCAAGTCTGGTATCGTTGGAGTCGGCAAGGATTCAGGAGACCAAAAAACACACTCCCATCAAAATATGTCAACCACACCCAAAGTTATAAGCGTTTGAAAAAAAAAATTCTCCACTAGGTGGCGCTGTTTCGAAACTTCTCAGGCTACTTCAGGGCATCGTGGTGATGACCCATACCAAGTTTCATAACAATCTGTTCATGCGTTCATAAAATACAGCATTTTTGCACATAATTCAAAATGGCCGACATCCAAAATGGCCGACATGGTAAAATTGGATATCAGTCGACTCGGCATGACGCCCTGAATCTAATGAGACCAATTTTATGATTTTTGGATAAACGGTTCAGAAGTTATAAGCCAAAATAGGCATTTTTCGTATCTCCGGACAGGTAGGTGGCGCTGCGCCGAAACGCTGCATGTTGCTTCAAGTCATGCTTGTGATGACATGTACCAAGGTTGGTTTGAATACGATAAAGCGTTGCGGAGATATAGCCTTTAGTGTGTTTTTGCAACCTCCACGTAAAATTTGTTTGTGCGTTTATTGAAAACGATTGGACGAATCAACTTGAATTCCATAACTTTTTGTCAACATGCTCTGAAGATGATCTGTTTCAATTTTCGTGAAAATCGGAGCAACGGCCTAGGAGGAGTTCGAAAAAGTAGGTTTTTCAGAAAATTCAAAATGGCGGGAAAATTTGCATACCGGAAAATGACATCATAGGGTGAAATCGAATCGGCTTGAGCCAAGGAATCCGATGAAAAAAGAATTTTGTTTCTAGCCCTTAGGGGTCAAAAGTTATAAGCATAAATATGAGTGAAACTTTGGACAGGTGGTGGCGCTAGAGGGATTGAGTTAGAGGCACCAAATTTGCTATAGTGACAGCTCAGACTGGCCTCTATGAGTGTGCCAAATTTCACAACTTTTTACCATACGGTTCTATGGGCTGCCAGAGACTCCTATGGCGGAAAAAGAAGAAGAAGCAGAATAATAATAGGAACACTAACGATTTCAATAGGTGCCTCCGCACCTTCGGTGCTTGGCCCCTAATAATAACAAGCAGCCATTATCGGGGCCAAGCGCAAAGAAGAAGACAAGACATGCCAGCATGGCTGGAAGTCTCAAGCCAACTGCAACAATGAGCCATTAAGGACCTATTAAGTTGATTTTAGGCAAAATAGCAGTCAAATTTTAAATACAGTCAATAATAATGGTTTAATGGTTTATCACTTTCGACCAATAGGTGTCACTGTTACGAAACTGATGTGGTTTAGTCAGATTGAGATGACAATGACACATGCAAAGTTTGGTGTCAATATGTCAAAGCATTGCAGAGATACAGCCTCAAGAGTATTTTTTGCATCATGGCTCAACTCTGTTGCAGTGGTATATGAAAACTGTTTTGTCTATCAATCCGAAATCCATAACTATTTGTCAGCATGGTCTGAAGACGATACGGATCAATTTTGGTGAAAATCGGACAAACGGTCTAGGATGAGTTTGAAAAAGTAGGTTTTTAACAAATAACAAGACGGAGGACAGATAGGTTTGCAAAATATGGCACAATTGGTATCCATGTTCTCGGCATGAGCCATTGACTGTATTATGACCAGTTTCATTACAATGGGTTAATTTAATCAAAAGTTATTCGCATTTCTGTACATTTTATTACAACTTTTGACCACAAGGTGGCGCTACCCCGAAACTTTTTGAGTATCTTCAGGACATGGAGCGGAAGACACATACCGAGTTTTGTAACGATACGCTAATGCATTCTTAAATTATAGCATTAGCATTTTAAACCATAATACTGCATTGAAGTCAATGGGAATTTCATGTTTTGTTTTATTATAGCGCCACCAAGAGGCACAATCCCACCAATTTTTTTATGTGTCCTCATAGTGAGCCCATACATATGTGTGTCAAGTTTGGTGAAAATATCTCATTTTGTTTTGGAGTTATAGACATTTATATGAAAAAACACGTAAAAAAGGACTGACACCTGACTTTGATTGGATTTTACTACCCCTTACTATCAATATTTTGAGATTTGGGCATTAGCGTATAGCTATCGACCTATGTTTCCGAACTTCTGAGGCTGGTTTCGTCTCGATCGGACTAGCGGTTTCGAAGATATCAGCAAATGTTTTTTAAGCACTAAATTACAACTCTGCGCAAACCATATGCCGAAACCTGGCAAGTCTGGTATCGTTGGAGTCGGCAAGGATTCAGGAGACCAAAAAACACACTCCCATCAAAATATGTCAACCACACCCAAAGTTATAAGCGTTTGAAAAAAAAAATTCTCCACTAGGTGGCGCTGTTTCGAAACTTCTCAGGCTACTTCAGGGCATCGTGGTGATGACCCATACCAAGTTTCGTAACAATCCGTTCATGCGTTCATAAAATACAGCATTTTTGCACATAATTCAAAATGGCCGACATCCAAAATGGCCGACATGGTAAAATTGGATATCAGTCGACTCGGCATGACGCCCTGAATCTAATGAGACCAATTTTATGATTTTTGGATAAACGGTTCAGAAGTTATAAGCCAAAATATGCATTTTTCGTATCTCCGGACCAGTAGGTGGCGCTGCGCCGAAACGCTGCATGTTGCTTCAGGTCATGCTTGTGATGACATGTACCAAGTTTGGTTTGAATACGATAAAGCGTTGTGGAGATATAGCCTTTAGTGTGTTTTTGCAACCTCCACGTAAAATTTGTTTGTGCGTTTATTGAAAACGATTGGACGAATCAACTTGAATTCCATAACTTTTTGTCAACATGCTCTGAAGATGATCTGTTTCAATTTTCGTGAAAATCGGAGCAACGGCCTAGGAGGAGTTCGAAAAAGTAGGTTTTTCAGAAAATTCAAAATGGCGGGAAAATTTGCATACCGGAAAATGACATCATAGGGTGAAATCGAATCGGCTTGAGCCAAGGAATCCGATGAAAAAAGAATTTTGTTTCTAGCCCTTAGGGGTCAAAAGTTATAAGCATAAATATGAGTGAAACTTTGGACAGGTGGTGGCGCTAGAGGGATTGAGTTAGAGGCACCAAATTTGCTATAGTGACAGCTCAGACTGGCCTCTATGAGTGTGCCAAATTTCACAACTTTTTACCATACGGTTCTATGGGCTGCCAGAGACTCCTATGGCGGAAGAAAAAGAAGAAGAAGAAGAAGAAGCAGAATAATAAATATAGCTGCAAGCAGCCATTATCGGGGCCAAGCGCAAAGAAGAAGACAAGACATGCCAGCATGGCTGGAAGTCTCAAGCCAACTGCAACAATGAGCCATTAAGGACCTATTAAGTTGATTTTAGGCAAAATAGCAGTCAAATTTTAAATACAGTCAATAATAATGGTTTAATGGTTTATCACTTTCGACCAATAGGTGTCACTGTTACGAAACTGATGTGGTTTAGTCAGATTGAGATGACAATGACACATGCAAAGTTTGGTGTCAATATGTCAAAGCATTGCAGAGATACAGCCTCAAGAGTAATTTTTGCATCATGGCTCAACTCTGTTGCAGTGGTATATGAAAACTGTTTTGTCTATCAATCCGAAATCCATAAGTATTTGTCAGCATGGTCTGAAGACGATACGGATCAATTTTGGTGAAAATCGGACA
The DNA here is from genome assembly GCF_024679245.1 of Pseudorasbora parva. Classification (NCBI taxonomy): domain Eukaryota; kingdom Metazoa; phylum Chordata; class Actinopteri; order Cypriniformes; family Gobionidae; genus Pseudorasbora; species Pseudorasbora parva. The sequence goes on along the minus strand of NC_090185.1, from coordinate 14,862,537 downwards.
AACGGTCTAGGATGAGTTTGAAAAAGTAGATTTTTAACAAATAACAAGATGGAGCACAGATATGTTTGCAAAATATGGCAAAATTGGTATCTATCTTCTCGGCATGAGCCAATGAATGTATTATGACCAGTCTCATTACAATAGGCTAATTTAATCAAAAGTTATTAGCATTTTTGTACATTTTATTACAACTTTTGACCACAAGGTGGCGCTGCCCCGAAACTTTTTGAATATCTTCGGGACATAGAGCGGAAGACACATACCGAGTTTTGTAATGATACACTAGTGCATTCTTAAATTATAGCATTAGCATTTTAAACCGTAATACTGCATTGAAGTCAATGGGAATTTCATGTTTTGTTTTATTATAGCGCCACCAAGAGGCACAATCCCACCAATTTTTTTATGTGTCCTCGTAGTGAGCCCATACATATGTGTGTCAAGTTTGGTGAAAATATTTCATTTTGTTTTGGAGTTATAGACATTTATATGAAAAAACACGTAAAAAATGACTGACACCTGACTTTGATTGGATTTTACTACCCCTTACTATCAATATTTTGAGATTTGGGCATTAGCGTATAGCTATCGACCTATGTTTCCGAACTTCTGAGGCTGGTTTCGTCTCGATCGGACTAGCGGTTTCGAAGATATCAGCAAATGTTTTTTAAGCACTAAATTACAACTCTGCGCAAACCATATGCCGAAACCTGGCAAGTCTGGTATCGTTGGAGTCGGCAAGGATTCAGGAGACCAAAAAACACACTCCCATCAAAATATGTCAACCACACCCAAAGTTATAAGCGTTTGAAAAAAAAAATTCTCCACTAGGTGGCGCTGTTTCGAAACTTCTCAGGCTACTTCAGGGCATCGTGGTGATGACCCATACCAAGTTTCATAACAATCTGTTCATGCGTTCATAAAATACAGCATTTTTGCACATAATTCAAAATGGCCGACATCCAAAATGGCCGACATGGTAAAATTGGATATCAGTCGACTCGGCATGACGCCCTGAATCTAATGAGACCAATTTTATGATTTTTGGATAAACGGTTCAGAAGTTATAAGCCAAAATAGGCATTTTTCGTATCTCCGGACAGGTAGGTGGCGCTGCGCCGAAACGCTGCATGTTGCTTCAAGTCATGCTTGTGATGACATGTACCAAGGTTGGTTTGAATACGATAAAGCGTTGCGGAGATATAGCCTTTAGTGTGTTTTTGCAACCTCCACGTAAAATTTGTTTGTGCGTTTATTGAAAACGATTGGACGAATCAACTTGAATTCCATAACTTTTTGTCAACATGCTCTGAAGATGATCTGTTTCAATTTTCGTGAAAATCGGAGCAACGGCCTAGGAGGAGTTCGAAAAAGTAGGTTTTTCAGAAAATTCAAAATGGCGGGAAAATTTGCATACCGGAAAATGACATCATAGGGTGAAATCGAATCGGCTTGAGCCAAGGAATCCGATGAAAAAAGAATTTTGTTTCTAGCCCTTAGGGGTCAAAAGTTATAAGCATAAATATGAGTGAAACTTTGGACAGGTGGTGGCGCTAGAGGGATTGAGTTAGAGGCACCAAATTTGCTATAGTGACAGCTCAGACTGGCCTCTATGAGTGTGCCAAATGTCACAACTTTTTACCATACGGTTCTATGGGCTGCCAGAGACTCCTATGGCGGAAAAAGAAGAAGCAGAATAATAATAGGAACACTAACGATTTCAATAGGTGCCTCCGCACCTTCGGTGCTTGGCCCCTAATAATAGGAACACTAACGATTTCAATAGGTGCCTCCGCACCTTCGGTGCTTGGCCCCTAAATATAGCTGCAAGCAGCCATTATCGGGGCCAAGCGCAAAGAAGAAGACAAGACATGCCAGCATGGCTGGAAGTCTCAAGCCAACTGCAACAATGAGCCATTAAGGACCTATTAAGTTGATTTTAGGCAAAATAGCAGTCAAATTTTAAATACAGTCAATAATAATGGTTTAATGGTTTATCACTTTCGACCAATAGGTGTCACTGTTACGAAACTGATGTGGTTTAGTCAGATTGAGATGACAATGACACATGCAAAGTTTGGTGTCAATATGTCAAAGCATTGCAGAGATACAGCCTCAAGAGTAATTTTTGCATCATGGCTCAACTCTGTTGCAGTGGTATATGAAAACTGTTTTGTCTATCAATCCGAAATCCATAAGTATTTGTCAGCATGGTCTGAAGACGATACGGATCAATTTTGGTGAAAATCGGACAAACGGTCTAGGATGAGTTTGAAAAAGTAGATTTTTAACAAATAACAAGATGGAGCACAGATATGTTTGCAAAATATGGCAAAATTGGTATCTATGTTCTCGGCATGAGCCAATGAATGTATTATGACCAGTCTCATTACAATAGGCTAATTTAATCAAAAGTTATTAGCATTTTTGTACATTTTATTACAACTTTTGACCACAAGGTGGCGCTGCCCCGAAACTTTTTGAATATCTTCGGGACATAGAGCGGAAGACACATACCGAGTTTTGTAATGATACACTAGTGCATTCTTAAATTATAGCATTAGCATTTTAAACCGTAATACTGCATTGAAGTCAATGGGAATTTCATGTTTTGTTTTATTATAGCGCCACCAAGAGGCACAATCCCACCAATTTTTTTATGTGTCCTCGTAGTGAGCCCATACATATGTGTGTCAAGTTTGGTGAAAATATTTCATTTTGTTTTGGAGTTATAGACATTTATATGAAAAAACACGTAAAAAATGACTGACACCTGACTTTGATTGGATTTTACTACCCCTTACTATCAATATTTTGAGATTTGGGCATTAGCGTATAGCTATCGACCTATGTTTCCGAACTTCTGAGGCTGGTTTCGTCTCGATCGGACTAGCGGTTTCGAAGATATCAGCAAATGTTTTTTAAGCACTAAATTACAACTCTGCGCAAACCATATGCCGAAACCTGGCAAGTCTGGTATCGTTGGAGTCGGCAAGGATTCAGGAGACCAAAAAACACACTCCCATCAAAATATGTCAACCACACCCAAAGTTATAAGCGTTTGAAAAAAAAAATTCTCCACTAGGTGGCGCTGTTTCGAAACTTCTCAGGCTACTTCAGGGCATCGTGGTGATGACCCATACCAAGTTTCATAACAATCTGTTCATGCGTTCATAAAATACAGCATTTTTGCACATAATTCAAAATGGCCGACATCCAAAATGGCCGACATGGTAAAATTGGATATCAGTCGACTCGGCATGACGCCCTGAATCTAATGAGACCAATTTTATGATTTTTGGATAAACGGTTCAGAAGTTATAAGCCAAAATAGGCATTTTTCATATCTCCGGACAGGTAGGTGGCGCTGCGCCGAAACGCTGCATGTTGCTTCAAGTCATGCTTGTGATGACATGTACCAAGGTTGGTTTGAATACGATAAAGCGTTGCGGAGATATAGCCTTTAGTGTGTTTTTGCAACCTCCACGTAAAATTTGTTTGTGCGTTTATTGAAAACGATTGGACGAATCAACTTGAATTCCATAACTTTTTGTCAACATGCTCTGAAGATGATCTGTTTCAATTTTCGTGAAAATCGGAGCAACGGCCTAGGAGGAGTTCGAAAAAGTAGGTTTTTCAGAAAATTCAAAATGGCGGGAAAATTTGCATACCGGAAAATGACATCATAGGGTGAAATCGAATCGGCTTGAGCCAAGGAATCCGATGAAAAAAGAATTTTGTTTCTAGCCCTTAGGGGTCAAAAGTTATAAGCATAAATATGAGTGAAACTTTGGACAGGTGGTGGCGCTAGAGGGATTGAGTTAGAGGCACCAAATTTGCTATAGTGACAGCTCAGACTGGCCTCTATGAGTGTGCCAAATTTCACAACTTTTTACCATACGGTTCTATGGGCTGCCAGAGACTCCTATGGCGGAAGAAGCAGAATAATAACAAGCAGCCATTATCGGGGCCAAGCGCAAAGAAGAAGACAAGACATGCCAGCATGCCTGGAAGTCTCAAGCCAACTGCAACAATGAGCCATTAAGGACCTATTAAGTTGATTTTAGGCAAAATAGCAGTCAAATTTTAAATACAGTCAATAATAATGGTTTAATGGTTTATCACTTTCGACCAATAGGTGTCACTGTTACGAAACTGATGTGGTTTAGTCAGATTGAGATGACAATGACACATGCAAAGTTTGGTGTCAATATGTCAAAGCATTGCAGAGATACAGCCTCAAGAGTAATTTTTGCATCATGGCTCAACTCTGTTGCAGTGGTATATGAAAACTGTTTTGTCTATCAATCCGAAATCCATAACTATTTGTCAGCATGGTCTGAAGACGATACGGATCAATTTTGGTGAAAATCGGACAAACGGTCTAGGATGAGTTTGAAAAAGTAGGTTTTTAACAAATAACAAGACGGAGGACAGATAGGTTTGCAAAATATGGCACAATTGGTATCCATGTTCTCGGCATGAGCCATTGACTGTATTATGACCAGTTTCATTACAATGGGTTAATTTAATCAAAAGTTATTCGCATTTCTGTACATTTTATTACAACTTTTGACCACAAGGTGGCGCTACCCCGAAACTTTTTGAGTATCTTCAGGACATGGAGCGGAAGACACATACCGAGTTTTGTAACGATACGCTAATGCATTCGTAAATTATAGCATTAGCATTTTAAACCATAATACTGCATTGAAGTCAATGGGAATTTCATGTTTTGTTTTATTATAGCGCCACCAAGAGGCACAATCCCACCAATTTTTTTATGTGTCCTCATAGTGAGCCCATACATATGTGTGTCAAGTTTGGTGAAAATATCTCATTTTGTTTTGGAGTTATAGACATTTATATGAAAAAACACGTAAAAAAGGACTGACACCTGACTTTGATTGGATTTTACTACCCCTTACTATCAATATTTTGAGATTTGGGCATTAGCGTATAGCTATCGACCTATGTTTCCGAACTTCTGAGGCTGGTTTCGTCTCGATCGGACTAGCGGTTTCGAAGATATCAGCAAATGTTTTTTAAGCACTAAATTACAACTCTGCGCAAACCATATGCCGAAACCTGGCAAGTCTGGTATCGTTGGAGTCGGCAAGGATTCAGGAGACCAAAAAACACACTCCCATCAAAATATGTCAACCACACCCAAAGTTATAAGCGTTTGAAAAAAAAAATTCTCCACTAGGTGGCGCTGTTTCGAAACTTCTCAGGCTACTTCAGAGCATCGTGGTGATGACCCATACCAAGTTTCATAACAATCTGTTCATGCGTTCATAAAATACAGCATTTTTGCACATAATTCAAAATGGCCGACATCCAAAATGGCCGACATGGTAAAATTGGATATCAGTCGACTCGGCATGACGCCCTGAATCTAATGAGACCAATTTTATGATTTTTGGATAAACGGTTCAGAAGTTATAAGCCAAAATAGGCATTTTTCGTATCTCCGGACAGGTAGGTGGCGCTGCGCCGAAACGCTGCATGTTGCTTCAAGTCATGCTTGTTATGACATGTACCAAGGTTGGTTTGAATACGATAAAGCGTTGCGGAGATATAGCCTTTAGTGTGTTTTTGCAACCTCCACGTAAAATTTGTTTGTGCGTTTATTGAAAACGATTGGACGAATCAACTTGAATTCCATAACTTTTTGTCAACATGCTCTGAAGATGATCTGTTTCAATTTTCGTGAAAATCGGAGCAACGGCCTAGGAGGAGTTCGAAAAAGTAGGTTTTTCAGAAAATTCAAAATGGCGGGAAAATTTGCATACCGGAAAATGACATCATAGGGTGAAATCGAATCGGCTTGAGCCAAGGAATCCGATGAAAAAAGAATTTTGTTTCTAGCCCTTAGGGGTCAAAAGTTATAAGCATAAATATGAGTGAAACTTTGGACAGGTGGTGGCGCTAGAGGGATTGAGTTAGAGGCACCAAATTTGCTATAGTGACAGCTCAGACTGGCCTCTATGAGTGTGCCAAATTTCACAACTTTTTACCATACGGTTCTATGGGCTGCCAGAGACTCCTATGGCGGAAGAAGAAGAAGAAGAAGAAGCAGAATAAATATAGCTGCAAGCAGCCATTATCGGGGCCAAGCGCAAAGAAGAAGACAAGACATGCCAGCATGGCTGGAAGTCTCAAGCCAACTGCAACAATGAGCCATTAAGGACCTATTAAGTTGATTTTAGGCAAAATAGCAGTCAAATTTTAAATACAGTCAATAATAATGGTTTAATGGTTTATCACTTTCGACCAATAGGTGTCACTGTTACGAAACTGATGTGGTTTAGTCAGATTGAGATGACAATGACACATGCAAAGTTTGGTGTCAATATGTCAAAGCATTGCAGAGATACAGCCTCAAGAGTAATTTTTGCATCATGGCTCAACTCTGTTGCAGTGGTATATGAAAACTGTTTTGTCTATCAATCCGAAATCCATAACTATTTGTCAGCATGGTCTGAAGACGATACGGATCAATTTTGGTGAAAATCGGACAAACGGTCTAGGATGAGTTTGAAAAAGTAGGTTTTTAACAAATAACAAGACGGAGGACAGATAGGTTTGCAAAATATGGCACAATTGGTATCCATGTTCTCGGCATGAGCCATTGACTGTATTATGACCAGTTTCATTACAATGGGTTAATTTAATCAAAAGTTATTCGCATTTCTGTACATTTTATTACAACTTTTGACCACAAGGTGGCGCTACCCCGAAACTTTTTGAGTATCTTCAGGACATGGAGCGGAAGACACATACCGAGTTTTGTAACGATACGCTAATGCATTCTTAAATTATAGCATTAGCATTTTAAACCATAATACTGCATTGAAGTCAATGGGAATTTCATGTTTTGTTTTATTATAGCGCCACCAAGAGGCACAATCCCACCAATTTTTTTATGTGTCCTCATAGTGAGCCCATACATATGTGTGTCAAGTTTGGTGAAAATATCTCATTTTGTTTTGGAGTTATAGACATTTATATGAAAAAACACGTAAAAAAGGACTGACACCTGACTTTGATTGGATTTTACTACCCCTTACTATCAATATTTTGAGATTTGGGCATTAGCGTATAGCTATCGACCTATGTTTCCGAACTTCTGAGGCTGGTTTCGTCTCGATCGGACTAGCGGTTTCGAAGATATCAGCAAATGTTTTTTAAGCACTAAATTACAACTCTGCGCAAACCATATGCCGAAACCTGGCAAGTCTGGTATCGTTGGAGTCGGCAAGGATTCAGGAGACCAAAAAACACACTCCCATCAAAATATGTCAACCACACCCAAAGTTATAAGCGTTTGAAAAAAAAAATTCTCCACTAGGTGGCGCTGTTTCGAAACTTCTCAGGCTACTTCAGGGCATCGTGGTGATGACCCATACCAAGTTTCATAACAATCTGTTCATGCGTTCATAAAATACAGCATTTTTGCACATAATTCAAAATGGCCGACATCCAAAATGGCCGACATGGTAAAATTGGATATCAGTCGACTCGGCATGACGCCCTGAATCTAATGAGACCAATTTTATGATTTTTGGATAAACGGTTCAGAAGTTATAAGCCAAAATAGGCATTTTTCGTATCTCCGGACAGGTAGGTGGCGCTGCGCCGAAACGCTGCATGTTGCTTCAAGTCATGCTTGTGATGACATGTACCAAGGTTGGTTTGAATACGATAAAGCGTTGCGGAGATATAGCCTTTAGTGTGTTTTTGCAACCTCCACGTAAAATTTGTTTGTGCGTTTATTGAAAACGATTGGACGAATCAACTTGAATTCCATAACTTTTTGTCAACATGCTCTGAAGATGATCTGTTTCAATTTTCGTGAAAATCGGAGCAACGGCCTAGGAGGAGTTCGAAAAAGTAGGTTTTTCAGAAAATTCAAAATGGCGGGAAAATTTGCATACCGGAAAATGACATCATAGGGTGAAATCGAATCGGCTTGAGCCAAGGAATCCGATGAAAAAAGAATTTTGTTTCTAGCCCTTAGGGGTCAAAAGTTATAAGCATAAATATGAGTGAAACTTTGGACAGGTGGTGGCGCTAGAGGGATTGAGTTAGAGGCACCAAATTTGCTATAGTGACAGCTCAGACTGGCCTCTATGAGTGTGCCAAATTTCACAACTTTTTACCATACGGTTCTATGGGCTGCCAGAGACTCCTATGGCGGAAGAAGAAGCAGAATAATAACAAGCAGCCATTATCGGGGCCAAGCGCAAAGAAGAAGACAAGACATGCCAGCATGGCTGGAAGTCTCAAGCCAACTGCAACAATGAGCCATTAAGGACCTATTAAGTTGATTTTAGGCAAAATAGCAGTCAAATTTTAAATACAGTCAATAATAATGGTTTAATGGTTTATCACTTTCGACCAATAGGTGTCACTGTTACGAAACTGATGTGGTTTAGTCAGATTGAGATGACAATGACACATGCAAAGTTTGGTGTCAATATGTCAAAGCATTGCAGAGATACAGCCTCAAGAGTAATTTTTGCATCATGGCTCAACTCTGTTGCAGTGGTATATGAAAACTGTTTTGTCTATCAATCCGAAATCCATAACTATTTGTCAGCATGGTCTGAAGACGATACGGATCAATTTTGGTGAAAATCGGACAAACGGTCTAGGATGAGTTTGAAAAAGTAGATTTTTAACAAATAACAAGATGGAGCACAGATATGTTTGCAAAATATGGCAAAATTGGTATCTATCTTCTCGGCATGAGCCAATGAATGTATTATGACCAGTCTCATTACAATAGGCTAATTTAATCAAAAGTTATTAGCATTTTTGTACATTTTATTACAACTTTTGACCACAAGGTGGCGCTGCCCCGAAACTTTTTGAATATGTTCGGGACATAGAGCGGAAGACACATACCGAGTTTTGTAATGATACACTAGTGCATTCTTAAATTATAGCATTAGCATTTTAAACCGTAATACTGCATTGAAGTCAATGGGAATTTCATGTTTTGTTTTATTATAGCGCCACCAAGAGGCACAATCCCACCAATTTTTTTATGTGTCCTCGTAGTGAGCCCATACATATGTGTGTCAAGTTTGGTGAAAATATTTCATTTTGTTTTGGAGTTATAGACATTTATATGAAAAAACACGTAAAAAATGACTGACACCTGACTTTGATTGGATTTTACTACCCCTTACTATCAATATTTTGAGATTTGGGCATTAGCGTGTAGCTATCGACCTATGTTTCCGAACTTCTGAGGCTGGTTTCGTCTCGATCGGACTAGCGGTTTCGAAGATATCAGCAAATGTTTTTTAAGCACTAAATTACAACTCTGCGCAAACCATATGCCGAAACCTGGCAAGTCTGGTATCGTTGGAGTCGGCAAGGATTCAGGAGACCAAAAAACACACTCCCATCAAAATATGTCAACCACACCCAAAGTTATAAGCGTTTGAAAAAAAAAATTCTCCACTAGGTGGCGCTGTTTCGAAACTTCTCAGGCTACTTCAGGGCATCGTGGTGATGACCCATACCAAGTTTCATAACAATCTGTTCATGCGTTCATAAAATACAGCATTTTTGCACATAATTCAAAATGGCCGACATCCAAAATGGCCGACATGGTAAAATTGGATATCAGTCGACTCGGCATGACGCCCTGAATCTAATGAGACCAATTTTATGATTTTTGGATAAACGGTTCAGAAGTTATAAGCCAAAATAGGCATTTTTCGTATCTCCGGACAGGTAGGTGGCGCTGCGCCGAAACGCTGCATGTTGCTTCAAGTCATGCTTGTGATGACATGTACCAAGGTTGGTTTGAATACGATAAAGCGTTGCGGAGATATAGCCTTTAGTGTGTTTTTGCAACCTCCACGTAAAATTTGTTTGTGCGTTTATTGAAAACGATTGGACGAATCAACTTGAATTCCATAACTTTTTGTCAACATGCTCTGAAGATGATCTGTTTCAATTTTCGTGAAAATCGGAGCAACGGCCTAGGAGGAGTTCGAAAAAGTAGGTTTTTCAGAAAATTCAAAATGGCGGGAAAATTTGCATACCGGAAAATGACATCATAGGGTGAAATCGAATCGGCTTGAGCCAAGGAATCCGATGAAAAAAGAATTTTGTTTCTAGCCCTTAGGGGTCAAAAGTTATAAGCATAAATATGAGTGAAACTTTGGACAGGTGGTGGCGCTAGAGGGATTGAGTTAGAGGCACCAAATTTGCTATAGTGACAGCTCAGACTGGCCTCTATGAGTGTGCCAAATTTCACAACTTTTTACCATACGGTTCTATGGGCTGCCAGAGACTCCTATGGCGGAAAAAGAAGAAGAAGCAGAATAATAATAGGAACACTAACGATTTCAATAGGTGCCTCCGCACCTTCGGTGCTTGGCCCCTAATAATAGGAACACTAACGATTTCAATAGGTGCCTCCGCACCTTCGGTGCTTGGCCCCTAATAATAGGAACACTAACGATTTCAATAGGTGCCTCCGCACCTTCGGTGCTTGGCCCCTAATAATAATAACAAGCAGCCATTATCGGGGCCAAGCGCAAAGAAGAAGACAAGACATGCCAGCATGGCTGGAAGTCTCAAGCCAACTGCAACAATGAGCCATTAAGGACCTATTAAGTTGATTTTAGGCAAAATAGCAGTCAAATTTTAAATACAGTCAATAATAATGTGGTTTAGTCAGATTGAGATGACAATGACACATGCAAAGTTTGGTGTCAATATGTCAAAGCATTGCAGAGATACAGCCTCAAGAGTAATTTTTGCATCATGGCTCAACTCTGTTGCAGTGGTATATGAAAACTGTTTTGTCTATCAATCCGAAATCCATAAGTATTTGTCAGCATGGTCTGAAGACGATACGGATCAATTTTGGTGAAAATCGGACAAACGGTCTAGGATGAGTTTGAAAAAGTAGATTTTTAACAAATAACAAGATGGAGCACAGATATGTTTGCAAAATATGGCAAAATTGGTATCTATCTTCTCGGCATGAGCCAATGAATGTATTATGACCAGTCTCATTACAATAGGCTAATTTAATCAAAAGTTATTAGCATTTTTGTACATTTTATTACAACTTTTGACCACAAGGTGGCGCTGCCCCGAAACTTTTTGAATATCTTCGGGACATAGAGCGGAAGACACATACCGAGTTTTGTAATGATACACTAGTGCATTCTTAAATTATAGCATTAGCATTTTAAACCGTAATACTGCATTGAAGTCAATGGGAATTTCATGTTTTGTTTTATTATAGCGCCACCAAGAGGCACAATCCCACCAATTTTTTTATGTGTCCTCATAGTGAGCCCATACATATGTGTGTCAAGTTTGGTGAAAATATCTCATTTTGTTTTGGAGTTATAGACATTTATATGAAAAAACACATAAAAAAGGACTGACACCTGACTTTGATTGGATTTTACTACCCCTTACTATCAATATTTTGAGATTTGGGCATTAGCGTATAGCTATCGACCTATGTTTCCGAACTTCTGAGGCTGGTTTCGTCTCGATCGGACTAGCGGTTTCGAAGATATCAGCAAATGTTTTTTAAGCACTAAATTACAACTCTGCGCAAACCATATGCCGAAACCTGGCAAGTCTGGTATCGTTGGAGTCGGCAAGGATTCAGGAGACCAAAAAACACACTCCCATCAAAATATGTCAACCACACCCAAAGTTATAAGCGTTTGAAAAAAAAAATTCTCCACTAGGTGGCGCTGTTTCGAAACTTCTCAGGCTACTTCAGGGCATCGTGGTGATGACCCATACCAAGTTTCATAACAATCTGTTCATGCGTTCATAAAATACAGCATTTTTGCACATAATTCAAAATGGCCGACATCCAAAATGGCCGACATGGTAAAATTGGATATCAGTCGACTCGGCATGACGCCCTGAATCTAATGAGACCAATTTTATGATTTTTGGATAAACGGTTCAGAAGTTATAAGCCAAAATAGGCATTTTTCATATCTCCGGACAGGTAGGTGGCGCTGCGCCGAAACGCTGCATGTTGCTTCAAGTCATGCTTGTGATGACATGTACCAAGGTTGGTTTGAATACGATAAAGCGTTGCGGAGATATAGCCTTTAGTGTGTTTTTGCAACCTCCACGTAAAATTTGTTTGTGCGTTTATTGAAAACGATTGGACGAATCAACTTGAATTCCATAACTTTTTGTCAACATGCTCTGAAGATGATCTGTTTCAATTTTCGTGAAAATCGGAGCAACGGCCTAGGAGGAGTTCGAAAAAGTAGGTTTTTCAGAAAATTCAAAATGGCGGGAAAATTTGCATACCGGAAAATGACATCATAGGGTGAAATCGAATCGGCTTGAGCCAAGGAATCCGATGAAAAAAGAATTTTGTTTCTAGCCCTTAGGGGTCAAAAGTTATAAGCATAAATATGAGTGAAACTTTGGACAGGTGGTGGCGCTAGAGGGATTGAGTTAGAGGCACCAAATTTGCTATAGTGACAGCTCAGACTGGCCTCTATGAGTGTGCCAAATTTCACAACTTTTTACCATACGGTTCTATGGGCTGCCAGAGACTCCTATGGCGGAAGAAGAAGAAGAAGCAGAAATATAGCTGCAAGCAGCCATTATCGGGGCCAAGCGCAAAGAAGAAGACAAGACATGCCAGCATGGCTGGAAGTCTCAAGCCAACTGCAACAATGAGCCATTAAGGACCTATTAAGTTGATTTTAGGCAAAATAGCAGTCAAATTTTAAATACAGTCAATAATAATGGTTTAATGGTTTATCACTTTCGACCAATAGGTGTCACTGTTACGAAACTGATGTGGTTTAGTCAGATTGAGATGACAATGACACATGCAAAGTTTGGTGTCAATATGTCAAAGCATTGCAGAGATACAGCCTCAAGAGTAATTTTTGCATCATGGCTCAACTCTGTTGCAGTGGTATATGAAAACTGTTTTGTCTATCAATCCGAAATCCATAACTATTTGTCAGCATGGTCTGAAGACGATACGGATCAATTTTGGTGAAAATCGGACAAACGGTCTAGGATGAGTTTGAAAAAGTAGATTTTTAACAAATAACAAGATGGAGCACAGATATGTTTGCAAAATATGGCAAAATTGGTATCTATCTTCTCGGCATGAGCCAATGAATGTATTATGACCAGTCTCATTACAATAGGCTAATTTAATCAAAAGTTATTAGCATTTTTGTACATTTTATTACAACTTTTGACCACAAGGTGGCGCTGCCCCGAAACTTTTTGAATATCTTCGGGACATAGAGCGGAAGACACATACCGAGTTTTGTAATGATACACTAGTGCATTCTTAAATTATAGCATTAGCATTTTAAACCGTAATACTGCATTGAAGTCAATGGGAATTTCATGTTTTGTTTTATTATAGCGCCACCAAGAGGCACAATCCCACCAATTTTTTTATGTGTCCTCGTAGTGAGCCCATACATATGTGTGTCAAGTTTGGTGAAAATATTTCATTTTGTTTTGGAGTTATAGACATTTATATGAAAAAACACGTAAAAAATGACTGACACCTGACTTTGATTGGATTTTACTACCCCTTACTATCAATATTTTGAGATTTGGGCATTAGCGTATAGCTATCGACCTATGTTTCCGAACTTCTGAGGCTGGTTTCGTCTCGATCGGACTAGCGGTTTCGAAGATATCAGCAAATGTTTTTTAAGCACTAAATTACAACTCTGCGCAAACCATATGCCGAAACCTGGCAAGTCTGGTATCGTTGGAGTCGGCAAGGATTCAGGAGACCAAAAAACACACTCCCATCAAAATATGTCAACCACACCCAAAGTTATAAGCGTTTGAAAAAAAAAATTCTCCACTAGGTGGCGCTGTTTCGAAACTTCTCAGGCTACTTCAGGGAATCGTGGTGATGACCCATACCAAGTTTCATAACAATCTGTTCATGCGTTCATAAAATACAGCATTTTTGCACATAATTCAAAATGGCCGACATCCAAAATGGCCGACATGGTAAAATTGGATATCAGTCGACTCGGCATGACGCCCTGAATCTAATGAGACCAATTTTATGATTTTTGGATAAACGGTTCAGAAGTTATAAGCCAAAATAGGCATTTTTCATATCTCCGGACAGGTAGGTGGCGCTGCACCGAAACGCTGCATGTTGCTTCAAGTCATGCTTGTGATGACATGTACCAAGTTTGGTTTGAATACGATAAAGCGTTGCGGAGATATAGCCTTTAGTGTGTTTTTGCAACCTCCACGTAAAATTTGTTTGTGCGTTTATTGAAAACGATTGGACGAATCAACTTGAATTCCATAACTTTTTGTCAACATGCTCTGAAGATGATCTGTTTCAATTTTCGTGAAAATCGGAGCAACGGCCTAGGAGGAGTTCGAAAAAGTAGGTTTTTCAGAAAATTCAAAATGGCGGGAAAATTTGCATACCGGAAAATGACATCATAGGGTGAAATCGAATCGGCTTGAGCCAAGGAATCCGATGAAAAAAGAATTTTGTTTCTAGCCCTTAGGGGTCAAAAGTTATAAGCATAAATATGAGTGAAACTTTGGACAGGTGGTGGCGCTAGAGGGATTGAGTTAGAGGCACCAAATTTGCTATAGTGACAGCTCAGACTGGCCTCTATGAGTGTGCCAAATTTCACAACTTTTTACCATACGGTTCTATGGGCTGCCAGAGACTCCTATGGCGGAAGAAAAAGAAAAAGAAGAAGAAGAAGAAGCAGAATAATAAATATAGCTGCAAGCAGCCATTATCGGGGCCAAGCGCAAAGAAGAAGACAAGACATGCCAGCATGGCTGGAAGTCTCAAGCCAACTGCAACAATGAGCCATTAAGGACCTATTAAGTTGATTTTAGGCAAAATAGCAGTCAAATTTTAAATACATTCAATAATAATGGTTTAATGGTTTATCACTTTCGACCAATAGGTGTCACTGTTACGAAACTGATGTGGTTTAGTCAGATTGAGATGACAATGACACATGCAAAGTTTGGTGTCAATATGTCAAAGCATTGCAGAGATACAGCCTCAAGAGTAATTTTTGCATCATGGCTCAACTCTGTTGCAGTGGTATATGAAAACTGTTTTGTCTATCAATCCGAAATCCATAACTATTTGTCAGCATGGTCTGAAGACGATACGGATCAATTTTGGTGAAAATCGGACAAACGGTCTAGGATGAGTTTGAAAAAGTAGGTTTTTAACAAATAACAAGACGGAGGACAGATAGGTTTGCAAAATATGGCACAATTGGTATCCATGTTCTCGGCATGAGCCATTGACTGTATTATGACCAGTTTCATTACAATGGGTTAATTTAATCAAAAGTTATTCGCATTTCTGTACATTTTATTACAACTTTTGACCACAAGGTGGCGCTGCCCCGAAACTTTTTGAATATCTTCGGGACATAGAGCGGAAGACACATACCGAGTTTTGTAACGATACACTAGTGCATTCTTAAATTATAGCATTAGCATTTTAAACCGTAATACTGCATTGAAGTCAATGGGAATTTCATGTTTTGTTTTATTATAGCGCCACCAAGAGGCACAATCCCACCAATTTTTTTATGTGTCCTCGTAGTGAGCCCATACATATGTGTGTCAAGTTTGGTGAAAATATTTCATTTTGTTTTGGAGTTATAGACATTTATATGAAAAAACACGTAAAAAATGACTGACACCTGACTTTGATTGGATTTTACTACCCCTTACTATCAATATTTTGAGATTTGGGCATTAGCGTATAGCTATCGACCTATGTTTCCGAACTTCTGAGGCTGGTTTCGTCTCGATCGGACTAGCGGTTTCGAAGATATCAGCAAATGTTTTTTAAGCACTAAATTACAACTCTGCGCAAACCATATGCCGAAACCTGGCAAGTCTGGTATCGTTGGAGTCGGCAAGGATTCAGGAGACCAAAAAACACACTCCCATCAAAATATGTCAACCACACCCAAAGTTATAAGCGTTTGAAAAAAAAAATTCTCCACTAGGTGGCGCTGTTTCGAAACTTCTCAGGCTACTTCAGGGCATCGTGGTGATGACCCATACCAAGTTTCATAACAATCTGTTCATGCGTTCATAAAATACAGCATTTTTGCACATAATTCAAAATGGCCGACATCCAAAATGGCCGACATGGTAAAATTGGATATCAGTCGACTCGGCATGACGCCCTAAATCTAATGAGACCAATTTTATGATTTTTGGATAAACGGTTCAGAAGTTATAAGCCAAAATAGGCATTTTTCGTATCTCCGGACAGGTAGGTGGCGCTGCGCCGAAACGCTGCATGTTGCTTCAAGTCATGCTTGTGATGACATGTACCAAGGTTGGTTTGAATACGATAAAGCGTTGCGGAGATATAGCCTTTAGTGTGTTTTTGCAACCTCCACGTAAAATTTGTTTGTGCGTTTATTGAAAACGATTGGACGAATCAACTTGAATTCCATAACTTTTTGTCAACATGCTCTGAAGATGATCTGTTTCAATTTTCGTGAAAATCGGAGCAACGGCCTAGGAGGAGTTCGAAAAAGTAGGTTTTTCAGAAAATTCAAAATGGCGGGAAAATTTGCATACCGGAAAATGACATCATAGGGTGAAATCGAATCGGCTTGAGCCAAGGAATCCGATGAAAAAAGAATTTTGTTTCTAGCCCTTAGGGGTCAAAAGTTATAAGCATAAATATGAGTGAAACTTTGGACAGGTGGTGGCGCTAGAGGGATTGAGTTAGAGGCACCAAATTTGCTATAGTGACAGCTCAGACTGGCCTCTATGAGTGTGCCAAATTTCACAACTTTTTACCATACGGTTCTATGGGCTGCCAGAGACTCCTATGGCGGAAAAAGAAGAAGAATAATAAATATAGCTGCAAGCAGCCATTATCGGGGCCAAGCGCAAAGAAGAAGACAAGACATGCCAGCATGGCTGGAAGTCTCAAGCCAACTGCAACAATGAGCCATTAAGGACCTATTAAGTTGATTTTAGGCAAAATAGCAGTCAAATTTTAAATACAGTCAATAATAATGGTTTAATGGTTTATCACTTTCGACCAATAGGTGTCACTGTTACGAAACTGATGTGGTTTAGTCAGATTGAGATGACAATGACACATGCAAAGTTTGGTGTCAATATGTCAAAGCATTGCAGAGATACAGCCTCAAGAGTAATTTTTGCATCATGGCTCAACTCTGTTGCAGTGGTATATGAAAACTGTTTTGTCTATCAATCCGAAATCCATAAGTATTTGTCAGCATGGTCTGAAGACGATACGGATCAATTTTGGTGAAAATCGGACAAACGGTCTAGGATGAGTTTGAAAAAGTAGGTTTTTAACAAATAACAAGACGGAGGACAGATAGGTTTGCAAAATATGGCACAATTGGTATCCATGTTCTCGGCATGAGCCATTGACTGTATTATGACCAGTTTCATTACAATGGGTTAATTTAATCAAAAGTTATTCGCATTTCTGTACATTTTATTACAACTTTTGACCACAAGGTGGCGCTACCCCGAAACTTTTTGAGTATCTTCAGGACATGGAGCGGAAGACACATACCGAGTTTTGTAACGATACGCTAATGCATTCTTAAATTATAGCATTAGCATTTTAAACCATAATACTGCATTGAAGTCAATGGGAATTTCATGTTTTGTTTTATTATAGCGCCACCAAGAGGCACAATCCCACCAATTTTTTTATGTGTCCTCATAGTGAGCCCATACATATGTGTGTCAAGTTTGGTGAAAATATCTCATTTTGTTTTGGAGTTATAGACATTTATATGAAAAAACACGTAAAAAAGGACTGACACCTGACTTTGATTGGATTTTACTACCCCTTACTATCAATATTTTGAGATTTGGGCATTAGCGTATAGCTATCGACCTATGTTTCCGAACTTCTGAGGCTGGTTTCGTCTCGATCGGACTAGCGGTTTCGAAGATATCAGCAAATGTTTTTTAAGCGCTAAATTACAACTCTGCGCAAACCATATGCCGAAACCTGGCAAGTCTGGTATCGTTGGAGTCGGCAAGGATTCAGGAGACCAAAAAACACACTCCCATCAAAATATGTCAACCACACCCAAAGTTATAAGCGTTTGAAAAAAAAAATTCTCCACTAGGTGGCGCTGTTTCGAAACTTCTCAGGCTACTTCAGGGCATCGTGGTGATGACCCATACCAAGTTTCATAACAATCCGTTCATGCGTTCATAAAATACAGCATTTTTGCACATAATTCAAAATGGCCGACATCCAAAATGGCCGACATGGTAAAATTGGATATCAGTCGACTCGGCATGACGCCCTGAATCTAATGAGATCAATTTTTTGATTTTTGGATAAACGGTTCAGAAGTTATAAGCCAAAATAGGCATTTTTCGTATCTCCAGACAGGTAGGTGGCGCTGCGCCGAAACGCTGCATGTTGCTTCAAGTCATGCTTGTGATGACATGTACCAAGGTTGGTTTGAATACGATAAAGCGTTGCGGAGATATAGCCTTTAGTGTGTTTTTGCAACCTCCACGTAAAATTTGTTTGTGCGTTTATTGAAAACGATTGGACGAATCAACTTGAATTCCATAACTTTTTGTCAACATGCTCTGAAGATGATCTGTTTCAATTTTCGTGAAAATCGGAGCAACGGCCTAGGAGGAGTTCGAAAAAGTAGGTTTTTCAGAAAATTCAAAATGGCGGGAAAATTTGCATACCGGAAAATGACATCATAGGGTGAAATCGAATCGGCTTGAGCCAAGGAATCCGATGAAAAAAGAATTTTGTTTCTAGCCCTTAGGGGTCAAAAGTTATAAGCATAAATATGAGTGAAACTTTGGACAGGTGGTGGCGCTAGAGGGATTGAGTTAGAGGCACCAAATTTGCTATAGTGACAGCTCAGACTGGCCTCTATGAGTGTGCCAAATTTCACAACTTTTTACCATACGGTTCTATGGGCTGCCAGAGACTCCTATGGCGGAAAAAGAAGAAGAAGCAGAATAATAATAGGAACACTAACAATTTCAATAGGTGCCTCCGCACCTTCGGTGCTTGGCCCCTAAATAGCTGCAAGCAGCCATTATCGGGGCCAAGCGCAAAGAAGAAGACAAGACATGCCAGCATGGCTGGAAGTCTCAAGCCAACTGCAACAATGAGCCATTAAGGACCTATTAAGTTGATTTTAGGCAAAATAGCAGTCAAATTTTAAATACAGTCAATAATAATGGTTTAATGGTTTATCACTTTCGACCAATAGGTGTCACTGTTACGAAACTGATGTGGTTTAGTCAGATTGAGATGACAATGACACATGCAAAGTTTGGTGTCAATATGTCAAAGCATTGCAGAGATACAGCCGCAAGAGTAATTTTTGCATCATGGCTCAACTCTGTTGCAGTGGTATATGAAAACTGTTTTGTCTATCAATCCGAAATCCATAAGTATTTGTCAGCATGGTCTGAAGACGATACGGATCAATTTTGGTGAAAATCGGACAAACGGTCTAGGATGAGTTTGAAAAAGTAGATTTTTAACAAATAACAAGATGGAGCACAGATATGTTTGCAAAATATGGCAAAATTGGTATCTATCTTCTCGGCATGAGCCAATGAATGTATTATGACCAGTCTCATTACAATAGGCTAATTTAATCAAAAGTTATTAGCATTTTTGTACATTTTATTACAACTTTTGACCACAAGGTGGCGCTGCCCCGAAACTTTTTGAATATCTTCGGGACATAGAGCGGAAGACACATACCGAGTTTTGTAATGATACACTAGTGCATTCTTAAATTATAGCATTAGCATTTTAAACCGTAATACTGCATTGAAGTCAATGGGAATTTCATGTTTTGTTTTATTATAGCGCCACCAAGAGGCACAATCCCACCAATTTTTTTATGTGTCCTCGTAGTGAGCCCATACATATGTGTGTCAAGTTTGGTGAAAATATTTCATTTTGTTTTGGAGTTATAGACATTTATATGAAAAAACACGTAAAAAATGACTGACACCTGACTTTGATTGGATTTTACTACCCCTTACTATCAATATTTTGAGATTTGGGCATTAGCGTATAGCTATCGACCTATGTTTCCGAACTTCTGAGGCTGGTTTCGTCTCGATCGGACTAGCGGTTTCGAAGATATCAGCAAATGTTTTTTAAGCACTAAATTACAACTCTGCGCAAACCATATGCCGAAACCTGGCAAGTCTGGTATCGTTGGAGTCGGCAAGGATTCAGGAGACCAAAAAACACACTCCCATCAAAATATGTCAACCACACCCAAAGTTATAAGCGTTTGAAAAAAAAAATTCTCCACTAGGTGGCGCTGTTTCGAAACTTCTCAGGCTACTTCAGGGCATCGTGGTGATGACCCATACCAAGTTTGATAACAATCTGTTCATGCGTTCATAAAATACAGCATTTTTGCACATAATTCAAAATGGCCGACATCCAAAATGGCCGACATGGTAAAATTGGATATCAGTCGACTCGGCATGACGCCCTGAATCTAATGAGACCAATTTTATGATTTTTGGATAAACGGTTCAGAAGTTATAAGCCAAAATAGGCATTTTTCGTATCTCCGGACAGGTAGGTGGCGCTGCGCCGAAACGCTGCATGTTGCTTCAAGTCATGCTTGTGATGACATGTACCAAGGTTGGTTTGAATACGATAAAGCGTTGCGGAGATATAGCCTTTAGTGTGTTTTTGCAACCTCCACGTAAAATTTGTTTGTGCGTTTATTGAAAACGATTGGACGAATCAACTTGAATTCCATAACTTTTTGTCAACATGCTCTGAAGATGATCTGTTTCAATTTTTGTGAAAATCGGAGCAACGGCCTAGGAGGAGTTCGAAAAAGTAGGTTTTTCAGAAAATTCAAAATGGCGGGAAAATTTGCATACCGGAAAATGACATCATAGGGTGAAATCGAATCGGCTTGAGCCAAGGAATCCGATGAAAAAAGAATTTTGTTTCTAGCCCTTAGGGGTCAAAAGTTATAAGCATAAATATGAGTGAAAATTTGGACAGGTGGTGGCGCTAGAGGGATTGAGTTAGAGGCACCAAATTTGCTATAGTGACAGCTCAGACTGCCCTCTATGAGTGTGCCAAATTTCACAACTTTTTACCATACGGTTCTATGGGCTGCCAGAGACTCCTATGGCGGAAAAAGAAGAAGAATAATAATAATAGGAACACTAACGATTTCAATAGGTGCCTCCGCACCTTCGGTGCTTGGCCCCTAAATATAGCTGCAAGCAGCCATTATCGGGGCCAAGCGCAAAGAAGAAGACAAGACATGCCAGCATGGCTGGAAGTCTCAAGCCAACTGCAACAATGAGCCATTAAGGACCTATTAAGTTGATTTTAGGCAAAATAGCAGTCAAATTTTAAATACAGTCAATAATAATGGTTTAATGGTTTATCACTTTCGACCAATAGGTGTCACTGTTACGAAACTGATGTGGTTTAGTCAGATTGAGATGACAATGACACATGCAAAGTTTGGTGTCAATATGTCAAAGCATTGCAGAGATACAGCCTCAAGAGTCATTTTTGCATCATGGCTCAACTCTGTTGCAGTGGTATATGAAAACTGTTTTGTCTATCAACATGAAATCCATAACTATTTGTCGGCATGGTCTGAAGACGATACGGTTCAATTTTGGTGAAAATCGGACAAACGGTCTAGGATGAGTTTGAAAAAGTAGGTTTTTAACAAATAACAAGACGGAGGACAGATAGGTTTGCAAAATATGGCACAATTGGTATCCATGTTCTCGGCATGAGCCATTGACTGTATTATGACCAGTTTCATTACAATGGGTTAATTTAATCAAAAGTTATTCGCATTTCTGTACATTTTATTACAACTTTTGACCACAAGGTGGCGCTACCCCGAAACTTTTTGAGTATCTTCAGGACATGGAGCGGAAGACACATACCGAGTTTTGTAACGATACGCTAATGCATTCGTAAATTATAGCATTAGCATTTTAAACCATAATACTGCATTGAAGTCAATGGGAATTTCATGTTTTGTTTTATTATAGCGCCACCAAGAGGCACAATCCCACCAATTTTTTTATGTGTCCTCATAGTGAGCCCATACATATGTGTGTCAAGTTTGGTGAAAATATCTCATTTTGTTTTGGAGTTATAGACATTTATATGAAAAAACACGTAAAAAAGGACTGACACCTGACTTTGATTGGATTTTACTACCCCTTACTATCAATATTTTGAGATTTGGGCATTAGCGTATAGCTATCGACCTATGTTTCCGAACTTCTGAGGCTGGTTTCGTCTCGATCGGACTAGCGGTTTCGAAGATATCAGCAAATGTTTTTTAAGCACTAAATTACAACTCTGCGCAAACCATATGCCGAAACCTGGCAAGTCTGGTATCGTTGGAGTCGGCAAGGATTCAGGAGACCAAAAAACACACTCCCATCAAAATATGTCAACCACACCCAAAGTTATAAGCGTTTGAAAAAAAAAATTCTCCACTAGGTGGCGCTGTTTCGAAACTTCTCAGGCTACTTCAGGGCATCGTGGTGATGACCCATACCAAGTTTCATAACAATCTGTTCATGCGTTCATAAAATACAGCATTTTTGCACATAATTCAAAATGGCCGACATCCAAAATGGCCGACATGGTAAAATTGGATATCAGTCGACTCGGCATGACGCCCTGAATCTAATGAGACCAATTTTATGATTTTTGGATAAACGGTTCAGAAGTTATAAGCCAAAATAGGCATTTTTCGTATCTCCGGACAGGTAGGTGGCGCTGCGCCGAAACGCTGCATGTTGCTTCAAGTCATGCTTGTGATGACATGTACCAAGGTTGGTTTGAATACGATAAAGCGTTGCGGAGATATAGCCTTTAGTGTGTTTTTGCAACCTCCACGTAAAATTTGTTTGTGCGTTTATTGAAAACGATTGGACGAATCAACTTGAATTCCATAACTTTTTGTCAACATGCTCTGAAGATGATCTGTTTCAATTTTCGTGAAAATCGGAGCAACGGCCTAGGAGGAGTTCGAAAAAGTAGGTTTTTCAGAAAATTCAAAATGGCGGGAAAATTTGCATACCGGAAAATGACATCATAGGGTGAAATCGAATCGGCTTGAGCCAAGGAATCCGATGAAAAAAGAATTTTGTTTCTAGCCCTTAGGGGTCAAAAGTTATAAGCATAAATATGAGTGAAACTTTGGACAGGTGGTGGCGCTAGAGGGATTGA
This sequence comes from Pseudorasbora parva, assembly GCF_024679245.1. NCBI lineage: Eukaryota > Metazoa > Chordata > Actinopteri > Cypriniformes > Gobionidae > Pseudorasbora > Pseudorasbora parva. The sequence goes on along the minus strand of NC_090185.1, from coordinate 14,839,238 downwards.
GTTAGAGGCACCAAATTTGCTATAGTGACAGCTCAGACTGGCCTCTATGAGTGTGCCAAATTTCACAACTTTTTACCATACGGTTCTATGGGCTGCCAGAGACTCCTATGGCGGAAGAAGAAGAAGAAGAAGAAGCAGAATAATAATAGGAACACTAACGATTTCAATAGGTGCCTCCGCACCTTCGGTGCTTGGCCCCTAAATATAGCTGCAAGCAGCCATTATCGGGGCCAAGCGCAAAAAAGAAGACAAGACATGCCAGCATGGCTGGAAGTCTCAAGCCAACTGCAACAATGAGCCATTAAGGACCTATTAAGTTGATTTTAGGCAAAATAGCAGTCAAATTTTAAATACAGTCAATAATAATGGTTTAATGGTTTATCACTTTCGACCAATAGGTGTCACTGTTACGAAACTGATGCGGTTTAGTCAGATTGAGATGACAATGACACATGCAAAGTTTGGTGTCAATATGTCAAAGCATTGCAGAGATACAGCCTCAAGAGTAATTTTTGCATCATGGCTCAACTCTGTTGCAGTGGTATATGAAAACTGTTTTGTCTATCAATCCGAAATCCATAAGTATTTGTCAGCATGGTCTGAAGACGATACGGATCAATTTTGGTGAAAATCGGACAAACGGTCTAGGATGAGTTTGAAAAAGTAGATTTTTAACAAATAACAAGATGGAGCACAGATAGGTTTGCAAAATATGGCAAAATTGGTATCTATCTTCTCGGCATGAGCCAATGAATGTATTATGACCAGTCTCATTACAATAGGCTAATTTAATCAAAAGTTATTAGCATTTTTGTACATTTTATTACAACTTTTGACCACAAGGTGGCGCTGCCCCGAAACTTTTTGAATATCTTCGGGACATAGAGCGGAAGACACATACCGAGTTTTGTAACGATACACTAGTGCATTCTTAAATTATAGCATTAGCATTTTAAACCGTAATACTGCATTGAAGTCAATGGGAATTTCATGTTTTGTTTTATTATAGCGCCACCAAGAGGCACAATCCCACCAATTTTTTTATGTGTCCTCGTAGTGAGCCCATACATATGTGTGTCAAGTTTGGTGAAAATATTTCATTTTGTTTTGGAGTTATAGACATTTATATGAAAAAACACGTAAAAAATGACTGACACCTGACTTTGATTGGATTTTACTACCCCTTACTATCAATATTTTGAGATTTGGGCATTAGCGTATAGCTATCGACCTATGTTTCCGAACTTCTGAGGCTGGTTTCGTCTCGATCGGACTAGCGGTTTCGAAGATATCAGCAAATGTTTTTTAAGCACTAAATTACAACTCTGCGCAAACCATATGCCGAAACCTGGCAAGTCTGGTATCGTTGGAGTCGGCAAGGATTCAGGAGACCAAAAAACACACTCCCATCAAAATATGTCAACCACACCCAAAGTTATAAGCGTTTGAAAAAAAAAATTCTCCACTAGGTGGCGCTGTTTCGAAACTTCTCAGGCTACTTCAGGGCATCGTGGTGATGACCCATACCAAGTTTCATAACAATCCGTTCATGCGTTCATAAAATACAGCATTTTTGCACATAATTCAAAATGGCCGACATCCAAAATGGCCGACATGGTAAAATTGGATATCAGTCGACTCGGCATGACGCCCTGAATCTAATGAGACCAATTTTATGATTTTTGGATAAACGGTTCAGAAGTTATAAGCCAAAATAGGCATTTTTCGTATCTCCGGACAGGTAGGTGGCGCTGCGCCGAAACGCTGCATGTTGCTTCAAGTCATGCTTGTGATGACATGTACCAAGGTTGGTTTGAATACGATAAAGCGTTGCGGAGATATAGCCTTTAGTGTGTTTTTGCAACCTCCACGTAAAATTTGTTTGTGCGTTTATTGAAAACGATTGGACGAATCAACTTGAATTCCATAACTTTTTGTCAACATGCTCTGAAGATGATCTGTTTCAATTTTCGTGAAAATCGGAGCAACGGCCTAGGAGGAGTTCGAAAAAGTAGGTTTTTCAGAAAATTCAAAATGGCGGGAAAATTTGCATACCGGAAAATGACATCATAGGGTGAAATCGAATCGGCTTGAGCCAAGGAATCCGATGAAAAAAGAATTTTGTTTCTAGCCCTTAGGGGTCAAAAGTTATAAGCATAAATATGAGTGAAACTTTGGACAGGTGGTGGCGCTAGAGGGATTGAGTTAGAGGCACCAAATTTGCTATAGTGACAGCTCAGACTGGCCTCTATGAGTGTGCCAAATTTCACAACTTTTTACCATACGGTTCTATGGGCTGCCAGAGACTCCTATGGCGGAAGAAGAAGAAGAAGAAGAAGAAGAAGAAGAAGAAGAAGCAGAATAATAATAATAGGAACACTAACAATTTCAATAGGTGCCTCCGCACCTTCGGTGCTTGGCCCCTAATAATAGGAACACTAACAATTTCAATAGGTGCCTCCGCACCTTCGGTGCTTGGCCCCTAATAATAGGAACACTAACAATTTCAATAGGTGCCTCCGCACCTTCGGTGCTTGGCCCCTAATAATAGGAACACTAACGATTTCAATAGGTGCCTCCGCACCTTCGGTGCTTGGCCCCTAAATATAGCTGCAAGCAGCCATTATCGGGGCCAAGCGCAAAGAAGAAGACAAGACATGCCAGCATGGCTGGAAGTCTCAAGCCAACTGCAACAATGAGCCATTAAGGACCTATTAAGTTGATTTTAGGCAAAATAGCAGTCAAATTTTAAATACAGTCAATAATAATGGTTTAATGGTTTATCACTTTCGACCAATAGGTGTCACTGTTACGAAACTGATGTGGTTTAGTCAGATTGAGATGACAATGACACATGCAAAGTTTGGTGTCAATATGTCAAAGCATTGCAGAGATACAGCCTCAAGAGTATTTTTTGCATCATGGCTCAACTCTGTTGCAGTGGTATATGAAAACTGTTTTGTCTATCAATCCGAAATCCATAACTATTTGTCAGCATGGTCTGAAGACGATACGGATCAATTTTGGTGAAAATCGGACAAACGGTCTAGGATGAGTTTGAAAAAGTAGGTTTTTAACAAATAACAAGACGGAGGACAGATAGGTTTGCAAAATATGGCACAATTGGTATCCATGTTCTCGGCATGAGCCATTGACTGTATTATGACCAGTTTCATTACAATGGGTTAATTTAATCAAAAGTTATTCGCATTTCTGTACATTTTATTACAACTTTTGACCACAAGGTGGCGCTACCCCGAAACTTTTTGAGTATCTTCAGGACATGGAGCGGAAGACACATACCGAGTTTTGTAACGATACGCTAATGCATTCTTAAATTATAGCATTAGCATTTTAAACCATAATACTGCATTGAAGTCAATGGGAATTTCATGTTTTGTTTTATTATAGCGCCACCAAGAGGCACAATCCCACCAATTTTTTTATGTGTCCTCATAGTGAGCCCATACATATGTGTGTCAAGTTTGGTGAAAATATCTCATTTTGTTTTGGAGTTATAGACATTTATATGAAAAAACACGTAAAAAAGGACTGACACCTGACTTTGATTGGATTTTACTACCCCTTACTATCAATATTTTGAGATTTGGGCATTAGCGTATAGCTATCGACCTATGTTTCCGAACTTCTGAGGCTGGTTTCGTCTCGATCGGACTAGCGGTTTCGAAGATATCAGCAAATGTTTTTTAAGCACTAAATTACAACTCTGCGCAAACCATATGCCGAAACCTGGCAAGTCTGGTATCGTTGGAGTCGGCAAGGATTCAGGAGACGAAAAAACACACTCCCATCAAAATATGTCAACCACACCCAAAGTTATAAGCGTTTGAAAAAAAAAATTCTCCACTAGGTGGCGCTGTTTCGAAACTTCTCAGGCTACTTCAGGGCATCGTGGTGATGACCCATACCAAGTTTCGTAACAATCCGTTCATGCGTTCATAAAATACAGCATTTTTGCACATAATTCAAAATGGCCGACATCCAAAATGGCCGACATGGTAAAATTGGATATCAGTCGACTCGGCATGACGCCCTGAATCTAATGAGACCAATTTTATGATTTTTGGATAAACGGTTCAGAAGTTATAAGCCAAAATATGCATTTTTCGTATCTCCGGACCAGTAAGTGGCGCTGCGCCGAAACGCTGCATGTTGCTTCAGGTCATGCTTGTGATGACATGTACCAAGTTTGGTTTGAATACGATAAAGCGTTGTGGAGATATAGCCTTTAGTGTGTTTTTGCAACCTCCACGTAAAATTTGTTTGTGCGTTTATTGAAAACGATTGGACGAATCAACTTGAATTCCATAACTTTTTGTCAACATGCTCTGAAGATGATCTGTTTCAATTTTCGTGAAAATCGGAGCAACGGCCTAGGAGGAGTTCGAAAAAGTAGGTTTTTCAGAAAATTCAAAATGGCGGGAAAATTTGCATACCGGAAAATGACATCATAGGGTGAAATCGAATCGGCTTGAGCCAAGGAATCCGATGAAAAAAGAATTTTGTTTCTAGCCCTTAGGGGTCAAAAGTTATAAGCATAAATATGAGTGAAACTTTGGACAGGTGGTGGCGCTAGAGGGATTGAGTTAGAGGCACCAAATTTGCTATAGTGACAGCTCAGACTGGCCTCTATGAGTGTGCCAAATTTCACAACTTTTTACCATACGGTTCTATGGGCTGCCAGAGACTCCTATGGCGGAAGAAGAAGCAGAATAATAATAATAGGAACACTAACGATTTCAATAGGTGCCTCCGCACCTTCGGTGCTTGGCCCCTAATAATAGGAACACTAACGATTTCAATAGGTGCCTCCGCACCTTCGGTGCTTGGCCCCTAATAATAGGAACACTAACAATTTCAATAGGTGCCTCCGCACCTTCGGTGCTTGGCCCCTAATAATAATAGGAACACTAACGATTTCAATAGGTGCCTCCGCACCTTCGGTGCTTGGCCCCTAATAATAGGAACACTAACGATTTCAATAGGTGCCTCCGCACCTTCGGTGCTTGGCCCCTAATAATAGGAACACTAACGATTTCAATAGGTGCCTCCGCACCTTCGGTGCTTGGCCCCTAATAAACTGTAACATCACGAACGTACAGTATACACTCCAAGCTAATGCTTACAAAAGTTAATAATACCAGTTCTCTTGTGGTTTAATGTGGTAATGCCAGACTGTCAAAACAAAGAGAGCGAGATTAAAGAGCTCACCGATTTATATCAAAGTTCCATTGAAAGTCAAGGAGATTCTTCAGTAGCATGGCGACGTGTCTCAAAAGACTTCTTCTGGACGATCATACCGTTCTTCTTGGAGACAACCTTGCCCCTTTTGGCCTTTGTCCCTTTCTCTGGATTTATACCAACAAAGCACCTGAAATCAAAATAGTCTAAGATCAGAGTGTTGCAACAACATGCTTTCAGTTAAATGCAATAAATTGTTTTGTTTTTTGTCTTTCTTCATTGCACAAATAGAGTGGACTTGAATGACACATAAAAGTGACAATGTGAATGATTATATTAAAGTCAAGTCAACTTTATTTCTATAGCACTTTTTCCAATGCAGATTTTTTCAAAGCAGTTACACAGTGTTAAACATGAAAATAATGCAACAGAACTTGATTTGGCTGTACAGCCACTCTGGAGAAAAAAAGTGATGTCATCAGCTCATTTCAAATATCATATAGTGACAATGTGGGCAGATCAGTAATTTAGTTTATAATAGTTAATTTAGTTTAGTAATTACATTTATTTGGATATTTAGTTAAAAAAATTATATACATACATATATATTTTTAATTATTACAATTTAGTATATAAAGCCTGTATAGTCAAGCAAAATACCATGTGTCGGGCTTGAAATGTACAGTACTAATACCATTTTATGCGGAAAAAAATACAAACAAATTAATTTAATTGTATATATCCATATAATGATGACAAGTAATGAAGAATTTTTACCTCTAAATGAATTCCAGAGAGCAGGGTCCCTCATCTTGAAACTGAAGGTTGAATGTAGTTGCAAATACAGCAGCAAGCCCCATTGCAAATGTTGGTGTGATGCCCTAAGAGATTACACGGTCCTCAAAGATGACCGGACTTGCCCAGTTGCACCTGAAACTTCAAGTCAAAGCATACATATTACCTTGTGTAAATGATATACAATGTGTCTATCAATGAATCTAAATGAAATATACTAGGCAGTATCAGACTAGGACTTGCAGGAAGACTAAATTGTCTCAAAGTCAGCTGAAGTAGCAGACACCTGTAGGGAACAAATACATTATTCTTACCATGGTAAGATTTTTAAGAAGAAAAATTATAAAAGGTCAATAATTAGTAAACATTAGTTGAGAGCAACCTACAGGCGAATGAGGTAGGCTAAGTACCTACAGTTAAACTGCTAAATAGATTTGGCAATCAAAAAATTATGGGTAGCAATTTAATTTTTTACAGGTGTTGGGGGAGTTCTACTGCAAATGTTACCAAATTTAAACAAAAAAACACCCAAAAGTAATATTGTTTTGGCTATTCAAATCTGAGCCTCACTGTTAAATGAAATGTTCAAATACCAAGCAAGATAAGCTCCTGAGCATCAGTTTGATATCAAAAATTATTTGCGAAATGAAAAAGATTTCAATTACCGTTTATTTTGTAGATGCAAGACCCGATAGAGGTTGATGAAGAACACTCGATGATATGCAGCACGTTCTCTAAACTGTGTGTCCTCTTCTGGAAAATCTCCTATCCAAATAACGTTTCCTGAAGTCTCCCCAGGAGTTAATGGCAAATTATTTCTAGGTTTTATTAAAGAAAATTGTCCAAAAGCAGTAGCCTCGATTTGTTGTATCAAACTTCTGAACGTACTCCAAACTCCACAGTCAACACTCAGTTTCCAAAAAAATACTGTCGTGTACTGTAATTTAAAACATTAGCATACTGTTTAGGGCCTCTTTCCTGTTCCTCCAAATTAAGCAGCCCACAATGCATTGCTAACTACAGTATTAAACTGTTTAACAAGAAAACAGCATTTTAGTGTTGAAAATTGGCTGTAAATTTACAGCAATTGCTTACAGTGTATAGCTGGACTGATGTCTATTGAAAGAAAGTTAGAGAGTCAGATAGAGAGTGTTAGCTGAACAGAATACAGAGAACTGCTGTTGGACCAGTGAAAAATAAAATCCAATTAATTCTGCCAAGCGGTCTCTGTAGTGATCATTGTAAAGGTATCACCTGTGTCCACTTAAGAAAGGATGAAGTCCTTCTGCTCATGTCATCGATCATTTGAGCTGACTGGGCTGCAGTTTTGAGTGTTTCCCTCCTCATCCGTTGCATCTGATGACATTCAAAGGCTTGTGCCATGGTGTGACAGTGGTTTCACTCTTGATACTGTTGTCCTTTTGCCTCTCCTCAGTCTGACTTTTGATCAAGCCACAGAGGATGCAGATTGCATAATAATAGCATGGTATCTTGGTCATTTCTGCATTGACTTTGTCTTTGTCCATATCAGCCCCTCAGAAGTTGCCTTTCTTTTTCAAGGTGGATGAAGGCCCATTAACCAATGCCTCTTCTTGTCTCTGCAGCCATGTCCTTCACTTCTTGCACAGTCCAGTTGCTTTCATTTAGTATGTCAAGACAGCTGTCCCAGAAGTCATCTGGTGCAATCTGGAAATTGAACACTCAGAGATCCGCGTTAATCAAATTTATTCTTTATAGCTTAATTATCATCTGGTTGATAACAACAGTTTCCCCATGCTATTTTAATAAAGCAAGTTCTTCTTTGCAGAAAATAGCAAGCATTTTTCTTCATTGCAGAATGCAGGAAATAGCAGCTTTTCAGTCTGTCTGGGTTGCCTTGTTTTCAGTCCCATATATACTGTAATATTTTATCATTCATTATATGGATCCCTATACTCTCTCAAACCCTGTTAGGATTAAATCAATGACTCATTATTTTAAAACGTGTATTATATCTATTTTTTTTTAATGTCTGTTTGCTTCACAAAGGTCAATTTAAAATACATATAGTACACATCTAGCTTGTCTCTCTCTCTCTATTTATTTCTGCATATTAGATGTTTCTATGGTCTTTTGTCAATTATTTGGATTTCCTCAGGGAACTGCACAAACCACTTATGCTAAGGAGAAAACTCCAGTTTTTTGGTGGCCACCAGTTTGTGCAATCCTCCGATTCAGTTCCTGTCAGCAGGCCTGCTTATTAACTCAAATTCCTTATAGACCGGTCATCTAACATTTATTCAGTTTTATTATTTTCTTTCAGGTTAATATCTTATCAAATCTTTATTGGTGTTTTCTTGGTAATTGTTCAGTTGGCCTTTTTTAATTCTAAATAATTTATATTTTTCTTATACTGTAATTTTTCTTATACTTATACTGTATTTGTTTTTCCATTTCTCTTGGTACTTCAACTGATGTTTTTATTTTTTATGTAATACATTTTTTTTTTTTTTTTTAAGATTGTCTATGACTTCCCATTTAATTCTTTCCCTCACTTGTTTCATCATTGGTCCTAAATATTTTAAGTTTTATCCTCTACTTACATACAAATTAACGTGAAATTTTATTTAATTTTAACCTTTTTTTCAATTCAATTCATCCTTTTTCAACCTTCATTGCTGCCCCGTATAGGCCCATTATTACATATTATGCAATTAACAGGACTTCATTCCCTTTTTGTATCATTTAGCTTCTTCCTTTGTAGTTCTGTGGCCATACATAAGTCATATATAATTATATTGGAATTATATTTTGAAAATCTGCGGAAACTGGCAAATACACAATGGCTCAACAAATGACCTTCAAACAACCATCCCCATTTAAAAAGTGCAAATCCTCACCCAAAATGAAAAATGTATTTTACTGAACACCTCCAACTGTCCACAGTCAATCCACCAAGTTGAAGTAAAAATCTGTTTTTCCAAAAAAGTCAAAAACAAAGAACAAAAGACTGATAAGTTTGTCCCTTGGGACAGAGAGATAACATTTCTACAACACGGTTTAGCAAACCCAAACTCTTCTGCCAGTTCAACACACCACTTCAGACCAAGCCCGGTAGAAGAGGAGAAACAGACTTTTGCCACAATTGACTTGGGGCCTGTTGTGAAATGATTATAATATATTGTTTATTATATTAACAACTAACAATGACAACAAATGTTTAATTAATTGTCTTCAATAATAACATAAAAAATTTAAACTGCTGTTTATTAGGTTGTTCAACTTTAAGAAAAGTCTACCCAAAATGCTTAGGGGTAGAGAGCACAGAACAGAGAAAGTAGGCAGTTTCTCAGTAACAATTTGTAATCCTGTTCCCAATCTTCAGTAAACAGTTAGTTTTATTTGAATTTAAGTCATCAGTGTCATTATTGCCTTGCTAAGAGGAAAAGACACAACAGGGCCTGCTCTCTGGCTCCTGCTCTCTGGCTCCTGCTCTCTGGCTCCTGCCCTCTGGCTCCTGCCCTCTGGCTCCTGCCCTCTGGCTCCTGCCCTCTGGCTCCTGCTCTCTGGCTCCTGCTCTCTGGCTCCTGCTCTCTGGCTCCTGCCCTCTGGCTCCTGCTCTCTGGCTCCTGCTCTCTGGCTCCTGCTCTCTGGCTCCTGCTCTCTGGCTCCTGCTCTCTGGCTCCTGCTCTCTGGCTCCTGCCCTCTGGCTCCTGCTCTCTGGCTCCTGCCCTCTGGCTCCTGCTCTCTGGCTCCTGCTCTCTGGCTTCTGCTCTCTGGCTCCTGCTCTCTGGCTCCTGCTCTCTGGCTCCTGCTCTCTGGCTCCTGCTCTCTGGCTCCTGCCCTCTGGCTCCTGCCCTCTGGCTCCTGCCCTCTGGCTCCTGCTCTCTGGCTCCTGCTCTCTGGCTCCTGCTCTCTGGCTCCTGCTCTCTGGCTCCTGCTCTCTGGCTCCTGCTCTCTGGCTCCTGCTCTCTGGCTCCTGCTCTCTGGCTCCTGCCCTCTGGCTCCTGCTCTCTGGCTCCTGCTCTCTGGCTCCTGCTCTCTGGCTCCTGCCCTCTGGCTCCTGCTCTCTGGCTCCTGCTCTCTGGCTCCTGCCCTCTGGGCTTCTTTACTCTGGCCCTTTCGCTCTACACTTCTTCCTAGCCAATATACTTTGTGCCAGTTAAAAAAAAAAAGTTTTAATAGACATAGAGGTACACGCAAAGCGGGACGGGTGGTCACCCTAAAATGCAGGTTAAACTCGCAGTGCAGCATTCTGAACGGAACCGCTGTGTATCACGAGCTGCTCGCGTGATTAGTGCAGGCGCTTTGCTTGCATATTTATTTTCATTTCAAATGGTTTCGTTTAAAAGTGGACATTTCAAGCTTTCTATAGCCAACACGATGTCGTGTCTCATGTCTGTGAGGCAAGTAGCCTGCTGAGTTTTGGTTTATTTACAATGTTGTTTTACCGCTGAGCAGCTCAAATGAGTGAAGCGCGTCTGTGAGCTGAGGGTCCGTCACACCGCTCAGCTCCGCTCGTTCTCGTCGGTCGTCAGATTCAGAACCCAAAAGCGGAATGTAGCTTTTGGTCGTGCTACTCCGCTACTTGCTGTATAATGTAGTTAGCTACTGGAAAAGCTACACTGTTTTAAAAGTAACTGAGCTACTGACAAGCTACTGAAAAATTTAGTAAAGCTAGTAGCATGGCTACTTGTAGCTCGCTAGTGCCCAACACTGTTTATGTACATATGAGAAGGAAAGACAGTGATGTGGAAACTTTCTAAAAGGAAAAAGAGGTTGTCTTGTGACCAGAGTAGTTTGTATTAATTTGTTTACTTGGTGAGATGAAAATGAAGGCCCCTTATTTCTGTGCTTCTCATTCTGTAATAGATTTTCCATAGCTTTAACATTTGGGGTTTTAATGGATAATTTTTATAAAAAATGTTTTGATAAATTTGTGTTTTTATAGTATTAGGCCTAAGCCATATTATTGGAAAACTTTCTTAATCTATTTAATCTAACAGTTTTGAGCTGCAGTTTCTAGTGATCTTAATTCAAATTCGCCTAATTTAAATAGGGACATGAGACCGTTGGTTTCAATGCAAAGTGTGTGTGTGTGTGTTTGTGTGTGTGCTTCAACCTGAATGCACACTAACTCATGGGGACTTGTGTCACCATGGGGACCTAAATTGGGGTGTTGATGGAAACCCCTGCTTTAGCCTAAAAAAATCGCATGTCAGTCTTCAGACGGTCTGTATTGAATAAATAAATAAATAAATTAATATATATATATATATATATATATATATATATATATATATATATATATATATATATATATATATATATATATATATATATATATATATAATATATAAAATCATCATCATTAATGATTAGTTCCAAAAGTTGGTCACTTAAAGGGATAGTTCAATCTAAAATTAAAATTCTGTCATTTACTCATCCTCAGGTTGTTCCAAACTGAGAAGAACCAGTTTGGAACAACCTGAAAACATTTTCCATTTCCTCTGTCGGTCTCGCCTTCAGTCAAAGGCGTGGCATGAGTCGACCATCACTCAACCTGCTCGGTTCACACCGTATGTAGCAAGTCTAAGGCCATGCAGCTGATTTTAACTGTGTGTGTGTGTGTGTGTGTGTGTGTGTGTGTGTGTGTGTGTGTGTGTGTGTGTGTGTGTGTGTGTGTGTGTGTGTGTGTGTGTGTGTGTGTGTGTGTGTGTGTGTGTGTGTGTGTGTGTGTGTGTGCGTGCGTGCGTGCGTGCGTGTGTGTGTGCGTGTGTGTGCGTGTGTGTGTGTGTATGTGTGATGTGTAAAGTATGTCTCTCTGCTCTCTGACTCACTGCTTTTGAAACAGGTGTTTATCTGTAATTGTTTATCTCTCAAGATTTTAATTTTATTTTTATTGTTTAACTATTTATTACTTATACTCCAAACAATATAATGATGTAAAGACATGACATTTTCTATATCTATATTCTTCAATTTTTGAATTCAGCCCCATTTCCATCTCCACTGATGTAATAAAAACTGACATTGTTTTGTCACTTCAATGTTCAAGTCACATATATTTAATCTCTTCACTGAAAATATGAATATATTTTCAATTGTTGTTAAGAGTGGTTCACATGGTTTTTGATTCACTGTCATATGGAAGGACATTTAGGTGTGGCACAGCTGTGGCTTGAGAGGGGAACCGTTGCTTCAGGGCATGCTTATTTTTGGCAGATGAATTTTGTTCAACCAGTTGAACCTCTTTATTTGACAAATTGTTGCTTGTTAAATTGTTTCCTTTTTCCTTGTTGCCAGAGCCTTGAGTGCCCCGGTGACAATTAAACATTTTCCCTTACTATTACTGCAGAATTAATCTACACCTACAATCTTTTAAAAACTTTATTTTTTGCGGTGCCATGTGTATTTAATTTTGTTAATGTATCTATATATTTAGGTTGATCCAGTGATGTTTTAGAGATAAAATCAATGTTTATTTGTTTACAGGGGTTGTGCACATTTATAAACACGAATGTAAATGTGCTAGAATTAGCCCAAAGGGCTATTTCTCATCTGCAGACCCTTGACAGAAATGTTAAAAACTCAACCGTAAAACAAGAACAGAGCATCATATTTTACACACACGAGAGAGAGAGAGAGAGAGAGAGAGAGAGAGAGAGAGAGAGAGAGAGAGAGAGAGAGACTTTACTACCTTGTTCCTTAACATAGCAAAAAAAAAAGAAACTTGTCTATCATGACTTAACTTTAACCTATCCGCTGTTTTTAAAGCAAGATCCCATTCTTTCATCAGTTTCAGTATATCTGAATTTATCTATTTTTTTATTTCTATGACTAAATTTGCATCTAAAATCTTTAATAGTGTGCTCTAATGTTTTATAGAATATTTGACTGTCTTCCTCCTGATCTTTTTCCATTAAAAAATCACACCATTTAATCTGATGAACCATACTTCTAAAATGATCTAATGCTTGTTTTGGATATGTTAACAACCGCTAAATAAACAAGCTACCGTAACCATCATAGCCACTAAGGGAGACAAGTAAACAATTACAAGAGGCACACCTTACACATCTCACACACCCAGTCACTCACTCTCACACTGCAGACGCATTATAACACACCCAAAGATAAAATCAGCGGCACGACAATTGGCATCTTCCGGATGACAGAAGCACACTGTGTCTGCTCAAGTTACTTCATTGTTTTGTGTGGAAAACTGCTGAGCACTGTAGGACAGATCATCTTTGAGTATTGGTGATGTCAAAAATGTGTATTCAAAAGTCTCGGTGTGTAAAGTGTTCATGCGGTTCATAAATCAGGCTCAATCTAAAACAAGAGATTTTGCATGTTCACCGAACTGGTTTCAGTTTTCCAAGACTTAAAGGGATAATTCATGTACGATCAAAAAAGGAAACTCCAAACCGAGGAGTTTCTCTCTTCTGCTGAACCCAAAAGTAGATATTTTGAAGAAACAGTTGATGGGCCCCTGTTGAAAATACTATGGAAGTCAATAGGGCCCATGCATTGTTTGGTTACTGACATTCTTCAAAATATCTTCTTTTGTTCCGTTTTTGATTGAACTATCCCTTTAAGTGACCAACTGTTGGAGTTTAACACATTTATAATAATTGTTAAAAAATAAAATTGGTAGAAAACTGTTCGCGTCACACGAATTCACAAATCATGGAGGATTTGGAATGCGATGTTTAGGCTTCAGCAGGGGTTACACCATAGAACAACACCATAGAAGAAACAACCGCTAAATAAATAAAAACAGTTTGATGTACAATAAAATCATGTTAAAATCAGAACAGAGTAAACCTAACATAATAGGCTTGATGTGTTGTTGATCTGAGGTGATACAGATTTGAACAAAAGTATTCTCAAACCCAGAGCCAAACAGTTTTCAGAATGGGTCAGAGTCTGAGTGTGTCTTTTCTAAAGTATTTCCTGTGCTATTGGGGGAAGGTCTGCTACTAAGCATAGCATTACAGCATATTTATTACATGTAGCAAGTCATTATGTCTGATTTGTCTCAATCGCTAAACACAAAAAAAAAAAAAATTTGCAAGCAAAACAAAAACTCTGATGACTGTTGAATAGAGTAGACTAACGTTCGGTATATGTTTGATACTTAAATGGGATTTTGTTGTCTGTGTTTCAGGTGTGTTTGCAACAGATGAAATTAAGACAGTGGAAGTGATAGAGGGTCATTCTGTCACTCTCTCAACGCAAAGTGAAATACCAAAACCTTGTGTGATTCTATGGAAATGTGGACCTGAAAGTTCTGCCACTCCTGTTGTTAAAATGTCCACGGGAAAGTCATATAGAGAATATGAGAAATTCAGAGGCAGACTGCAGCTGGACAATAAGACTGGATCTCTCACCATCACAAACGCAAGAATCACAGACTCTGAATTTTACACACTACAGATCACCACCAGCAAAAGTGGGAACAAAGAAATAAAATACAGAGTTATCGTATATGGTGAGCGGTCTCAAATTACTATCAAGGTCATTCTGTGAATACTGAAATAAATGTTAGCTTGTTTTACAAATTAAATTAAATTTAATTAGTTTGAAATACTTAAAAATTGCTTATGTGTGGGCTCTAAACACACTCACAAAAATCTCTAGAGGAATTACAAGAGAGTATTTGGATAAAAGCCTGAATGTTTATTCATTTTTTCATCTTTCATCTTTCCAGCTCGTCTGCCCATTCCTGTTATCAACAGAGAGTGTCCTTCATCCGAGAGATCAACCGATTCAAAATGTGTGGTGGTGTGTTCAGTGATGAATGCGACACACTGTGACAAAGTGACTCTCTTCTGGTACAAAGGCAACACTTTACTGTCATCTCTAAGGGTGACTGATCTCAACAGAAGCCTTTCTTTAGAGGTGGAATATCAGGATGAAAACGTCTACAGCTGTGTGCTCAACAATCCCATCAGCAACCAGACCACACATCTGGACAACACTCGACTCTGTCACACATGTGCCGGTACGGCAGTGCTGATATGAATATTTATTTACAGAGTTTCTATATTTTATTTGCAGGTCTCCATTGTGAAGCAGGTTTTGTAACACCTTAGGGGTCACTTTTTTTGAGTGACTTCCCATACACATTATATTGCATGTACAATGTTACAAATAAATGGGCCTACACAGATCAGGCATAACATTATGACAGGTGAAGTTAATAGCACTGATTATCTCTTTATCACGCCTCGTGTTGGTGGGTGGGATATTAGGCAGCAAGTGAACATTTTGTCCTCAAAATTGATGTGTTAGAGGCAGGAAAAATGGGCATTGTGGGCAAAATTGTGATGGCTAGCCGACTGGGTCAGAGGATATGCAAAACTGCAGCTCTTGTGGGGTGTTCCCTGTCTGCAGTTGTCAGTATCTATCAAAAGTGGTTCAAGGAAGGAAGAGTGGTGAACCGGTGACAGGGTCATGGGCGGCCACGGCTCATTGGTGCACGTGGGGAGTGAATGTTGGCTGACCCGTGTGGTCCGATCAAACAGACGAGCTACTGGAGCTCAGATTGCTCAAGAAGTTAATGCTAGTTCTGATAGAAAGGTGTCAGAATACACAGTGCATCACAGTTTGTTGCATATGGGGCTGCATAGCCACAGACTAGTCAGGTGACCCCTGCTGACCTCTGTCCATTGCCGAAAGCGGCAACAGTGGGCACGTGAGCATCAGAACTAGATCACAGAGCAATGGATGAAGGTGGCCTGGTCTGATGACTCACGTTTTCCTTTACATCTCGTGGAAGTTTGGGTGCATGTGAGTCGCTTACCTGGGGAACACATGGCATCAGGATGCACTATGAGAAGAAGGCAAGCCAGCAGAGGCTGTGTGATGCTTTGGGCAATGTTCTGCGGGGAAACCTTCGGTTCTGCTATCCATGTGGATGTTACTTTGACACATACTATCTACATAAACATTGTTGCAGACCATGTACACCTTTTCATGGAAACTGTATTCTGTGGTGGCTGTGGACTCTTTCAGCAGGATAATGCGCCCTTCCACAAAGCAAAATGGTTCAGGAATGGTTTGAGGAGCAAAACAATGAGTTCGAGGTGTTGACTTGGCCTCCAAATTCCCCAGATCTCAATCCAATGGAGCATCTGTGGGATGTGCTGAACAAACAAGTCCGATCCATGGAGGCCCCATCTCGCAACTTACAGGAATTAAAGGATCTGCTGCTAACATATTGGTCCCAGATACCACAGCACACCTTCAGGGGTCTAGTGGAGACCATGCCTTGATAGATCAGGACTGTTTTGGCAGCAAAAGGGAGACCAACACAATATTAGGTCATAATGTTTTGCCTGATCAGAGTGTATTCTTTAAGAGTTTAAATTATTTTATGTGATTTACATTTTGTCCACAGTTTATCACAATTAATCACTTAAAGCAGCATTGGTACCACCTCTGTCTGACATGTCACTATTTTAACCTGGACAAGTTAACAAGACATTAATGTCATTTATATTTTTAAAGTTTTACACAAATATATTCCAGTGTTGACTCTTTTGAAAGTACAGTTTGTTACACATCATGTTTTTTTAAGTACACGTCACTTGTTAGTTTTGTATAAGGATAAATAGTTAACATCAAAGTATGTCAGAGTAATATTTAAATGCTATTTAACCATTTTATCCAGAGTTTTTCTTTTTCTTTCTAGAAATGGCAGTCTTAATTGAGATCAAATCCGTTTCAGGCATACTGATTCTAATGACTGCTCTTTTTCTATATTACAGATAAACGCCTATATTTTCTCTTTTTACTACTGATACCTACTACCGTGGCTGCGATATGCCTCAGGAAACGGCTCTTTACAGGTACACTAAAATACATCTAGAGATAAAATATGACCATACATACAGTCATAAAACCATAAAACTACTAATGGAATTTCAAATATGATTTTCTGACCCCCATATTTTTTCCAACCCGTGTTACTTTCTTACATTAAACACAAAAGGGAGTAGCTTGGGTCAGCATTTTACATTTTCTTTTCACAAGTACTAGTGTGTTTCATTAATGAATAGTGGGCTATTATTTCATAACTGCATAATTTTAACTATAAAAATATATTTTTTCAAGCTAGCATTCGTCTTATTATTGAGCCAGTAATCAGACAAAGACTAAACAGATTACTTTTTAATGTTTTCTTTAAGAAATTATAATTTCAATACACCATATAAAGTACTTTGGTTGTGTTAGTCCTATGTAAGTGATTCATCAGAATAATCTCAACATGAATCAGAGGTATGCAGAAAACAACAAACCTGTCACCCTACAATCGTCTTTATTAGATTGTCTGAACGATTTTATTTCTTATGATTTCATCGCTGGTTTCATGGTTGGCAACCATCACACAGTGGCCATTATTAAAGCTACACTGTGTAACTTTTTTTTGTTTATTCTTAGCTAAAAACACTTAGTTCTTTCAAAAATATGTGCTCATTAATGTATATTTACTTCTATCAAGTAATAAAGTATTCTTGTAAGTTTATAATTTGCCATTGAAAATACATCGGGTGAGGGGTTCGAATGCTGGTCACCATGTTGCCCCTCCATCACGAAAGTACATTAGCCAAAGAGGGACATACCTGTAAATTCAAGCTTTGCCTTTCGCGTTTAACACTCGATGGCACCACGTCGAATGCATAGACAGTAAAAGAAATGGACAGAGCTATCCCATAGACTTCAACGGCGGAAAGTGAGGTCAACTAGAAGCTTCCTGATGGCTGAGCGAACTGCGCAGGCTCAGACTGAGCTTGAGGACGTAGATGTGACGTGAGCAACCTGTCTGACAGCTGTAGGTCTTCTAGTAGATGTGGAAAGTGAAATCTGAATCACGTTGTTTAAATGTTTTGTCTCGTTGCTTTTGGCTCTCTCCGGGCTTGTCCCCATTCTTCCCCCTTGACTTTATCAGACTTTGTCTCCACGTCCCCCCGACTGTCTCATAGACAGTAAAAGATTGCCTGCGAGCGTCTCCTCAGGTCTATACGGTAATTTCTCAACTGTGCGACAGAGTCGCGTTTGTTATGACGCAATCTGTGGTTCGGGTCAAGGATGTAAGGAAGAAGGCGGGGTCGGCGTTACTGGGACTCGTCACTTTTATTACTCTTTTACTTTCAAACAAAACACGTGCTCGAGGGCACATCAACTCATTAAACTTCACACACAGGTTTCAACACTCTGCACTGCTATCACTCTCCAGACAGGCTGCGCTCCGAGTCCCAGTCCAAACTCTCTCTCTCTCTTCTCTCTCTGCTGTGGC
Source organism: Pseudorasbora parva (assembly GCF_024679245.1). Taxonomy (NCBI): domain Eukaryota; kingdom Metazoa; phylum Chordata; class Actinopteri; order Cypriniformes; family Gobionidae; genus Pseudorasbora; species Pseudorasbora parva. The sequence continues at coordinate 14,820,955 of NC_090185.1, read as the reverse complement.
TTATAAGCCGTCTCTCCACGCCAACTACTGCAATCAGAGACAGGTGTTAGTCATTTGCACTTAACCCACTTACGCCCCGCTCGGCTCCGCCTCCTCTCTCCCTCTGCCGATCCCGCAAAACCACGCCTCCCCTGCCACATACCCCCACCGCCCGACTCAGGCCGGGGAGCCATCCGGCCTGCAGCCTCCCCCCCCCCCCTCCGGGAGAGGAAGTCAGCCACAGCCATCTGAGCACCCGGCCTGTGGACCACCTTGAATTTAAATGGCTGTAAAGCTAGATACCACCGGGTGATCCGCGCGTTGGTATCTTTCATGCGGTGGAGCCACTGCAGAGGGGCGTGGTCCGAACAGAGGGTGAACTCCCGCCCCAGGAGGTAGTAGCGAAGGGTGAGGACGGCCCACCTGATGGCTAAACATTCTTTCTCTATGGTGCTGTACACCGCCTCCCTCTTAGAGAGCTTACGGCTGATGTACAGCACCGGCCGTTCCTCACCCTCCACCTCCTGGGACAGGACGGCGCCCAACCCCCTGTCCGACGCGTCGGTCTGCAGAATAAAAGGGAGAGAAAAATTAGGAGCCTGTAAGAGCGGACCACCACACAGAGCAGCCTTTATCTGGGTAAAAGCCTGCTGGCACCGCTCCGTCCACTGAACCGTATCTGGTACCTCTTTTTTAGTTAGATCAGTCAGCGGGCTAGCGAGGTCCGAATAATTAGGCACAAACCGTCTATAATATCCCGCTAGCCCCAGGAACTGTCTAACCTCCTTTTTGGTCTTGGGTCTCGGAGAAGTCGCAACTGCCGCTGTCTTATCAATTTGGGGACGCACCTGCCCATGACCCAAGTGGAAGCCCAGATACTTTACTTCTACCCGCCCAATCGCACACTTCTTCGGGTTGGCGGTTAGCCCCGCCCTCCTCAGCGACTTCAGTACAGCACGCAGATGCTGCATATGGCGCTGCCAGTCCGTACTGTAGATGATAATGTCATCTAGATAGGCAGCGGCATATGCAGCGTGCGGCCGGAGAATCCTGTCCATCAGTCGCTGGAAGGTTGCTGGGGCCCCGAACAACCCGAACGGAAGCGTGACAAATTGGTGCAATCCGAACGGCGTGGTAAAAGCGGTCTTTTCTTTAGACATTGGAGACAAGGGGATCTGCCAATATCCCTTCGTTAAGTCCAGCGTCGAATAAAAGCGAGCGGTCCCTAGCCGATCAAGCAATTCGTCCACCCTTGGCATTGGATACGCATCGAATTTTGACACCGCGTTGACTTTCCGATAATCTACACAGAATCGCACGGAGCCGTCCGTTTTGGGCACCAAAACTATCGGGCTCGCCCAATCACTGTTAGATTCTTCTATTACCCCCATGTCCAGCATCGCCTCTAATTCGTCCTGCACTACCTTCTTTTTATGTTCCGGTAGTCTATATGGCCGACTGCGAACCACCACGCCCGGCTCCGTCTCAACGTGGTGTTGGATGAGGTCAGTCCGCCCCGGTAGGGGCGAGAACACGTCGGCAAACTCGGCCTGTAGCTGTTTCACGTCAGTGAGCTGCGAGGGTGAGAGGTGATCCCCCCCCGGGGCCAGAGCGAGAGAATGAGGCTTTTGGACCGCCTCCGGCCCGAGATCCTCCTCCCCGCCCACTACCGTCGCTAGCATCACTGACTCCGCCTCTGACCATTTTTTTAAGAGGTTGAGGTGGTAGATTTGACGTGCCCCGTCCCTATCTGACCGGCTCACCTCATAGTTGAGTTCTCCGACTCGCCGCGTGACCACAAAGGGTCCTTGCCACTTTGCGAGCAATTTCGAGCTGGACGTGGGCAGCAATACAAGCACTTTATCTCCCTGTGAAAATTGTCGCAGCTTCGCACCTCTGTTGTAGAGCTGTTTCTGTCTGTCCTGAGCCTGGAGCAAATTCTCCATGGATAGCCGCCCCAACGTGTGGAGTTTTGCTCTTAGGTCCAGGACATACTGAATTTCGTTCTTACTCGCTGAAGGCCCGTCCTCCCAAGCTTCTCTAAGGACGTCCAGCACCCCCCGCGGCTGGCGCCCATAGAGCAGCTCGAAGGGGGAAAACCCCGTGGAGGCTTGGGGGACCTCGCGAACAGCGAACAACAGAGGCTCAAGCCATTTATCCCAATTCTTGGCGTCTTCGTGAACGAACTTACGAATCATGGTTTTTAACGTGCGATTAAAACGTTCCACCAGACCATCTGTCTGTGGGTGATAGACGCTGGTACGGATCGCCTTAATGCCCAATAATTCGTATAGTTCGCGGATCGTCCGTGACATAAACGCCGTGCCTTGATCGGTGAGAATCTCTTTCGGGATTCCCACCCGGGAGATTAATGAAAACAGAGCGCTCGCCACACTTTTCGCCGAAATCGTGCGGAGAGGAACTGCTTCGGGATATCGCGTTGCGTAGTCCACGAGCACCAACGCAAAGCGATGTCCCCGTGCGGACCGTTCCAATGGCCCGATGAGGTCCATACCAATTCTTTCGAAGGGGGCCTGCATTAATGGGAGAGGGCACAACGGTGCTTTTGGGGTGGCCGGTGGGTTCACCAACTGACATTCCCGACAAGACGCACACCACCGGCGTACATTCTCGTGAATGCCCGGCCAAAAGAATCGGGCCATGAGACGGTTTAATGTGGCCGTTTGACCTAAATGCCCCGCCATTGGATTAGAATGAGCCGTCTGGAAAAGCATTTCCCGGCGGCTTTTTGGTATTAACAATTGCGTTGTATCTTGCTTTGACTGGGTGTCTTGGACCACCCGATACAAGCGGTTGTTTATTACTGAGAAGTACGGATAGGAGAGCGGTTGTTCAGGGTGGACGCGGTGGCCGTCGATGGAGCGGACCTGAGCAAAGGCATTTTTGAGCGTCTCGTCCCGGGACTGTTCCAAGGGAAAGTCATCGCGCTCTGAGAAGATGGGCGGACCCATTGCGCTCGGTTCCCCTGGAACTGCCCCCGGCGGTCCCGAATCCACCTCGCCCGCCTGCGCAAGCGCTATCCTCCCACCTCCGTTCTTCCCCCAAGAGGCATCCACACATAAGTGCCCTAATAATTTATTAAACGCTGGCCAATTCGTCCCCAGAATTATGGGATGCCGGAGGCGCGGGTTAACTGCAACCTCAACACTATGCGTTTGACCCCTAAATTGGATATCCACGGGCACCAACGGATAGTCCACCACTTCCCCGTGCACACACCTCACCTTAACCATGCGGCTGTTATCCAATGCCCTAGGTGAAATCAGGCTTTGATGGATGGAGGTTTGGTTACACCCCGAATCCACCAAAGCCTGATAAGTACCCCCCTTGATACTCACGGGTATCTGGTACAGGCCAGCTTGATCGGGGGCGGCTTGTGGCGCGTCGGGGACCCGGACCAGCGTCCCCACCTCCATCATCGGACACCGATCAATAAAGTGTCCCGGGTCCCCACAGCGCCAACAAGCCGGCCCAGGCCTCCCCGCCGCCCTAGTGGCTGGAAGTGGGTCCAGCCCTTGGCGTGGAGAGAGGGACGGAGATAAGGACCCCGGGAAGGGATCGAGGCTCCCTCCTCCCCGGGCCGCCGGCCGGGGAGTCGCCGCTGTCTCGGCCGCGGGCCCCGTTCTCCACCTCGGCGCCGGCCGGGGCGGCACTCCAGCTCTGGACCTGGGAGCGGGGACAGGTTTAGAGAGAGACGGGGCGGGGTTAGGAGGAGAGAGAGAGAGAGAAGAGAGAGAGAGAGAAGCCGCTGGCAAGGGCTCGCCGACCCCGTGGCACGCCACCATCTGGTCTTCCGCCAACTGGATGGCCTGGTCCAGCGACGCCGGGCGGTGGCACTGGACCCACTGCGCGGTCTTCTTCGGAAGCCGCGCGACGAACTGCTCCAGCACCACGCGATCGATGATCCCCTCGGCGTCGCATTCTCCGGCCATCAGCCACTTGCGGCACGAGTCCCGGAGCTGGTGCGCGAAGATGAAGGGCCGGCCGGACTCTTCGAGCGCCAGTGTCCGGAACCGCTGGCGGTGCTGTTCCGGTGTCCGGCCGACCCGCTGCAGGATGGCGCGCTTGAGGTCGTCGTAGACCAGGAGGTTCTTGACTGGCAGTTGGTGGGCGGCTACCTGCGCCTCTCCCGATAGCAGGGGCAGGAGCCGCATTGGCCAGTCCTCCTTGGGCCAGTCCCGAGCGGCGGCGGACCTCTCGAAGAGGTCGATGAACGCCTCCGGGTCGTCCATCGGTCCCATCTTCGAGAGCGCGATGGTGGCGGCTGAGTCGCTGGTGGGTTTGGGACTGGCCTGAACCTCCCGGTCCATACAGCTCGCGGTCCTCATGCTGGGCCTGGAGGAGCGCCTCAAATCTTTTTTGCTGCTCCTCCCTGACGGCCCGCAGATCTTGATGAGTCTCCTGGTGGAGGCCCGCGAGCGATTGCACCAGGTCCGCAAGTGGGTGGCGGGATGGAGTTTCCATGGCGGCGTGCACACTTCTTCCTCCCGGGTTTCGGCACCAGTGTGGTTCGGGTCAAGGATGTAAGGAAGAAGGCGGGGTCGGCGTTACTGGGACTCGTCACTTTTATTACTCTTTTACTTTCAAACAAAACACGTGCTCGAGGGCACATCAACTCATTAAACTTCACACACAGGTTTCAACACTCTGCACTGCTATCACTCTCCAGACAGGCTGCGCTCCGAGTCCCAGTCCAAACTCTCTCTCTCTCTTCTCTCTCTGCTGTGGCTTATAAGCCGTCTCTCCACGCCAACTACTGCAATCAGAGACAGGTGTTAGTCATTTGCACTTAACCCACTTACGCCCCGCTCGGCTCCGCCTCCTCTCTCCCTCTGCCGATCCCGCAAAACCACGCCTCCCCTGCCACACAATCGTTAGCCTATTTTTACAAAAACAGCTTCTGCGGGGCGATAGTGTAAGCTACAAGGTAACGGAGCCTTTTATGCATTGTCGTGTTTCTTTAGAAATAAACAATGGACAAATAGAGTCTTTAAACGTCTCAGATGTAAAGTTATTCACTGTCAAAGTGACTCAAAAATGAATGGGAGTCAATGGGATGCTAACAGCAGGTGATGGCTTGGTTAGTAATGGCAGCCCCTAGGGGTGGAACGCTTTCCGAGCGCTAGATCCTTGGTCGAATGTGAAGAGGGGGATTGCCATGTTAAAGGGGTACTTCAGCGCTGGGAAGATGAATCTGTATTTAAACTGGGTCATCAATGCAGTAGAAATGTGAAATTATTTTTGAATTTGGTGCCTTCTAGACTGAGAAAAGACAGAAAATGTATTTTTGTCTCATGGGGATGAAAGATTACAATTCCCAGAATGCTTTGCTGCCCTGTGAGGCCATTCCCAACGCCACCAACTTCATTACTGTGACTGAGTTGGAGAAGACACTACAATTAAAAACTGAACGTGTGTGTTCAATATAATGAGTGAGTCACCGCGCGAGTATCACAGCACTGAGCACTAACTGCAGGAGTGATGAGAGCTGAGGTAATCGCGACTACACTCGCGGCATACATTCACAACGCGAGTTCAGTCTGGCGCGTTTTAGTTCATGCCTTTGCAAGCTTAACTTTCATAGAAATGAATTTGAGAAGTTAAAAGACTTACATTGCTCACCATAGCTCCATTTAAATGATGCTGTAGCTGCAAACTGAGCTCTCCCTGCAAGCTGAGCATAATCTCCCATACCTCATGCGCGGATTCAAAACATGCGGAAATGGCTCCCTCTGCTGGCTGTAGTCTTTAGCCTCCGGGCAAACATTCCTCCTATGATGCAAAAATCGTCAATTTGCATCATAGGAGGAATTTTTCCAGAAATAAAATGCATAAATCTCTCGTCTCAGGGAGATATGAGGGGGGAAAGCACAATAATTTGAATATACTCCAGGGTTTCTACTGATACAAAGCCATATGCTAATCGCTGAAGTAACCCTTTAATCTTGGACTAAATCAGCCACCATAGGAGTTTAAATGAAATTACAATTGAGAGGAACAGAAACTATTATTCACTGGATGGTCATATACCTTTACACCGCTAGATGGGGGAAAATATCACACAGTGTAGCTTTAAATAAATATAACCGAACTGAATGATGAATTCGCAGTTATTACAATATTTGTAGTATTATGCCATATGTGGCTAAAGCATTACCATTGATCTGTTGCTTTTTCTTTTTGACAGGTGCAGTGTGGAGATGCAACAATTCTCAATGGTTAAAAACAAGTACTGAAGATCCCAGTTGACAGGCACACGACTTAAATAGTTGTGGAGGAGATTTTTTAAACTTTTTACACGGACCACGAAAATAGCATTTGTCATTATTTCTTATGTCGAGTTGGTCTTGTTACAATATATGGAGGAGTTTGTATAGGGTGCGTATATTCCAAAGATTAACGAGATAAACCATTTCAAATGATTCCAAATTCAGATTGAGTGAATTCACTGATTTGGTTTAATGTGCTTTTGAAGTGACATGTCAGAAATTCTGTAGACAGAATTTACATCAATGCGACTAGAATCAGTTTAGTATCACTTGAGTGTTTCGGTCCGTTTCCTGTAGCGCAGCCGGACATCCGGTGAAAACTACTTCTATCTTTCAGACACTATAACACGGTATGCTTTTTGCTTTTCTCTTTTTATTTGCCGGTGGAAAAAGTTATGTGAATGCTTCTTGTTTGCTGACTGGCTGCAGTTCGTAATGACCTGTAATCAACGTTTCATTGCCAATTTTCTAAAGCGTTAAAGATGTAAATTAGGACCGCACTAAATTGGGAATTCAATGTATTCTTAAAAAACAGGATATTTTCTAAAACTAAGGAATAAATATGATTCTTTTTCACTGAAAGGCAATTTAATTGTCCCAAAATCTAGAGATAAAATCACAGTATTGTTAAAAAAAAAAAAAATTCAAGACAAAAATTTCTCATTGCATTTCAAGGGTTTCAGTAAAAGAAGAACAAACTGAAATATCTTATATATATATATATATATATATATATATATATATATATATATATATATATATATATATATATATATATATATATATATATATATATATATATTACATTAAACCTTTTTTAAGGTTTATATAATAAACTGAATAATGATTGTGCTGTTCTCTGTGAACATTTAGTCCATGACTCTATTAATAAGTTGTAGTAAAGTGATCCCTCCTTATGTTCAAGTTGGGTATTGCTTATAATAGTTTATAATTGTTTGAGCCCTTATGATGACATCACAAAATGTGAGCCTGGTAGGCAGCAGGGAAGAGCATTCTGTCATGGCTAGTATTTGATCTGGAGGCACTTTTACATTATAATTTATATGCATATTTATTTTAAATTATATCTTATATGCTAAATGTTGATTTATTCTTTATTTTTTGTGAAATGTGAATGTACAATCTTTTTCTGATATAGTTTATGCTAACTATATGTGATATATGAACATGTAGACGCTGAAGAATTCCGTGTTTCTACAGTTTTACGTTTTCCTTCGGCAACAGTAAAGATTGAAAAGCAGTCCCCGTGTCTGTTGTCTTTGAGAGGCGTTTTCTGACTGCACACTCAAGCAAGAAGTTTGAGATTAAGGTTTGCAGAACAATAATCAACATTAATATTAAGGGGTTGACTGGTGTTAAGGGACCTAGATAATGCAGTGTTGGCCCAAAGAAAAAAGTTTGAGAACCACTGGCATTCAAGTTCACCCATTCAATGGATAAATTAACAGCTAGTTAAAGATGTGAAATACTTTTAATGAAAAATAAACTGACTCTTACAATCAATCTACTTGTGTGTTTCTATATGTGTGTTAACATAATTCAGCAGCAAGCCAAAATCCATTCAAATAAAGACTGCAGCTGGGATGTGGTTATAACATTACATAAACCCACTACACTCACACTTATATCAGATAACTCACTCATATTACACTGCTCACATGTATCACATAACTCACTCATATTACACTGCTCACATATATCACATAACTCACTCATATTACACTGCTTACTTATATCACATAACTCACTCATATTACACTGCTCACATATATCACATAACTCACTCATATTACACTGCTCACTTATATCACAACTCACTCATATTACACTGCTTACTTATATCACATAACTCACTCATATTACACTGCTTACTTATATCACATAACTCACTCATATTACACTGCTCACATATATCACATAACTCACTCATATTACACTGCTTACTTATATCACATAACTCACTCATATTACACTGCTTACTTATATCACATAACTCACTCATTACACTGCTTACTTATATCACATAACTCACTCATATTACACTGCTTACTTATATCACATAACTCACTCATTACACTGCTTACTTATATCACATAACTCACTCATATTACACTGCTTACTTATATCACATAACTCACTCATATTACACTGCTTACTTATATCACATAACTCACTTATATTACACTGCTCACATATATCACATAACTCACTCATATTACACTGCTCACATATATCATAACTCACTCATATTACACTGCTCACATATATCACAACTCACTCATATTACACTGCTTACTTATATCACATAACTCACTCATATTACACTGCTTACTTATATCACATAACTCACTCATATTACACTGCTCACATATATCACAACTCACTCATATTACACTGCTTACTTATATCACATAACTCACTCATATTACACTGCTTACTTATATCACATAACTCACTCATATTACACTGCTTACTTATATCACATAACTCACTCATATTACACTGCTTACTTATATCACAACTCACTCATATTACACTGCTTACTTATATCACATAACTCACTCATATTACACTGCTTACTTATATCACATAACTCACTCATATTACACTGCTTACTTATATCACATAACTCACTCATATTACACTGCTCACTTATATCACATAACTCACTCATATTACACTGCTTACATATATCACATAACTCACTCATATTACACTGCTCACATATATCACAACTCACTCATATTACACTGCTTACTTATATCACATAACTCACTCATATTACACTGCTTACTTATATCACATAACTCACTCATATTACACTGTTTACTTATATCACATAACTCACTCATATTACACTGCTTACTTATATCACATAACTCACTCATATTACACTGTTTACTTATATCACATAACTCACTCATATTACACTGTTTACTTATATCACATAACTCACTCATATTACACTGTTTACTTATATCACATAACTCACTCATATTACACTGCTTACTTATATCACATAACTCACTCATATTACACTGTTTACTTATATCACATAACTCACTCATATTACACTGCTTACTTATATCACATAACTCACTCATATTACACTGCTTACTTATATCACATAACTCACTCATATTACACTGCTTACTTATATCACATAACTCACTCATATTACACTGTTTACTTATATCACATAACTCACTCATATTACACTGCTTACTTATATCACATAACTCACTCATATTACACTGCTCACATATATAACATAACTCACTCATATTACACTGCTTACTTATATCACATAACTCACTCATATTACACTGCTCACTTATATCACATAACTCACTCATATTACACTGCTCACATATATCACATAACTCACTCATATTACACTGCTTACTTATATCACATAACTCACTCATATTACACTGCTTACTTATATCACATAACTCACTCATATTACACTGCTTACTTATATCACAACTCACTCATATTACACTGTTTACTTATATCACATAACTCACTCATATTACACTGTTTACTTATATCACATAACTCACTCATATTACACTGCTCACATATATCACATAACTCACTCATATTACACTGCTTACTTATATCACATAACTCACTCATATTACACTGCTTACTTATATCATATAACTCACTCATATTACACTGCTTACTTATATCACATAACTCACTCATATTACACTGCTTACTTATATCACATAACTCACTCATATTACACTGCTTACTTATATCACATAACTCACTCATATTACACTGCTTACTTATATCACATAACTCACTCATATTACACTGCTCACTTATCACATAACTCACTCATTACACTGCTTACTTATATCACATAACTCACTCATATTACACTGCTTACTTATATCACATAACTCACTCATATTACACTGCTTACTTATATCACATAACTCACTCATATTACACTGCTTACTTATATCACATAACTCACTCATATTACACTGCTTACTTATATCACATAACTCACTCATATTACACTGTTTACTTATATCACATAACTCACTCATATTACACTGCTTACTTATATCACATAACTCACTCATATTACACTGCTTACTTATATCACATAACTCACTCATATTACACTGCTTACTTATATCACATAACTCACTCATATTACACTGCTTACTTATATCACATAACTCACTCATATTACACTGCTCACATATATCACATAACTCACTCATATTACACTGCTTACTTATATCACATAACTCACTCATATTACACTGCTCACATATATCACATAACTCACTCATATTACACTGCTTACTTATATCACATAACTCACTCATATTACACTGCTTACTTATATCACATAACTCACTCATATTACACTGCTCACTTATATCACATAACTCACTCATATTACACTGCTCACATATATCACATAACTCACTCATATTACACTGTTTACTTATATCACATAACTCACTTATATTACACTGTTTACTTGTATCACATAACTCACTCATATTACACTGTTTACTTATATCACATAACTCACTTATATTACACTGTTTACTTATATCACATAACTCACTCATATTACACTGTTTACTTATATCACATAACTCACTCATATTACACTGCTTACTTATATCACATAACTCACTCATATTACACTGCTCACATATATCACATAACTCACTCATATTACACTGTTTACTTATATCACATAACTCACTCATATTACACTGTTTACTTGTATCACATTACTCATGCACTCCACAAAACGCTGATTTGACCATATCCAGAGACAATTAAAAAATCTAGAAAAGTGACAGCTATAAGACTGTGATAGAAAAATCCCGCCTCTTCACACTTGTGTTAACCGACCCTGACTGCTTATCTCAATCTTGTGGTGGCAGGAAACTCCCAGAGCTCATTGGCTTACTTTTTAAATTTTGTTTATTTTATTTTCCATTTATTTAACCAGGTGAAGTAACATTGAGATATATGAATGTCTTTTACAAGGGAGCCCTGTGAATTTTAACCTTTCACTTCAAAATAGTCTTTTAGGCCTAAGAACAGGCCCTATAGAGCTGCAATCACCTGCTAGTACCACAGTATCTGAGGAATATTTAGCCTACATATTCCTAAGCAACAGAATATTTAATATGAGTATCCAGGCACCTGGCCCACATGAAAAAAAAAATACTATAGTATATTAAAGGTAAAATTATAGTAAAATTACTCTGTAAATACAGTTTTTGAACCATTCTATAGATACGACAGTAAATTGTAGTATATTATAGTATTTACTAGACTTTAATTTACTGTATATTTACAATAGTATGGTTCAAAAACACTATACTATTTACTAGAGTAATTTTACTATAATTGTTACATGTATGCATGTCTTGTCTGTGTTAGTTTAGCCTGTGTTTCTCCCGGTTAGTTAATCAGTCATGTCAATCACCTGTTTGTCTTTCACCTGCCCCTCGTTATCCTGTGTATTTATTCCCTCAGTTTGCCCTCAGTGTTTGTCGGTACTAGTTTGTGTAGCTGTGTTGTATGTTTACCTGCGTTTGCTATTAAAAGCCGTGTTTATCGGTCTCCTTCGTCTCCGTGAGCTTATCTACGAGCACAGTACGTAACAATAATATACTATAATTTTTTTTTTTTATGTGGGCGTGTAGAGGAAGTGATGCAAAGCAGTACATCTGTGGAAACTAAAAGTGGTTGAAAGTAATGCAATCCTTAGCATCTGACAACCAGCTTATAATTTGTTGTGTTCAGTGAAGGATCTGATGCACTAACAATGTGCATGTACTTTGTATGAATGAAAAGGTTTAAAAGTGTGTGTGAACCGTTTGCCATCGAAGCTGATGAGGAGTGAGAGACTTGAAGGCCATGTATGGTTAACCATACATTTGTCCTCTGCATGTAACCATTCCAAGTTAGTGCACACACATAAGAAGTAGAGAACACACACACAGTAGCCATTTTTGCTGTGGTGATACCTTGCTCAAGGCCACTTCAGTTTTTTCCTGCCGATTTTAGAATGAAACCTGCCACCTTTGGATTACCACCTAACCATAAGGCCACGACTGTTCCAAAGAAGTGCCGGATGTCATGAAAACAGGGAAAAGGCCAATCATTGTGTAAAAGTACTCATCTATTTATTAGGTTTTATTCACCAAATATTACCCTACATCAAAATGATGTGTAACCTTGTTGATTAAATCAGATCACTAAAGGATGAATAGTACTGAAGGGGAACATCCTGTATTATTAGAAGAACTAGTTTGATCCTTTAGTTAAAACTTGACTTCTGACAGTGGGAATTTTAAAGTGAGATACATACTATACACACATACATACATACATACTATTAAAATGCATTTTCTTAATTCACATTTTTAGGAGAGAAATCAAAATAAAACATTTCAGAAAGAGAGAGCCCGTCTCTACTTGTTTATGGACACATGGTCTTCTGTTCTCTGCTGTCCTGTTCAGCTCTTCTAGATCTGATGTCAAAAACAAGAAAAGCAACAGTAGCCAGACCCACCACGGCAGCCATGACCAATCGGATCACTGCTTCAGTGAAACCACAACAGTTGACAAAGTCTGAGGAAAGATGAGCAAAAAACACTTCACTAAACATCAGAGAACTGACAGTCAGATGTCAATTAATCTGAACGATTAACATGCAACAGGACATATTTGTGTAAAATTCTCAGACATTGACATACCTGTAGACATCTGACAGAGATCCGTGATGTCCAGATGTGTGGTCTGGTTGCTGAAGGTATTGTTGAGCACACAGCTGTAGGTGTTTTTATCCTGATATTCCACCTCCAGAGGTAGAGAGAGACTGATGCTGAGATCAGACACACTGATGCTGGACAATAAACTGTTTCCTTTGAACCAGGAGAGAGTCACATGACTCACATTCACAGCTGAACACGCCAGTGAACATCTGGACTCTGATGATGATGAAACCTGTAGATTGTCGCTTAAAATGACAGGACTGGGCAGACGAGCTAAAAACACATGGGAGAATACAGAGAGAGAAAGGCAGTTTTGTAGTAAACAGTGTTGACTACACTATTCACTATTTCATGAAATTAATTTATGGATAGTATAATTTGAAGATTTGGCAGGATCCCCAACCTGGCAGAGTGATGTTTTTCAGCATGTTTGAAGTGTTGCCAAGTCTGCGTTTTTTTTCCCACCTTTATTTAACCAGGAAAGTACTCATTGAGATTAATAATCTCTTTTTCAAGAGTGTCCTTGTTTTCTCACAGGAATTAAGCTATGTACTTTTAAGATGTTTAATTTCAACCCTGTTAGTATGCTCAATGGAAGAAGGTCAAGTCAAGTCAAGTCAAGTCAAGTCAACACCTTAAACTTGTTGTTGTGCTTCTCAAACCATTCCTGAAAATGTTTTGCTTTGTGGCAGGGCAAAAGTAAAAATTAACATCCACATGGATGTCAGGACCCAAGGTTTCCCAGCAGAACATTGCCCAAAGCATCACACTGCCTCCTCCGGCTTGCCTTCTTCTCATAGTGCATCCTGGTGCCATGTGTTCCCCAGGTAAGCGACGCACACACACCCGGCCATCCACATGAGGTAAAAGAAAACGTGATTCATCAGACCAGGCCACCTTCTTCCATTGTCCAGTTCTGATGCTAACGTGCCCACTGTTGGTGCTTTCAGCAGTGGACAGGAGTCCGCATGGGCACCCTGACTGGGCAGCTGTGATGCACTGTGTATTCTTTTTTTTAATTAATTTTTTCCAGGTCTATTCAATACAGTCAGTGATGATACCTGTCATGCTTCTCATTAAGCCATCAGCATATGTATATTAATAATCCATAAAAGCATCACAGGTTCGATAAACAGTATCAAAGTAAGCAGGGACCCATTAGGCCTTCATTCTACATTACATTCACATAACCATTTTTTTAGACATAGTAAAATCCGACCTGATGCACTGTATATTTTGACACCTTTCAGCATTAATTCTTGAGCGATTTAAGCTACAGCAGCTGACCGGACCACACGGGCCAGCCTTTGCTCCCCACGGGCATCAGTGAGCCTTGGCCGCCCGTGACCCTGTCGCCAGTTTACCACTGTTGCTTTCTTGGACCCATTTTGGTAGATACTGGCCACTGCACCCAGCTTATTGAACACTAGAGCTGTAGTTTTGGAGATGGGCTAACCCAGTCATCTAGCCATCACAATTTGACCCTTGTCAAACTTGCTCAAATCCTTATTCTTGCCCATTTTTTCCTGCTTCTATGCTCTCAGAAAAAAGGTGCATTGCTGTCACTGAGGCGGTACCTAAATGTACAAAAGTGAAAAGGTACATCTTTGTACCCCTAAAAGGTACATAAAGGCGAATTAGTCCCTTAAAGGTACATAGTAGTACCTTAAACGTACATATTAGTACCTTTTTGTTTTTTTTACCTTAGGCTACCACCCCAGTGACAGTGTAACACATCAACTTTGAGAACAAAATGTTCAGTTGCTGTCTAATATACCCCACCCACCAACAGGTGCCGTGATGAAGAGATAATCAGTGTTATTCACTTCACCTGTCAGTGGTCATGATGTTATGGCTGATCGGTGTATATTTAATTTTTATTATAAATGTATTTTTTTTAAAAAAGTCATACTCACCATAGACAGTAACATTAAATCTCTTGTATGAGATCCCTTTGCTGCTGATGATCTGTAGTTTATAAAGTCCAGTGTGTTCGGATCTGATGTTTGTAATGGTTAGACCTCCTTTTTGTCTGTCCATCTGGAGTCTGTCTCTGAATCTTCCATCAGCAACATCATGTAATACAAAGTCATTGGTCTTTCCATCCATTTCAACAATGAGAAAGCCTTGCAGTCCAAACATCCACAGTATGTGATCGTCTCTCAGCACATCAGTATCAGAGTTTAGAGTGACAGAATCTCCCTCAGTCACTGACACTGACTTCACTTCATCTGTATCAGCAAACACACCTGAAAAAACTTAATGGATACAAATACAGATAAACCTTCAGATACATGCAGGAAATGGGCACCAGTTAAGCAGGAAGTGGCTTTATTTTCTCAGAGTTTTAACTATGTAGCTTAATGAAAAATTAAAAAAACACAGCTAGAGTCTTCATGTGTGTTTATAATGTAAAATGTGTAGGCAGGATAAGTTAAAGTAGATTACCTTGTAAACAGAGGGCAAGAAAAATGAAACTCCTCATGCTGCTGAAGATCGAGCATTACTGTGTTCAGTCTCTTTAAAGCTTCAGCTGAGCAGAGGAAGCTTCAGCCAATGACTGGTGACCTCATTTCTGGTTATGAGTCAAAGCTCATCAGGAATTGAAACGTTGGCTTATGTCTTAGTATCTATTTGCTAAAGATCACATTTTTGTATGGACATTTTTATTATTGGCTAAAGCTGCATTTGAATCTGTATTTTCAATTGTTCTACTGCTAGTTGCATTGACTTCACAATTCATCTGCGGTTTGTGACACACTATAATCCCGTAAACATGGTGATGTTGGTGTGTGACGTGGAATGGAAACATTTTGACTTTTTTGAAACAGAAAGTTAAAAAACTTAATATGAGTTGAATTACAACATATTGGAAACAGAAGATTAAAATATAATGTATTCTGTATTCACTGATGTACAATTGTTTCTAGAAATAAGGTGTTGCCATATTTTTTACTGCATAAGCCTATTCATAAATCTTACCGTTATTGCTATTGCTGTGTAACACAAATATAGCCAAGATTCATCAATGTACCTTTTCAATAAACACAAAACACATTTACACAAAACGCATTTACATTTACACTGCTTCTAACACATTTTAATAATAAATATAAAATAATAAATATATTTTAAAAAAATACACTCACCATGAACATACATAAAACAAGTCAAAAAAAGGTCCACAGGAACATTTTTGAAAGACTGACTGTGTAGGCTACTGTCTTCAGCAGAGCACAGAATAGATAAAGCTGGTAATCCAGTCTTCAACAATCTCTTAGTTACACAGATTAGTAGGCTATCAGAATAAGGGTGTATTCACACACTGCAACTGAAACTACAGTAGCGTTGTTTTGAGCAACTTTTGAAAGAAACTTGATACTATTACTTATATGGGAGTTAAAGGTGCAATGTGTGGTATTTAAGGATCTATTGACAGAAATGCAATATAATATACATAACTATGTTTTCAGTGGTTTATAAAGACCTTACATAATGAACAGTTATGTTATTTTACTTTAGAATAAGCGATTTCTATCTACATACACCGCGGGTCCACTTACAGTGAAGTCTCCATTTTGCGGCGTCATGTTTCTGCAGTAACGCTAAACACAGAGCGTTAGTTACTCTCTTATCTCTCCTATGGCAACATTTTTCTCCTTTGTCGGCCCCCGTTAGCCTGAAAATCCAGACCCACATCAAGATGACTTCAGTGAGAGAAGACTTCAGTGCCGTTCTTTGTTCTTTTCTCAGAGAAAAGCTTCTCAAGGTCAAAGCTGATTCAAAAGACCGCCACCGTTCGCCAGTTTCTGTGTTTACTAGACTACTACTAACTCTGCCGTCATTATGTTAAGCCCCGCTCACCGACTCTATACACGATGTGATTGGCCTGACCAGAGTTTGCCGTTTACAGCTCAGAAGTGTATTGAGAGTTGCTAGACGACGCTCGCGGCAGATTAGATTTGCTCCCGCTAGGGTGCGTCTAGATTTCTAGGCTAGGCCCCTGTAGCTTCTCTATGTTGCGAGCCCAAACAGGCAGATGTAGACAGACCGGTATGGCTGCAAACTGAAATTCAAAACAGGGTTTGACTGCTTCCCACACTTTTAAACATTATACTGTGAGTGGTTCACAGTATCCACAACAGTCAAAGCAGAAGACAGGATACTGAACAACAGTGCTGGAGGAATACTTCCAACAAACCAGGTATGTAATCTGCTGAGATATAGGGACAAATAGGAGAGATAGTATGAACATAATAACCTGGGCTCCAGACTCCAGATTTTTCATGCTGTTATCTTGTGTAGTGCTGAGAAAGAATCATATCAGGCGTTCACTGTTTGACTATAGATATTTATTTTGTGTCGATACTTATTGGTTATAACAGGGTTTTTTTTTTTTAACCCCCAAATCTATGAACTTAACTTTTTAGGTAAATTAAGTTTGACACTTAATGTGAATGATATTTGGTAAGAAATTGTTTGTCTCTGCATTCATAAAGTGTGACTGTTTTGACAGAACTAAGATGATAAAGTTTAAGACCTGAATAAATCCACAAACACACCTCAGTTAAAGGGTTATTAGCGAGGCAGGCTCTGGTTGTTAAGGAACAAAACCTACTAGTATAAAAAGTGAAGCCTTAAAATGTACCCTTAAGGGTACCACCCCAGTGACGGCCACTTGTACCTTAAAATACTACCTTAGTCATTACTCTTAGCAATGACTTATACTCGTGCAAATGATTTGTGTTTGGTGTGCACACACCTTTAGACGAAGTACTACATGGTCACTAGATGTGTATGTGCCATATGCAGCACAATATAATTAACAGCCAAAATGCATAGGCTACACATGGAATATCCCAAAATATTAAAAAGTATTTAAGGGACTGATGGTGACGTTTCTGCTCTCGATCTGAAGTGATCAACTAATAGAGCAAAAGTAGCCACGCCCACCACAGCAGAGATGACCAATCGGATGACAGCTTCAGTAGAACCACAACACTGAGTTGAGTCTGAGGGAAGAAAAACAAAAACGAAACAGAAATGTCATTTTCAACAAGCTTTTTCTCTCAGGTTTTCTAAACTACAGATTAGTTAAGTAATGACCAGTAACATCACTGCTGCAGCACCTGCACATGTGTGACAGAGTTGACTGATGTTGTCCAGAAGTCTGGTGTGGTTTCTGATGGGATTGTTGAGCACACAGCTGTAGGTGTTGTTATCCTGATATTCCACCTCCAGAGGTAGAGAGAGACTGATGCTGAGATCAGACACACTGATGCTGGACAATAAACTGTTTCCTTTGAACCAGGAGAGAGTCACATGACTCACATTCATAGCTGAACACACCAGTGAACATCTGGACTCTGATGATGATGAAGAAGTACATTTTGAAGAGTCTCTGGTGATGTTGGGAACAGCCAGGCGTGCTGGAAAACAAAGTTCACAGTTGAAGTTTTTTGTAGACTTAATAAAATTTAGGGATGCATTTGACCTATTGTTAAACTAGTTCTCTCAAAGTTGCTGACCTTCTTACGCACAGGATAAATCGAAGTATTTTTGTAATGCAGTAAGAGAATTGACATCCTTCATGATGGTGATCTTTCATTGCTATCTGGGTCATGGGCTGAAGGACGGCAATTTAGCAAATGATAATTTGGATCCTTTATCCATAGTGCATCGGGAGAAGATTTATACCCGCATAGCATTTCTGTTTAATAATATAAGCTACATTTTGGGGGGAAGTATTTACGTCTGTTTTCTTGTCAGTCTGCAATTCATTTGATGTTGGACACAGGCATTCCCTCCAGGTTTGCTGGTGGTGAAGGTACACTACATTGCCAAAAGTTTTGGGACACTTGCCTTTACATGCACATGAAATTGAATAATTTGTTACATTTATAGGGCGTTTTTCTAGGCACTCATAGCGCTTTACATATAGAAGGGGGAATCTCCTCAACCACCACCAATGTGCAGCACCCACCTGGATGATGCGACGGCAGCCATATTGCGCCAGAACACTCACCACACACCAGCTGATCGGTGGAGAGGAGACAGTGATGAAGCCAATCAGGATATGAGGATGAATAGGAGGCCATGATGCGCAAATTTGGCCAGGATGCCGGGGTTACACCCCTACTCTTTATTGAAGGACATTCTGGTATTTTTAACGACCACAGAGAGTCGGGACCTCGGTTTAACATTTCATCCGAAAGACAGTGCTCTTTGACAGTACAGTGTCCCCATCACTATACTGGGGTGTTAGGACCCACACAGACCACAGGATGAGCACCCCCTGCTGGCCCTACTAACACCTCTACCAGCAGCCACCTTTCCAGGAAATCTCCCATCCAGGTACTGACCAGGCTCAGCCCTGCTTAGCTTCAGTGGGACACCAGTCTTAGGCTACAGGGTGATATGGCTGCTGGTAATGACATCCCATTCTTAATCTGGAGGGTTTAATGTGGAGTTGGCGCACCCTTTGCAGCTATATCAGCTCCAACTCTTCTGTGAAGGCTTTCCACAAGGTTTAGGAGTGTGTTGGTGATGTTGAACCAGAAGGCCTGGCTCGCAGTCTCCGCTCTAATTCACCCCAAAAGTGATCTATCGTGTTGAGGTCAAAACTCTGTGCAGGCCAGTCAAGTTCCTCCACATCAAACTAGCTCATTCATGTCTTTATAGACCTTGCTTTGTGCACTGGTGCGCAGTCATGTTGGAACAGAAAGGGGACATCCCCAAACTGTTTCCAAAAAGTCAGTAACATGAAATTGTCCAAAATATATTGGTATGCTGAAGTAGTAAGAGTTCCTTTAATTGGAACTAAGGTACCTAGTCCAACCCCTAAAAAACAACCCCACACCATAATACCCCCTCCACTATTGACCCCACTCTGTGATTTTACGTGGACTAACTTTGTGACTGAGTTGCTGTTGTTCCCAATTGCTTCCACTTTGCTATAATAGCACTAATCTAACAGTTGACAGCGGAATATTTAGTAGGTAAATTTCATAAATGGACTTATCACAGTACCACGCTTGAATTCACTGAGCTCCTGAGAGCGACCTATTCTTTCACAAATGTTTGTAGAAGCATCTGCATGCCTAGTGATTGATTTTACACACCTGTGGCCATGGAAGAGATTGGGACATCTGAATTCAATGATTTGGAGGGGTGTCCCAATACTTTGGCCAATATAGTGTATATACTTATCATATACATTTATTTAGCTTTTGGTAGGTCTCAAGACTAATTTATACCTCTGCATGAAAAATTAAGAAATGAAGGCTATTTTAGTGAATAAAACACTGAAACTCTTATATGAGATCCCAACACTGATGATGGTTAGGTTGATGTACTCACCATAAACAACAACTCTAAACCTCTTGTCTGAAGTCCCTCCATTTCTGATGATGGTCACTTTGTAAAGTCCAGAGTGTTTTATTCTGATGTTTTTTATAGTGAGAGATCCAGTTTGATTATTCATCTTCAATCTGTCTTTGAATATCTCATTACTGTCATATGTTGGAAGGTTCTGCTTGTAGATTTCAGCAATCCGAGAGTTTTCAGGTCCAAACCTCCAGAGTATCTGATCATCTCTCTCTATCGCAGAAACACTGTTGTGTAGAGTGACAGAATCTCCCTCCATCACTGATATTACATCGTCTGCAATCGAAGCCCCAAACGCACCTGAAACATGATGCAGATATGCAGTTTCCATGCAACTTAGTAAAACTTAGTGCAAGCTCAGTAGTTATTTGTCTAATGTGTTTTAAAAGACCCACAAAGATTCCTACAGGAAATTGCACTCTTATAAATAACCTTGCAGTGATCACGTTTACACCACAGGATTAGAAATGTTGTCAGTATGATGTTCAGGGTAACTGCAGTCTGTGCAATTGCAACAAATGCTAGATCGCCTGAAAGGGGGTTTGGATTATCTATTAATCAACTTCATCAATAAAAACAAAATTCACTTTTAGTCATAGTATAAGGAAATATATAGTACATGTGATTGTCAAATCTTACCTAGTGCAGAGATCAAAAATGAGATGAAACTCCAAATGGACATGTTTGTTTCTGTAGAGGTTGGTGGCTTGAGTAGAGCCGATTCAACAACAGTTCTTTCCTGCTGTAAGGTGGTTTCTGAAATCACCGTGAGAGCAGACTCAGACCAGTGGGTGTTATACTTCAGCAAGACAGTGTCACACACTCTGTCAAACTCTGTCACATTGTCACACTAAAACTGAAAGACAGTTTATACCTCTGAGCACATTTCAAAAACAACTTTAAAAAAAACTAAAAACAGGAGGGAACAAAGAAGTTACGTTTTCGACAAAAAAAATGTATGTTGACTTTGTCAACAATATATGTTGCTGTTGATATTTTATTATGCTTCAAATTTTAATTTAGCATGAATATAGCATGAATTTCAATTAAACTCTGTTCTGTAATATTTTGCACTAGTTTGTTAGGCTCTAAGTGAAAGTAGTCGTTGAGGGCTTATATGTGCGTGAGAGAAGAAACAACATCCCCCACAACTGTGGTTAGAGTTCTCATCTGCCTTTGACCATTTGTGAGACAACATTTTCCACAAGTTCTCTTGTGAAAATGACTCAATTTGGATTTACTGTTTATATTCATTGTTTAGTTTAGGTTTTTTAATCCATATGTATATGTATATATATATATATATATATATATATATATATATATATATATATATATATATATATATATATATATATATATATATATATATATATATATACACACACACACATTTATAACTGTGATAATCCTCATATAGAGCAGTCTGTAGTACATCATATTTTAAAGAATTCAGGCATACCATCAGGTCTATAAACACAAAGATGTTGGCTTTGTTCTTTTTTAAGTTGTCACCACTTCCTGATTGCTGCGTAGGCGCGTGTTGTTGGGCTAAGTGCCACTGAATATGAGCTTCAGAATACTTTTGTTTACTTTTATACATTTTAACAACATGCAGTAACAAATTGAGAATTGAAGTTGTACAGTGATTAAATCAGAGTCCCCTCGATGAATCAATCCATGGCACCAGAAAGACATTTGATGGCCACATTAAGCAGACAAATGTCAATCTGTTGTGTCCTTGGCTGAATCCGAAATCGCCCCCATACCCCTATAGGGTGATCAGACCCGTTTTCAGGGGACAGTACCGGTTTGTGGTAGCCTAGAAATCTAGACGCACCCTAGCGGCAGCAAATCTAATCTGCCCGCGAGTGACGTCTAGCACCTCTCAATACCCTTCTGAGCTGTAAACGCCAAACTATTGCCGGGCAAATCACATCGTGTATAGAGTCGGTGGGCAGGGCTTAACATAATGACGCCAGAGTTGCGTTTGCGTGCTTCTAGTAAACACAGAAACTGGGGAACGGCGGCGGTCTTTCGAATCAGCTTTGACCGCGACTCTGGAAGACTTGGAGTTAAGCTTTTCTCTGAGAAAAGAACAAAGAACGGCACTGAAGTCATTCTTAAAAAGGGAAGATGTGTTCTGAGTTTTGCCAACCGGATACGGCAAAAGTTGAATCTATCAACGAGCTCTGTTTCACCTTCGTTGCTCTGGTTGGTTGTACTATCCTATCCCGTGCAGAGGGAGTTTGAAAGACAACCGTTTATCCCGCCCCTTGGATTGAGCCCTGTCAATGGTGAGTTTCCAGACCAAACATCTTGATGTGGGTCTGGCTTGTCAGGCTAGTGATTATGTCCATTCGTTTGCCCAAGAAGTCCTCGCTGCAGCCTGTAGCACGATGACGTACTGGATCAGATCCAACACGTACTGGACGCGCATGCGCGGTGGTTTCATTCACAATTTGATGACGTCATATACGCATGCGCAGGAGAGTTCTGGGGACATCATTGAATACATAGGAGAGTTTTGCTGGATAGATAAATACTCAAACCGCTCGCACAAAAATAATGATTAATAACATGCTCACGCCATCAGGACACACGTTTTGCATTTTCCCTTGAATGTGTTGGCTACTGGTATTTTAAGTTCTTTACAGATCGTGTTGCATTGTACCTTGAGGATTAAATTAGAGAGACAATTGCTTGACTCATTTTTCCTTCCACTCAACAGCAAGTATGATCAGAATATATTCAAATTTTAACTGTTTTGCATGCATGTAGAGAGAAACTAGGATAATTTAAGCATCTATTTATTCATCAATTACTTAATAGGCTACTATTGATCAGTACTACAACTACACAGTATAGAACATCATCTACAATGATGATAATGCATTAAGACTAGCGCATATGCATTATAAATTAACACAGAGATAGGTAGGCTATGACAATAGGCTTGTTTGAGATGAGCAAAATCTGCGCAGAACCGATCACCGGTGATCAGCGCGTGATGCATGCCGGTTAGAAACATAGATTACGTAGATGCCCCATGATGTGCTGGAGCGTGATCCAGCGTCGCCGCCATATTGGTTGGGTCTCTCCACTCAATGCTAGCATTCAGAGTCAATGGAGAGCGAGCAATTATGCCCGTATTTTATACAGCTTACGGTTGCAATAACGCAATATTGATACCAGATCGCATGGGATTACACAAGTAAGATTGAACAATAATTTAGGTTATTTTACAATTTATGCATCATTATCATTTCATGCTTGTGCCATTTGTGGTGTCTGTAGGCTGCACCACATCGCAAAATTAACTACCCTGGAGTTACAGAGTGCAAGCATACGCAAGAAGCTGTGCAAAACAGTTCTTTTGAAAGGATTTTAGCTCCCCAGTCCCAGTTGCAAGCCTGACGGTAATGTAAGATGCTGGAATGACCTGGAATTATAACGTTTACTTTAGGCCTTTACAAAAATAATAATTCTGAGCTGGTACAGTATATATGGGAGCTTGTATGTGTTACAGAAGGTGAGTGAGTGTATGTGTGTGTGTCGTGTGTGTGTGTGTAACTAACTAATAGGAAGAGCCCTGCTCAATTAAAAATGCCCTGCTTGAGATAATAATGATACCTGATGATTCAGCAATACATTAATGAAACTGAGTGACTTGATTTAAAAGCTTTGTAAAAAGGGGGTATTTGTGGTGAGAAATAAATGTAACAAATTTCATTTAGTGTCAGAATGCGAGCGAGGACTCAGTTGTGAAGAGATTAGCTCTTACTGTGAAAGACACAGGTAAACTGCTATTGTACCATAGTGTGTGAATAAGCAAACATTATCACTGAAATGTTTTTTTCTTACTTGTTTCCAGTTCAAATATCTAAATATTCTTAATTCAAGATACATACTAGACAGGTGAAATGACATAAGAAATTGACTTGTTTTCTGAAGAAGAAAATAATAATAATAAGCTTTTCTTCATTTCAATTTTTGGATATTTATGAATACTAATTCTTAAAAAAACGAGATTCTGATACGTTCCTGTTATTTACTGTTCTAATAAATCTTCACTGTGAAGCAAAACTTAAGCTACCGTTTTGCACTGTATTGAAAATTATATTTGTCAAAAAATACAGAGAATTATAAGCTGGCTCCAACCTTACCTTATGTTCTGAGGTTGGAATCACATTAATAGTCTGTCGTGAACTAAAGTGGGCCGGTCTAAGGCATGAAACTCCAGGGCTGAAAATGAGTCTCAATCCGGCCCTGGTCTTGTTCATAATATTTATTTTCATATAAAAGCAACAGAACTTAAATGACATACAGTTTATCAGCAAAGAGCGCACGAGCGTGAATCCCGCGATATCCGCAACTGATCACGCAGTCGAAGGCTATGGTCGCAGGTGTCTGATCCACTACGAGAAGAGTAGCCTACTTTCTTATGTCAAAATAGTTTTTTTTACTCTTACATCTGCTATGATTGCCACAGAGCTCAACTTTATCACATGTGGAATAAGGACTAAACTGAGCATGTGTGAAGTGAATTAAAAATTTCTCTAAAATTTTTGCAATAAACGGTAAATTAGAAATTGGCCTAAAATAAAACCAATTTCTAATAATAAATAAATAAAACATAAAAACAAAGTTGAACCATGGCTAAACAGTGAAACTCGTAGTTTAAGACAAGCCTGCAGAAGAGCAGAACGCAGGTGGAAAAAGGATAAACTTCAAATATCCTATGAAATCCTACGGGAGTCATTAATTATATATCAAAAAGCGGTGAAAGTTGCCAAATCTACATATTTTTCTGAGATAATTTCAAATAACACAAATAATTCCAGGACTTTATTTAAAGTATTGAATTCTGTTTTTAATCCAACAAGTAATAATTATTTAGTGGAGTCTTCTTCTTTGTGTGAAGACTTTTTGAGATTTTTTGTGGATAAAATAGATTCAATTAGACAGTGCATTACTCCCTGTACTGATGACCCTGCAGAAGTTTTGATTCCCACTAAGTTTATAAATTCATTTGAGCCGATTACTATGCTGGGTTTAATGGATTCAGTTGTTAAGCTGAAGCCTTCTACCTCTGCTGTCGATATTGTTCCCACCCAATTTTTTAAACAGGTATTTGATAGTGTCGGGGTCTGGATAGTAGTAATTATAAATAAGAGCCTTCTTTCTGGGTCTGTTCCTGCTTTTTGTAAACATGCTTTGGTTAAACCTCTGTTGAAAAAGCCAAACCTGGACACAACTGTCCTATCACATTTTAGGCCAATTTCTAATTTACCGTTTATTGCAAAAATTTTAGAGAAAGCTGTGTTTTTGCAATTAAATAGTTTTTTGGCCACTAACAGTATTCTAGAAAAATTCCAGTCTGGTTTTATGAAAAATCATAGTACTGAGTCTGCACTTCTAAGAGTACTGAATGATATTTTATTACTAGTTGATTCTGGGAACTCAGTAATTTTAGTACCCTTAGATTTGAGTGCAGCTTTCAATACAGTGGACCATAGCATTCTTTTATCACGCCCTGAAAAGTGTGTGGGAATCCTAGGAACTGCCCTGAGCTGGTTCAGATCATATCTTAGTAATAGAACCTTTTCAGTAGGTATTGGTCATGCTACTTCATCTGTAGCATCTCTTACCTGTGGTGTTCCTCAAGGGTCTATTTTGGCTCCCATTTTGTTTTCCCTTTACATGCTTCCACTAGGTTCAATTTTTAGGAAGCATGGAGTGTCTTTTCATTTGTATGCAAACGACACCCAAATCTATTTACCCCTAAAACATAATGACAAGCATGGCTTATAGAAACATTGCTTGCATTGCATGCTTAGCGGATGTACAATCTTGGATGTCTTTGAATTTTTTGCATCTAAATGAGTGTAAGACTGAAGCAAGTGTCTTTGGGCCTTCAGTAAAAAAAGGAAATCTAAATCTTAACTGTGGTAAACTAATCTCTTATATCAAACCAACGGTTAAAAATTTGGGAGTTGTTCTTGATTTGTCCCTTAAATTTGACAAACATAAATTCGGTAGTAAAATCATGTTTTTTCCATCTTAAACTACTGTCTAAAGTCAGATCTTTTTTATCTTTAAAAGACCTCGAAAGAGTTATACATGCCTTTGTTTTATCTTGCTTGGACTATTGTAACTCTTTGTATATCGGATTACCCCAATCTTCGATTGCAAGGCTTGAGATGGTCCAAAATGCCGCGGCTAGGTTTTTAACTAAGGTTCGTAAACGCGAACACATTACTCCGGTATTAGCGTCTCTTAATTGGTTGCCAGTGCATTATAGAGTTGAATTTAAAATTTTGTTGTTTGTTTATAAGTCGTTAAATGGTTTGGCACCTGCATATCTGTCAGATCCAGTAGCGTACCGTGGGGTTTCAGTCAGGGCCTTCACCAAGCCTGCAGTCTCCCTCTCATTTACTGAAGCTTTCGCGCCTCGATCGCCCCCCGGTGACGGGTCCCAGTATAGCCGCCCCTCTGTGATTTCTAATGGACGCAAGGCAAACTAAATAATAAAATTACACTTCAAAATTTTCCCCCCAAAGTTAGTTTATGTCACTGAAGGCAGTTATCATCACGATG
Organism: Pseudorasbora parva; assembly: GCF_024679245.1. Taxonomy (NCBI): domain Eukaryota; kingdom Metazoa; phylum Chordata; class Actinopteri; order Cypriniformes; family Gobionidae; genus Pseudorasbora; species Pseudorasbora parva. The sequence continues at coordinate 14,793,900 of NC_090185.1, read as the reverse complement.
ATTTCATTTCAGGTGTTCGTTTTAAAATAAGTTTAGTTTGAGTTCGTTATTTGATGCTATAAAAACGGGGGTGTGACGTCATGATTGACAGCTGAGACTGACGGCTTCTCTGAGTGAAGTTGTCACTGAGGCACTAACGGACTTTTTTCGAAATTTTTGGGAGCAGATTGGAGCTTTAGCTTTAATTTCTACATTTCCATACCTGTTTATTTCACACCAACATAATTAATTGTTCTGCATCTGCGAGAGTGTGGGCGGGCTTTTGATATCGCGGCTGTGCTTCCTGCGCTCTACTGCGCAACTCCTGTCCCGAAATCGCTACTGCGCAGACTCGGTCCCAAGATGTCCTCGCCGTGCAAGGCCGCCTGAAAGCTTCAAAAATGGCAAGCGGAAACGGATGATGTCGAGTCGTCCATATTTTTTTACGGTCTATGGCCTTCACTAACGATCAACACGCTCCACGCCATAACAACACACACACACACACACACACACACACACACACGATCAACAAGCCCCACGCCGTCGCCATAACAACACACCCACACGTCGGTTTTTGTGACATATGGGGACATTCCATAGGTGTAATGGTTTATACTGTACAAACCATATTTTCTATCCCCCTACACTGCCACTGCCCCTAAACCTACCCATCACCGGAAACATTCTGCATTTTTACTTTCTAAAAAAAAACTCATCCTGTATGATTTATAAGCATTTTGAAAAGTGACATGGCCAATGTCCTCATATTTCACCCTCTCCTGTGTGTCATAATACACACACACACACGCGCAAAATACAATAATGCACTGTACGCAATACTACTACGAACTTTGCTTTCATAGTGTTCGTTGGGAAGGGGGCAAGCAAAAAATGCACGCGAGACAAAAAGGCAATTTGACTATTTATTGACGATACTGCACTCACTTGTCACCGTTTAGGCAAATGGTGAAAAGAATCAAAATCAGCTGGCACAAATACTCTTAGGGTGCGTTCACACTTGTAATTCGGTTCGTTTGGTTCGTTTGGTCCGGACCAAAAAACAAAAACAAACATAATAGTCCTGGTCCGCTTAGCGTTCACACGGGCATTTTTAACAGCGAACCTAAAGTTACCGAACCAAAGGCCCAGGGAGACGCTCACAACCTGATTGGTCGGCTTATATGACGTAGGAGCTCGCTTACCTAACATTCAAAACAATGCTGTGTGCGGATTACACGCGCGGGCATTTTATGCGTGTACATGGTATTATTTTTTACCAGAGAACTCATGAAGAGCTCATGAAATGTTCAAAACATTCAAAACAACGCTGTGTGCTGGATTAAACGCGATCATTTTATGCGTGTAACACATTTGGCATTATTTCTTACCAGAGAACTCATGAAGAGCTCATGAAATGTTCAAAACAACGCTGTGTGCTGGATTAAACGCGATCATTTTATGCGTGTACATGTGGCATTATTTTTACCCGCTGAGAACTCATGAAGAGCTCATAAAATGTTCAAAACATTCAAAACAGCAGCAGGATTCCCTCCGTTGTGCAGAACAGAGACGGCCGCTGTCGTCTGTAACGTTACCTGCTAATAATGGGCAACACAGGAACTTTGATGAGAAGAGCCAGGTATGCTTTTTGTGTGTTTTAGCATTTTCGAGGCTCTTCCTCGTTGCTCCACGTTTGCCCTCTAATGTTAAAGTTACTCATTTTGGATACACCGATCTTTCCGCGTCATCAAATCAGCTGCATTATGCGTGGCATCTTGTGACATTACGTCCGGTTTTTGGTCCGTTCACATGTCTTTGGTCCATGTTGCGTTCATATATCAATCGAACCGCACCAGAGTTCGTTTGGAAGCGGACCGAGGCCCATCTTTTTAGCGGTCTCGGTCCGCTTGTTTGGTGCGCACCAGGGTTCAGATGGCAGCGTTCACATATGTTCAAATGAACCGCACTAAACGAGCAATCGCACCAGGGTTCGTTTTAATCGAACCAAACATGACAAGTGTGAACGCACCCTTAAACAAACAAAAATACGGACCAACAGAACATCCAAAGAAACAGAAAAAACACCGCTTGTTAGCTAACATTACCGGCTTGACATAAGGATCGATCATTCGCACGCAGCCCGTCATCCGCGGCGGCCATAGTTTATTTCACACAGAATTCTCACAACCCGCGAAAAGTTCAGACGGCTGATGACATCAGCAGGGGGTAGCACACCGACACATCGCTGGGCCTCTGGGCCGTTCTATCACTACACATCAAATTTTGATTGGCTAATGACCCACGTCAGTCAAAGCTATGGTCCAATGGAAAATAACAGCTTCAATGGAAGGCAAGCTATTCTACTAGTGCTGGTCCTCGGGGCTGTGATGCGTTTAGATGATGACATATGGAAAATACACCAAAAATAAATACATTCTTTCTGGAAATATAATCGTAACTATATATATATATAATATAATGATTTTGACAGCCCACCACTGGTCAGATCTTTTGATTGTAAATAAGTCGGTTAGATGTTTGCGATCCTCAGACAGTATTACATTGTCATATCCTAGAACAAGATTGAAGTTGCGAGGTGACCGTGCGTTTTCAGTGGCTGGTCCTAGGATATGGAACAGTCTTCCATTATCTGTGAGGTCTGCATCATCGATATATGAATTTAAATCGAAGTTACAGTCTTACTTTTTAAATCAAGCATTCCATTATTAGATAGAGTTATTATTATAACTCATGGTTTCATTTTAAGCTTAAATTTAGTGATGTATTATTATTATTTTTTTAATTATTTTTTTAATTCTCTTTTATTGTTGTGTTTATATTATTATTTATTATTCTTATTTTTATTACTGTTCTTTGTACAGCAGTGGTCAACTTTTGTTGCGTTTATTTGTGCTTTATAAATAAATAAATGAAATGAAATGAATAAATGAATTTGATGATTTGTAACTACTGATTGGACATTGAGTTGACCCGTGTTACAACCATCCCTGGTCTCCCTACCATATAAGTAGCTACCATTAACGAAACGATAAATAAGGACACATCGCCGGGCTGGGAGGACACACAATTAAGTTTTTTAACCGTTATATAGGCTACCTCTTTTTTTAAGGGATCAACCTGAATATTAGAGCCAATACCACGTAATATCAACCTCTACTTTGTAAATGAATCATATTAATGAGCATGTTAGTTCTGTACACCCACAAGAAAAACAAGTTCTGCTTGTCCGCAGGCTATGGTCGCAGGTGTTTGCAGGTGTCTGATCCACTACGAGAAGAGAGAACTGCCCGCCCGGCTTGCCTGCACTTTTTTCACTCCTCCCCTCACTGCGGCCGCCTAATCTCGCCTTTTTTTTCAGGCAAGGCAAGGCGCATCTCAAACAAGCCTATTCCATAACGATCCACCAAGTAGCCTAGGTATTGGATCTGATCCAGCTACGGCATCGTGCTACAGGCTGCAGCCGCTGCAGCGAGGGGTGTCTCCTGTCTTGTAAAACTTTACATAGGCTACTGTAAGAAATGATCAGTTTTGCTCGTCCTGTCCTGTGTAAACTCTTCCTCTACCTATAGTGGCTAATTTAAAATTAGATTTTCAAAAAATATAAAAGGCTGTGCTTTTATTTGGCTAGCCCATCTTTGATAGGATATTAAAATTAAACAACTGGTAGTCATGTTGAAACTTTTGCTTAAAAACATGTTGGTCAACTGGAACAGCATGAAGTCAAGCATGCCTGGGCTTGTGACAGCCAGCCAGGTAGGATCATGCGGTCACGCGTCCCTGTTGTACACCATGCATAGCCACTGCGCGGTGTAACGCAGTAGGAGTAAAATCTTTGCGTGGCAGGGGGAGCTGCCACAAAAACCTGCCAGGACTAAAGGCAGCTGTCACAGAACCCGTCACTGCTGGAGGCAGCTCCTCTAAAACCTGCCACTGCTGGAGGCAGCTGCCCGTCCGGTAGATGTCTGTGAATGACTTTCACTATGTAATTCTGCCGTTTTTACACAAACTACAGAACGCAAGAGCCACTACGGTACGCACATTAGGTCAATCGATTCACTAACCAGAAACGCTTTTCGCCTGCCTCAAGATCTCTGTTTTGTACAGCTAAATGAGGCACAGACTGAAGCACGAAAACAATAGACTGTAAAATAATGGCATTATTTTACTTATTTACGACCTTCCCATGTATTTTAATCCACTTATTTGTTTGTAATGGAGCGCGTCCGTCACCTTAAGGGTCGCGCCAGCCACAACTCAGCGTCACGCCTGCCTCGAGATCTCTGAGTGTTTTAATCAGCTTAGACCTAGATTGATACAGGAGAGCAACTAACAGTGTACTCATGACTTTTTTTTACCACCTTAATTTATATTTTATTCAGCTATTTGTGTTTGTAATGGAGCGCGCGTCCGTCACCTTTAAGCGTTGCGGCAGCCACAACTCAGCGTCGCGCCTGCCTCGAGATCTCTCAGTGTTTTAAGCAGCTTAGACCCAGATTGATACAGGAGAGCAACTAACAGAGCAATCGTGACTTTTTTTTTTACCACCTTATATAATTTATATTTTATTCAGCTATTTGTGTTTGTAATGGAGCGCGCGTCAGAGCGTTGCGCCAGCCACAACTCAGCGTCGCGCCTGCCTCGAGATCTCTCAGTGTTTTAAGCTGCTTAGACCCAGATTGATACAGGAGAGCAACTAACAGTGCAATAGTGACTTTTTTTTTTACCACCTTATATAATTTATATTTAATTCAGCTATTTGTGTTTGTAATGGAGCGCGCGTCCGTCACTTTTAAGCGTTGCGCCAGCCACAACTCAGCGTCGCGCCTGCCTCGAGATCTCTCAGTGTTTTAAGCAGCTTAGACCCAGATTGATACAGGAGAGCAACTAACAGTGCAATCGTGACTTTTTTTACCACCTTATATAATTTATATTTAATTCAGCTATTTGTGTTTGTAATGGAGCGCGAGTCAGAGCGTCGCGCCAGCCACAACTCAGCGTCGCGCCTGCCTCGAGATCTCTCAGTGTTTTAAGCTGCTTAGACCCAGATTGATACAGGAGAGCAACTAACAGAGCAATCGTGACTTTTTTTTTTTACCACCTTATATAATTTATATTTAATTCAGCTATTTGTGTTTGTAATGGAGCGCGCGTCAGAGCGTCGCGCCAGCCACAACTCAGCGTCGCGCCTGCCTCGAGATCTCTCAGTGTTTTAAGCAGCTTAGACCCAGATTGATACAGGAGAGCAGCTAACAGTGCAATCGTGACTTTTTTTTTTACCACCTTATAGGCTATAATTTATATTTTATTCAGCTATTTGTGTTTGTAATGGAGCGCGCGTCAGAGCGTCGCGCCAGCCACAACTCAGCGTCGCCTGCCTCGAGATCTCTGTGTTTTATGCCGGTGGTTTTCAAACCCTGGGTCCCGACCCTTGGGTGGGTCGCGACTTAAAAAATGAGTCGCCAGGACAATTAAGAAAAATGAGAGAGACTTTCATTCATAAGAGTTAGCTTAAATTAAAAATATATTTTTTTTCATAAAATCATTCTATAGGCCTAAATAAAAGTAATAAATACACGAAATATATATTGACTTAAATAATTAACAGATTAACAAACAAAACAAAGGAAAAGAAAAGAAATGTGTGACAGTTGCTGCTGACTGGTTCATTATCGTGAGGCGCGATGCTCCTCCAAACAAGTTCACGGAACGGAAACCCAGAAGACAGAAAGCAAATCGTGTTTTCTTTAGGCTATTTTATAGCACAGTGTAAGTAAACACTTTTGCTATTTTAAATAATGTCCTTCTCTTGTGTATGACTATTACAGATGTTATTTGTTCCCTCTGCTCTTTTGCACTGGCGCCTCGATCACGCGCACACAACATGCGAACTGTGAAGGCATTGCAAACTTGACATCGCAGCCAGTTCATTATCAAAATAAAATAGCCAACCTAATATATAAAAAGTTACACAGCTCAGTTTAAATAGCCAGTAGTAGCCAACACTTCGTGCCATTCAGCATGAGCACTGCTCCTGAGGTGTTTCCAAGTAGACACCCGCTCGCATGCATGTTTTGACAGCTCCTGTCAATAGTTGGTTTTTTTTCTGCGTGGTTTGGCAAAGTGCGCTCGTAATTCCAAAAAAGCTATCATCTCAGTTCAACGCGATCTCACAAAGCTCTGTTATCAATAGAAATGACTGCACAATGAATCTTTTTTTTAGAATGTCTAAACTTTCTTTGTTATAATCAGAGGATTTGTCAGCATACAGAATTCAGCACTGCACAAAAACTGTTTTGAGCGGTGAAGGGATTCTTCTCTTAAATGAATCTGTTTGGCCATTGCGTTCTAGAAATAAACATTTGTTGTATCGGCTTTGTTTAACGAATCCATTGGTTACATTGCACAACGTGGCAAAAACGTGTCATAGCTACTCTGCCTCCACCAGTAATTTGTTTTTATTTTATTTAATAACATTTTACTTGTTTCTATATGTTTTCTTTTTAGATTTAGTTATTTTGCTGTAGTCATGCAAATAGTTTTATTCTCCCGAAATCTACCGCCCGCACTCAGCCATCAAATCTAGTCCCGCGCCGCACTCTATATGCGTTGGGTTCCGCGAGTCCCGCGCCGCACTCTATATGCGTTGTGTTCCGCGAGTCCCGCGCCGCACTCTATATGCGTTGGGTTCCGCGAGTCCCGCGCCGCACTCTATATGCGTTGGGTTCCGCGAGTCCCGCGCCGCACTCTATATGCGTTGTGTTCCGCGAGTCCCGCGCCGCACGCTATATGCGTTGGGTTCCGCGAGTCCCGCGCCGCACTCTATATGCGTTGGGTTCCGCGAGTCCCGCGCCGCACTCTATATGCGTTGGGTTCCGCGAGTCCCGCGCCGCACTCTATATGCGTTGGGTTCCGCGAGTCCCGCGCCGCACTCTATATGCGTTGGGTTCCGCGAGTCCCGCGCCGCACTCTATATGCGTTGGGTTCCGCGAGTCCCGCGCCGCACTCTATATGCGTTGGGTTCCGCGAGTCCCGCGGGACTAGTGCACTTCTCAAGCACATTTTTGCGCATGTGAAGACTGAAGAGGATGATTTTTTCCCCATCAATATTGAGACGAGTTAAGCAGCCAAAGCCTATAATAAATAATGGTTTAGCATCTAAATTTATCACCAATATGGAAACATTTGGACTCGAATGAGGGAGTTATAGGCTGCGTGAGTCTAACGCTGGTTACTTTTAGTTTCTCATTAAATTATTTCGGTTTGACTTTATATAGTTATAGCCTTCTGTTCTGAATACCGTTAAATTTGAAGGATTTGTTGTGGAGTGAGGGGAATTAAAATAACCTGTTTTAATATTTTGCTTTATTTAGCCTACTGGTATTATGAATGCAATCAAATGCGACTTATAGGCTACGTGACTTACCTGTTTTTATCTCTCTTTCAAAAGTCTTGTTGATTAACAGTTAACCAGTAAATTAGCGTCCCATAGATATGCCTAGCTATCAAATTAGTGCAGAATCAACTTTCCGTTGCGAACGCATCAAGGATCAAAAGCACTTGTGTGGAAAAGTGCTGAGCTGAATATTTGTGCCATCTGGTTTAATGGAGAATACAGTCAAATGGCCCATTGTATACAAGTATTGTTATGCTTGGCTTGACTTATTTGAATGTAAATGGTTGTAGGCCTATATATGGGTCGCGAAAATAAAAAAGAGGGTTGCTTTAAAAAAAGTTTGAAAACCACTGTTTTAAGCTGCTTAGACCCAGATTGATACAGGAGAGCAACTAACAGTGCAATCATGACTTTTTTTTTACCACTTTATATTTTATTCCGCTATTTTTGTTTGTAATAAGAGCTCGATTCGCGCCATACGCGTTGCGCCTGCCACAACTTCGCGTTGTACCTGCCTCGAGATCTCTCACTGGAGCTTAGCCTACCCCGAACAATGAAAGAGAACACACTGCGATCATGGACTTATTTACCACTTATATATTTTATTGTGCTATTTTTGTTTGTAGCCTAGGCCTAAGAGCTCGCTTCGCGTTGCGCCTGCCACAACTTTGCGTTGCGCCTGCCTCAAGATCTCTCACTGTTTTAGAGCTCCAGATGCAGGAGAGCAACACACTGCAATCATGTGAGCTCTTATTACAAACAAAAATAGCACAATAAAATATATAAGTGGTAAATAAGTCCATGATCGCATCGTGTGTTGATCTCCATAGCATCGTTCTGGAGCTGTAAAACAGTGAGAGATCTCGAGGCAGGCTATGACGCGACGCGCGCTCTCACTACAAACAAAAATAGTGCTGTAAAATATAAGTTAACATGGTAAATAAGACCATGACTGCACTGTTGCTCTTCTGTGTCTACAGCTGTAAAACTGTGAGAGATCGCGAGGCAGGCGCGACAGCTATGGGATGCACGCTCCATTGCAGACAATTAAGTGGATTATAATACATGGTCAGGTCGCAAATAAGTAAAACAAGGACGATAGCACTACTGTATGTTGCTTTCGTAGCCTACATCAAACACAGCTGTTGAACCGTGAAAAATCTTGAGGCAGCTAGGCGAAATGCGTTTGGTTCGTGGTGAATATTGATCTATTGTGCATACCGTAGAGGCTCTCGCGTACTGTAGTTTGTGTAAAAACGCTAGAAATGCAAATTGTGAAGAAAGAACAGCGTTGTCCTTTCGATCACACGCATCTATCGGCCGGGCAGCTGCCTCCAGTAGTGGCAGGTTTTAGAGGAGCTGCCTCCAGCAGTGACGGGTTCTGTGGCAGCTGCCTTTAGTCCTGGCAGGTTTTTGTGGCAGCTCCCCCTGCCACGCAAAGATTTTACTCCCTCTCGTGTAACGTCACAAGTGTGTGTGTATGACAGATCTTCTTGACAGGAGGAAGGCCCCGCCTTTGTCGCGAACCTCTTGTCAAGAACGAGCTTCAGTTGTTGAAATAAACGTCTAGCTCATCCTCACGTTTTCAAATAGCTAGCCTACGCGAAGCTCCAAAATGAAAACCACTAAATCCGCTTACTTGGACACACACTGGAATATGATTCGAATAGCTGTTTTCCTCTGCCTCTGTCTATCGCTCAAGAAAGGTAAATATACTTTTTTTTTTTTTTTTTTTTTTTTTTTTTTTTACTGTGTTCTCATATCTTCTTGTAGGAGACCGGGGATGGTTGTAACATTTTTGACCTTTCTGTCTATATCTTAGAGTAGTTTTAAGCCATGTGTGTTCAAAATGTGATTCAAACTACAAGTGTAAATGAGATAACTATTATCTTTGCAACACAAACAGAAAATGTGTTGTTTAATTTCAAACACGAGGAGTGAAATGTTACAATTCACCCCATAGTCTGGGTTAGTTGTAACATACCCTGGGGTGAGATGTAACATTATGATATCCACCGGGGTGAAATGTAACATAATGAAATAAGGATTACGGGAAAAAAAAATATTTTGAAAGCTATTTATTCAAAACTAACTTTTCAATATAACTGATGTGTGTGTCACTCTCAGCCTCAGTGTGTTTGTCACTCTCAGTCATTGACCATAACAAATTGAACTTGAACACAAGCATTGTGTGTAGTAAAATATTGAAACTGAACACTTGAACGTGTGTGTGTGTGTGTGTGTGTGTGTGTGTGTGTGTGTGTGTGTGTGTGTGTGTGTGTGTGTGTGTGTGTGTGTGTGTGTGTGTGCGCGCGCGCGCGTGTGTGTAGGGTGACCATATTTTGATTACCGAAAACCAGGACACTTAGCCCGGCAATGAGATACTCAAATGATACTGGAAGTTTACTCGAAGTCAATACATTTAAATTATGCCCCCCCCCCCCCCCCCCCCGTGTGTTTTTGTGACTCTGTTACAACTAACCCTAACCCAGAGTCATATAGCCATGAACTAGCCCACCTTACAGTTAACAGATAAAACATTAGCACTAACAACTTGAATTACAAATATCTACACAGACACACAATAAACATTATTTAAATTCAATGTGTTTAACTACAAAACAGAAATTTCTGTAACAAAAAGTCAAAAAAGTTTCTTTCTTATGTCAAAATAGTTTTTTTTTACTCTAACATCTGCTATATCTGCCACAGAGCTCAACTTTATCACATGTGGAATAAGGACTAAACTGAGCATGTGTGAAGTGAATTTGATGATTTGTAAACTGATTGGACATATTGGAGTTGACCCGTGTTACAACCATCCCTGGTCTCCCTACCATATAAGTAGCTACCATTAACGAAACGATAAATAAGGACACATCGCCGGGCTGGGAGGACACACAATTAAGTTTTTTAACCGTTATGTAGGCTACCTCTTTTTTTAAGGGATCAACCTGAATATTAGAGCCAATACCACGTAATATCAACCTCTACTTTGTAAATGAATCATATTAATGAGCATGTTAGTTCTGTACACCCACAAGAAAAGCAAGTTCTGCTTGTCCGCAGGCTATGGTCGCAGGTGTTTGCAGGTGTCTGATCCACTACGAGAAGAAAGAACTGCCCGCCCGGCTTGCCTGCACTTTTTTCACTCCTCCCCTCACTGCGGCCGCCTAATCTCGCATTTTTTTCAGGCAAGGCAAGGCGCATCTCAAACAAGCCTATTCCATAACGATCCACCAAGTAGCCTAGGTATTGGATCTGATCCAGCTACGGCATCGTGCTACAGGCTGCAGCCGCTGCAGCGAGGGGTGTCTCCTGTCTTGTAAAACTTTACATAGGCTACTGTAAGAAATGATCAGTTTTGCTCGTCCTGTCCTGTGTAAACTCTTCCTCTACCTATAGTGGCTAATTTAAAACTAGATTTTCAAAAAATATAAAAGGCTGTGCTTTTATTTGGCTAGCCCATCTTTGATAGGATATTAAAATTAAACAACTGGTAGTCATGTTTAAACTTTTGCTTAGAAACATGTTGGTCAACTGGAACAGCATGAAGTCAAGCATGCCTGGGCTTGTGACAGCCAGGTAGACTAGCTTTTAAAAGATTTATTTATACAAATCATGCGGTCACGCGTCCCTGTTGTACACCATGCATGTAGCCACTGCGCGGTGTAACGTCACACGTGTGTGTGTGTATGACAGATCTTCTTGACAGGAGAAAGGCGGGGCGTTTGTCCCGAACCTCTTGCACTGTTAAGAACGAGCTTCAGTTGTTGAAATAAACGTCTAGCTCATCCTCACGTTTTCAAATAGCTAGCCTACGCGAAGCTCCAAAATGAAAACCACTAAATCCGCTTACTTGGACACACACTGGAATATGATTCGAATAGCTGTTTTCCTCTGCCTCTGTCTATCGCTCAAGAAAGGTAAATATACTTTATTTTTTTTATTTTTTTTTACTGTGTTCTCATATCTTCTTGTAGGAGACCGGGGATGGTTGTAACATTTTTGACCTTTCTGTCTATATCTTAGAGTAGTTTTAAGCCATGTGTGTTCAAAATGTGATTCAAACTACAAGTGTAAATGAGATAACTATTATCTTTGCAACACAAACAGAAAATGTGTTGTTTAATTTCAAACACGAGGAGTGAAATGTTACAATTCACCCCATAGTCTGGGTTAGTTGTAACATACCCTGGGGTGAGATGTAACATTATGATATCCACCGGGGTGAAATGTAACATAATGAAATAAGGATTACGGGAAAAAAAATATTTTGAAAGCTATTTATTCAAAACTAACTTTTCAATATAACTGATGTGTGTGTCACTCTCAGCCTCAGTGTGTTTGTCACTCTCAGTCATTGACCATAACAAATTGAACTTGAACACAAGCATTGTGTGTAGTAAAATATTGAAACTGAACACTTGAACGTGTGTGTGTGTGTGTGTGTGTGTGTGTGTGTGTGTGTGTGTGTGTGTGTGTGTGTGTGTGTGTGTGTGTGTGTGTGTGCGCGCGTGTGTGTAGGGTGACCATATTTTGATTACCGAAAACCAGGACACTTAGCCCGGCAACGAGATACTCAAATGATACTGGAAGTTTACTCGAAGTCAATACATTTAAATTATGCCCCCCCCCCCCCCCCCGTGTGTTTTTGTGACTCTGTTACAACTAACCCTAACCCAGAGTCATATAGCCATGAACTAGCCCACCTTACAGTTAACAGATAAAACATTAGCACTAACAACTTGAATTACAAATATCTACACAGACACACAATAAACATTATTTAAATTTAATGTGTTTAACTACAAAACAGAAATTTCTGTAACAAAAAGTCAAAAAAGTTTCTTTCTTATGTCAAAATAGTTTTTTTTTACTCTAACATCTGCTATATCTGCCACAGAGCTCAACTTTATCACATGTGGAATAAGGACTAAACTGAGCATGTGTGAAGTGAATTTGATGATTTGTAAACTGATTGGACATATTGGAGTTGACCCGTGTTACAACCATCCCTGGTCTCCCTACCATATAAGTAGCTACCATTAACGAAACGATAAATAAGGACACATCGCCGGGCTGGGAGGACACACAATTAAGTTTTTAACCGTTATGTAGGCTACCTCTTTTTTTAAGGGATCAACCTGAATATTAGAGCCAATACCACGTAATATCAACCTCTACTTTGTGAATGAATCATATTAATGAGCATGTTAGTTCTCTACACCCACAAGAAAAACAAGTTCTGCTCAGCCGATGTGTCTTCTAGAAGCCCCGAGAACTCCCAAACCACAAACCAGTGCTGCACTTTTTTGTGTGTGTAGTGTAACAGTCTTACAGTAGCCTAATAGGCTACACATGAACACTTATAGTTAGCTTGAGTATATAAAAACTCAAAGGCACAAAATATTGCTATAACTAACAGCGTTACTTCTCAAAAGTTAAATTAGATTTAGTGATTCAATTAAACATGTAAAACTGAAGTTTCAGTTTTTTTTTTTTTGTTGGGACTGCATGATACATTTTTTTATAAGTGTGCTTGATAAGATGTGGACTACTTCAGGTCATAATTCAGTTTATAATATTCTGTAATTGATATTATGTAAAGTCTTGGTGATAGAACTGCACACATGTGAATTGTTAATACTGCACTGTATACTAAAACGTCTCAGCTTCCAGTTATTGTTAAGTTGCATCTTGCGCTCTTACATGTGCATTGAACATTCCCACATCTGATAAAACCTGTGATAAAATCAGTGACTATATCTATATAATATCTTAACTGCCTGATTTAGATTGTGAATAACACTAAGCAGTAGAAAATCAGTCCAGTCTCTCCCTCTGTAGACATCAATGGTATTGGCTGATAAAGTCTTGTGTTATTTCTAATATATTGACATGTTGATAACACATATAAGCAGAAATTCAGAATGCTCTCAATAATATGTAGATGCATATTGTATCCATTAGTGAGAGTGGTGGTGTGTCTGCTTATGTGGAAACAAAATCAAACAGTATACTCACCAGACTACACCACTGGATAGATAAATAAATTGAATTCCCCATCCACAGTTATATGTTGTAGGATTTGAAGCCTTTAATATGTATATATCTACTGTTCTCATGTCACAGGATGACAAAGGAGATTGTTTTTTGGACATATTAGGTCACTTGTATCTAACTGGTAGCCTTTATTTTCATGGCTAGAAATCAGATGCTGTTTTAACATATTGAAGAATGAGTGATATTGAGTTTAACTGAATACATCATAAAAAAAATAGACACAACATCACTTTTTCAGTGCAGACCAAGGGTGTATTCCAGAAAGCAAGGTTAACTTACCGTCACATGTACCCTGAACTCTCGGTTGATTAACCCAAACCTTGCTTTAAATGACAAAGTTTTAATTTAGATTCTATAATCATATTAACTTATACAAAAATAGCATTATATGACCCCTTTAAAGGAAGATATATTTGGCCCATAACCAGTTTAACCCGTTTATTTGACAATCATTGCTTGTCAAATTGTGCCCTGATGTCAATTAAACTTTTTCCCTTACTATCCATCTACACCAATACATTCTACTAATCCATCAACAGTACATACTAATCCATCTACACTAATATAATCTTTTAAAACCTTTATTTTGTGCAGGAGCCTGTTTAATTTTTGTTAGTGTATCCTAATATGCATCATTTAGAAATTCCCCCTCAGGGAGTTTTCTCTCAGAACAGAACGCAAGATGACTGTATGACAAATGTATTCAGTTTTAACCAGTTTGGCACAAACTACGCAACATTGAGCACTGGGAAGGTATGTAATGACCCAGCAGCTATAAGTTACAGTAAAACTACCCAGCACTGGGTAAAAATATTTAATAACCCATTATGAATAATAACCCAATAAAATGACCCAGCAGGCTAAACCCTTCATTTGGCTTAAAAAAAAAAAAAATGTGACCCAGCACATGAGTAAATATGTAACAAAAAAACAAAATGAAACATAAAATGACCCAGCTTGGCTGATGCTTTGGGTTAAAAATAAATCCCAGCATTTATTTTATTAGAGTGCATCTGTACTGGCCAAACCTGTTTCAGGAGATGAGGAATGGGGGAGACAAAAATGTAGAGTGAATAGAAGCAAGGAAAGGGATGAGGGAGGGGTTAAGTGTTACATCAGTCACTGGCACAAGCAGTCAGAGTAAGACTATAGATGTTTGACTGTCATTTTAAGTCTGGCCGCGGCTCTGGCTCATCCCAGGACAGTTACTCTCTGACAGATATTTTACTACGGATTTGCACTCTTAACCTATCAAGTTTCCGCCTTTGAATATGCTGAGCAGAATGTTTTATTTGTTTCTCTTACTAATTGTGAAAGGTAAGAACAACTTCTTAATGAAACGCATTCTTCTGTTCTTTACACATATTTCCAGTAGGTTGATGTCTTTTAATCTGGTGTCTATTATTGTTATTGCATGCTTATCAGCTGCTTATCTGATAAACATAGATGTAACAACTGCTAAATAAATACAAACGGCTTTATGTATGATAAAATCATGTTAAAAAATCAGAAAAGAGTCTCCCTGACATAATAGGCTTGCTGTGTTGTTGATTTTGTAAGCCTGCCCACTGGTGCAAGGACGGCAGCCAATGATGCAGGTGAAGGGTTCTCTGCGAGTTACTGTCTTTCCTTATGCACAAGACAATATTAGATTAAATACATTTGTTATTTGTATTACCTCTTTCATCTGACTCGATATAATAAAACGATTTCTGAGATCTTTAATAATTTAGATATTTGAATTAAACGTTTGTCATTCTATTTAACTCTTTATCATTATTGAAATGTATTAATTCGGTTCTCAGAGTCGCTCAGGGTCTTCGCATCAGCTGATATGCGAGCCCACGAACAAACTCGCCAGTCCGATCATTACCCAGGGGTTATGGCTAAAGCAGTTTAACAATGTTGCCTCATGCTCACTATTGTTAAAAAGTAGCCATGTAGCCTCCTACAGTCACTTATATAACAACTTAGTTACAGTAAAACCCACAACCAGAGGTTAAAATCAGTATCATATCTGATCCTATATAATGATGTAACTGCATAACAACTTAATTAAAGTCGAGCAATTTAGTCAGAAATCTAGACTTAAATCCTGGACGCAGATTTGCGGTAACAAGGATACAGCGTTATATACTAAAATCAATCATTTGAGTAAGTCAGAATTAATTCAAACGTAACAATTTATTAACCAGGTAAGAAACATCAATCAAAATTCAACTCAATGAAACAATCAAATACAAAATCAATAGTTCAGAAATCAAAGAATTAGAAGCATGTCAAAAACTACACAAGTCAATTGTGCGGGAGATCTGGGTACAGATTTCCCAGGTTGTGTCACCTTTCCTTAAATAGATAGTTCAATAGGTCAACAAATGGTGTTTTCTTTGATTTTATTTAGATTTTGGCCCCTTCTTTGGGGGGGTCACAAATGGGTAAACAGAGTTTGTGTTTGAATGGTTTCTCAATATCTGTGAAGGCGGGCACTTATTTACATGAGGCATCCTGTATCTGATCAGGGAGAATGTTTTTGCTTTGTTTCACAGGCCAGACACTCTGGCATTTGCCATACAAACTGAGGGTAATATGCAGAGTGTTAGGGTGAGGTGTGTGTGTATCAGTATAATGTCAAAGGAGAGGGTTCAGATGTTAATTCCAGGGGAATTTCTTTGTTTCTCAAGCTAGACCTCTGGCAATGGCCTTACAATTTTAATGTGCTTTGTGGCCAAAATACAGTTATTGTTTTTTTCAATTGCTTAAGCACAATTTTGAAAACAGGGCCCTGTTGTTCAAAACACTACACACAAATAACACAACACTTCAGATCATTTACAATATGGAACACTTTTGTCAAAACTATACAATGTCTTATAAAAAACTTTTCTTGTCATAACATAAAACACAACCATCATATGGTCTGATTCTGTTTGAATCAGTTAAACACTCATGTGTTTCACACTCATTCGATTCATTCATGCATTTTCAAAGGTTTGTGTTTTATATCTGCTGAGGTTAGTCTGAAGTATGTTCATTTGAAAGCCTTTGCTTAGAAATTCCTAGGAAATGACATCATTATACATTTGTGTGTCAAACGCATGTGTTTCGTGTTTTGCAAATCACTGTGTAATGTTTTGCACAAAGTGTCCAGCTAATAATGTGCTCACAGTTGTGAAAATCTAGGCCGGTGTTTAGCTTCTTGAGTGTAAGATTTTGCTAATTGTGGGAAAGTTTTCATTTTAGTGTGTAAGAAATTGAAAAAAATTGAAAAATGTTTGTTTGAAAGACAGTGACAGAGGGAGAGTAATTCAGGTGAAGAGGAAAAAGTGTGTGTGTGTTGGGTGCTTCTCTCAAAAATAAGGAAAGAACACGTTCTGGTGATGAGACATTTAATTCTATAACTATCTCATAAGCTTTAAGAAGTCAAGTCATTTAACTAATTTAATATTTAGAAGGATATATATTGAAGTGTCGCTTTGTAGCCTGAGGGTTCTCACATCCCTTACTCCAAATTTTTGCCTCCTTTGTTTGACACACCCATTGTAAGTCTTGAAGTGTGTTCATGACAGTTTGTGAATTCAGGTGACACGGCCCATAGCCGTCCATATATGACTCATAATAAATGTAACAGTTGGTCACTTAAAGGTATAGTTATTGAAAATGAAAACATTTACTCACACTCAGGTTGTTCCAAAACAGAGGTGGAGTTTTTTTTTTTTTTTTTTTTTTAGATCTAAAATAGAATACTTTTTTGTTTACTTTCTTCAACAAGAAAAATATACTTTGTGCCAGTTTAAAAAAAAAAAAGTTTTAATAGACAGAGGTACACGCAAAGCGGGACGGGTGGTCACCCTAAAATGCAGGTTAAACTCGCAGCGCAGCATTCTGAACGGAACCGCTGTGAACGAGCTGCTCGCGTGATTAGTGCAGGCGCTTTGCTTGCATATTTATTTTCATTTCAAATGGTTTCGTTTAAAAGTGGACATTTCAAGCTTTCTATAGCCAACACGATGTCGTGTTTCATGTCTGTGAGGCAAGTAGCCTGCTGAGTTTTGGTTTATTTACAATGTTGTTTTACCGCTGAGCAGCTCAAATGAGTGAAGCGCGTCTGTGAGCTGAGGATCCGTCACACCGCTCAGCTCTATGGAGGGATTTTTCAGTCAGATTATAAACTAAAAGTCTAAAACTAAAAGTCTTAAACCAAAACTAAAAATCTAAATTTGAAACTTAAAGTCCAAGTCGAAAATGAATTTGGTATTTAGGATTGGGCATTTGGTATTTAGGATATGGCATTTTCTATTTAGGGTTGGGCATTTGGTCATTTAGCCATTTAGGATTGAGGATTGGGGATTTGGGGATTTAGGATTGGGAATTTGGTATTTAGGATTGGGCATTTAATCATTTAGCCATTTAGGATTGAGGATTGGGGATTTAGGATTGGGCATTTGAGGATTGAGCATTGGGGAGTGTATGCAAATTAGGAGGCGTGGCCCAAATACTGGAGGCTGGGTTTGAAATGGCTGGTGCGCAGATGCACCTTATGGACAGCAGAGGGAGCTCCCAGTGCTAAGGAGCACACTTTAATGAAACCAAACGGAGCGAGTGAGCGGCTTGAGCGAGGACTGTGCGATAACTTCAACTTAATGACAGCTTTGTAACATTTGTGGCCTCAAACACAAAGTCACCAGTGAAAGGAGTGCTATCGGTCTGACGACGAGAAAGCAGCAGACAGTGCAGCAGGTAAGATGCTAACATTAGCTACTAGTTATATAAGCTGATATTGCTAATATGCTTTAGTAGGGAATTATTATATTGGGACATGCTGCCTTGTTTTTTAAACTGCGGTTAACCCCTCTGACATTAGTAGATACACTCCTTTCCCATTGCCACTAGATGGTCTTGTTTATGTTTTTTTCTTTTTTGCTATATAGCCTATATACATTTTATTAAGATTGTGAGAGAAAAGAAATTAGGCTTGTTCGACTTGAACGCTGCACACTGCAAGACCTATCGGTTTATGACATCAAAGTACTGCGATGCAAAAGCATAAGGACTCCTCTCTTTGATGTCATATGTTGTGTGTGTATGTATGTATACGTTAAGACGATGTCAGTCAGAGCATAATATAGCAATATATTGCGGTCCTTTTTACACTGCACAAAAACCCTGCTGTTACATCGTCACTGGCCTTCATGATTGCTTTCCTAACCTTGTTTATATATATATATATACACATACATATACTCTCACAATCAAAAAACATAAACAAGACGATCTAGTGGCAATGGGAAAGGAGTGTATCTACTAATGTCAGAGGGGTTAACCGCAGTTTAAAAAACAAGGCAGCATGTCCCAATATAATAATTCCCTACTAAAGCATATTAGCAATATCAGCTTATATAACTAGTAGCTAATGTTAGCATCTTACCTGCTGCACTGTCTGCTGCTTTCTCGTCGTCAGACCGATAGCACTCCTTTCACTGGTGACTTTGTGTTTGAGGCCACAAATGTTACAAAGCTGTCATTAAGTTGAAGTTATCGCACAGTCCTCGCTCAAGCCGCTCACTCGCTCCGTTTGGTTTCATTAAAGTGTGCTCCTTAGCACTGGGAGCTCCCTCTGCTGTCCATAAGGTGCATCTGCGCACCAGCCATTTCAAACCCAGCCTCCAGTATTTGGGCCACGCCTCCTAATTTGCATACACTCCCCAATCCTCAATCCTCAAATGCCCAATCCTAAATCCCCAATCCTCAATCCTAAATGGCTAAATGATTAAATGCCCAATCCTAAATACCAAATTCCCAATCCTAAATCCCCAAATCCCCAATCCTCAATCCTAAATGGCTAAATGACCAAATGCCCAACCCTAAATAGAAAATGCCCAATCCTAAATAGAAAATGCCATATCCTAAATACCAAATGCCCAATCCTAAATACCAAATTCATTTTCGACTTGGACTTTAAGTTTCAAATTTAGATTTTAAGTTTTGGTTTAAGACTTTTAGTTTTAGACTTTTAGTTTATAATCTGACTGAAAAATCCCTCCATACAGCTCCGCTCGTTCTCGTCGGTCGTCAGATTCAGAACCCAAAAGCGGAATGTAGCTTTTGGTCGCGCTACTCCGCTACTTGCTGTATAATGTAGTTAGCTACTGGAAAAGCTACACTGTTTTAAAAGTAACTGGGCTACTGACAAGCTACTGAAAAATGTAGTAAAGCTAGTAGCATGGCTACTTGTAGCTCGCTAGTGCCCAACACTGTTTATGTGAGAAGGAAAGACAGTGATGTGGAAACTTTCTAAAAGGAAAAAGAGGTTGGCTTGTGACCAGAGTAGTTTGTATTTATTGTTTACTTGGTGAGATGAAAATGAAGGCCCCTTATTTCTGTGCTTCTCATTCTGTAATAGATTTGTCATAGCTTTAACATTTGGGGTTTTAATGGATAATTTTATAAAAAATTTTTTTTTATAGTATTAGGCCTAAGCCATATTATTGGAAAACTTTCTTAATCTATTTAATCTAACAGTTTTGAGCTGCAGTTTCTAGTGATCATAATTCAAATTCGCCTAAAATTTAAATGGGGATAAATTGCCATGAGACCGTTGGTTTCAATGCAAAGCGTGTGTGTGTGTGTGTGTGTGTGTGTGTGTGTGTGTGTGTGTGTGTGTGTGTGCTTCAACCTGAATGCACACTAACTCATGGGGAACCCCTGCTTTAGCCTAAAAAAAATTGCATGTCAGTCTTCTTTTTTTTTTTAAGGTGACACTGTCTGTATCGATTAAAAAATAATAAATAAATAAATAAATAAATAAATATATCATCAGCATTAATGATTAGTTCCAAAAGTTGGTCGCTTAAAGGGATAGTTCAATCTAAAATTAAAATTCTGTCATTTACTCATCCTCAGGTTGTTCCAAACTGAGAAGAACCAGTTTGGAACAACCTGAAACATTTTCCATTTCCTCTGTCGGTCTCACCTTCAGTAAAGGGCGTGGCATGATTCGACCATCACTCAACCTGCTCTGTTCACACCGTATGTAGCAAGTCTATGGCCGTGCAGCTGATTTTAACTTTGGGTGTGTCGGGATATATGTGTGTGTGTGTGATGTGTAAAGTATGTCTCTCTGCTCTCTGACTCACTGCTTTTGAAACAGGTGTTTATCTGTAATTGTTTATCTCTCAAGATGTTTTATTTTTATTGTTTAACTATTTATTACTTATACTGCAAACAATATAATGATGTAAAGACATGACATTTTCTATGGGTCTCAGGAAGATAAAAGGATTTATGTTTTGTTTTGTTTTTTCTCTCGCTTTGCCATTTCCTGTCACAAAAACATTTAAAGCTACTCCCTTTATCATGCGATGACAGAAACACACAAAGGTTAAGGTTGCAAAGGTTACATCATCATAAGTAGGCACGCAGATATCCATCAATTTTTGAATTCAGCCCCAATTCCATCTCCACTGATGTAATAAAAACTGACATTGTTTTGTCACTTCAATGTTCAAGTCACATATATTTAATCTCTTCACTGAAAATATGAATATATTTTCAATTGTTGTTAAGAGTGGTCCACATGGTTTTTGATTCACTGTCATATGGAAGGACATTTAGGTGTGGCACAGGTGTGTTTTGAGAGGGGAACCGTTGCTTCAGGGCATGCTTATTTTTGGCAGATGAATTTTGTTCAACCAGTTGAACCTCTTTATTTGACAAATTGTTGCTTGTTAAATTGTTTCCTTTTTCCTTGTTGCCAGAGCCTTGAGTGCCCCGGTGACAATTAAACATTTTCCCTTACTATTACTGCAGAAATAATCTACACCTACAATCTTTTAAAAACTTTATTTTTTGCGGTGCCATGTGTAATTAATTTTGTTAATGTATCTATACATTTAGGTTGATCCAGTGATGTTTTAGAGATAAAATCAATGTTTATTTGTTTACAGCAGTTGTGCACATTTATAAACACGAATGTAAATGTGCTAGAATTAGCCCAAAGGGATATTTCTCATCTGCAGACCCTTGACAGCAATGTTAAAACCTCAACCGTAAAACAAGAACAGAGCATCATATTTTACACACGAGAGAGAGAGAGAGAGAGAGAGAGAGAGAGAGAGAGAGAGAGAGAGAGGGAGAGAGAGACTTTACTACCTTGTTCCTTAACATAGCAAAAAAAAACTTGTCTATCATGACTTAACTTTAACCTATCCGCTGTTTTTAAAGCAAGATCCCATTCTTTCATCAGTTTCAGTATATCTGAATTTATCTATTTTTTATTTCTATGACTAAATTTGCATCTAAAATCTTTAATATTGTGGTCTAATGTTTTATAGAATATTTGACTGTCTTCCTCCTGATCTTTTTCCATTAATAAATCACACCATTTAATCTGATGAACCATACTTCTAAAATGATCTAATGCTTGTTTTGGATATGTTAACAATCGCTAAATAAACAAGCTACCGTAACCATCATAGCCACTTAAGGAGACAAGTAAACAATTACAAGAGGCACACCTTACACATCTCACACACCCAGTCACTCACTCTCACACTGCAGACGCATTATAACACACCCAAAGATAAAATCAGCGGCATCATCTTCCGGATGACAACAGCACACTGTGTCTGCTCAAGTTACTTCATTGTTTTGTGTGGAAAACTGCTGAGCACTGTAGGACAGATCATCTTTGAGTATGGGTGATGTCAAAAATGTGTATTCAAAAGTCTCGGTGTGTAAAGTGTTCATGCGGTTCATAAATCAGGCTCAATCTAAAACAAGAGATTTTGCATGTTCACCGAACTGGTTTCAGTTTTCTAAGACTTAAAGGGATAATTCATGTACGATCAAAAAAGGAAACTCCAAACCGAGGAGTTTCTCTCTTCTGCTGAACCCAAAAGTAGATATTTTGAAGAAACAGTTGATGGGCCCCTGTTGAAAATACTATGGAAGTCAATAGGGCCCATTCATTGTTTGGTTACTGACATTCTTCAAAATATCTTCTTTTGTTCAGTTTTTGATTGAACTATCCCTTTAAGTGACCAACTGTTGGAGCTTAACACATTTATAATAATTGTTAAAAAATAAAATTGGTAGAAAACTGTTCGCGTCACACAAATTCACAAATCATGGAGGATTTGGAATGCGATGTTTAGGCTTCAGCAGGGGTTACACCATAGAACAACACCATAGAAGAAACAACCGCTAAATAAATAAAAACAGTTTGATGTACAATAAAATCATGTTAAAATCAGAACAGAGTAAACCTAACATAATAGGCTTGCTGTGTTGTTGATCTGAGGTGATACAGATTTGAACAAAAGTATTCTCAAACCCAGAGCCAAACAGTTTTCAGAATGGGTCAGAGTCTGAGTGTGTCTTTACTAAAGTATTTCCTGTGCTATTGGGGGAAGGTCTGCTACTAAGCATAGCATTACAGCATATTTATTACATGTAGCAAGTCATTATGTCTGATTTGTCTCAATCGCTAAACACAAAAAAAAAAAAAAAAACTTGCAAGCAAAACAAAAACTCTGATGACTGTTGAATAGAGTAGACTAACGTTCGGTATATGTTTGATACTTAAATGGGATTTTGTTGTCTGTGTTTCAGGTGTGTTTGCGACAGATGAAATTAAGACAGTGGAAGTGATAGAGGGTCATTCTGTCACTCTCTCAACGCAAAGTGAAATACCAAAACCTTGTGTGATTCTATGGAAATGTGGACCTGAAAGTTCTGCCACTCCTGTTGTTAAAATGTCCACGGGAAAGTCATATAGAGAATATGAGAAATTCAGAGGCAGACTGCAGCTGGACAATAAGACTGGATCTCTCACCATCACAAACACGAGAATCACAGACTCTGAATTTTACACACTACAGATCACCACCAGCGAAAGTGGGAACAAAGAAATAAAATACAGAGTTATCGTATATGGTGAGCGGTCTCAAATTACTCTCAAGGTCACTCTGTGAATACTGAAATAAATGTAAGCTTGTTTTACAAATTAAATTGAATTGTATTAGTTTGAAATACTTAAAAATGCTTGTGTGGGCGTTAAACACACGTTAAACAAAAAAATCTCAGTACAGGAATTACAAGAGAGTATTTGTATAAAAGCCTAAATGTGTAAATGTGACTCGCCTTAAGTGGAATCTATCGTGAGTTTATTAATTCTTTCATCTTTCATCTTTCCAGCTCGTCTGCCCATTCCTGTTATCAACAGAGAGTGTCCTTCATCCGAGAGATCAACCGATTCAAAATGTGTGGTGGTGTGTTCAGTGATGAATGTGACACACTGTGACAAAGTGACTCTCTTCTGGTACAAAGGCAACACTTTACTGTCATCTCTAAGGGTGACTGATCTCAACAGAAGCCTTTCTTTAGAGGTGGAATATCAGGATGAAAACGTCTACAGCTGTGTGCTCAACAATCCCATCAGCAACCAGACCACACATCTGGACATCACAGATCTCTTTCACACGTTTGCAGGTACGGCAGTGCTGATATTAATATTTATTTACAGAGTTTCTATATTTTATTTGCAGGTCTCCATTGTGAAGCAGGTTTTGTTACACCTTAGGGGTCACTTTTTTTGAGTCACTTCCCATACACATTATATTGCATGTACAATGTTACAAATAAATGGGCCTACACAGATCAGGCATAACATTATGACAGGTGAAGTTAATAGCACTGGTTATCTCTTTATCACGCCTCGTGTTGGTGGGTGGGATATTAGGCAGCAAGTGAACATTTTGTCCTCGAAATTGATGTGTTAAAGGCAGGAAAAATGGGCATTGTGGGCAAAATTGTGATGGCTAGCCGACTGGGTCAGAGGATATGCAAAACTGCAGCTCTAGTGGGGTGTTCCCTGTCTGCAGTTGTCAGTATCTATCAAAAGTGGTTCAAGGAAGGAAGAGTGGTGAACCGGTGACAGGGTCATGTGCGGCCACGGCTCATTGGTGCACGTGGGGAGTGAATGTTGGCTGACCCGTGTGGTCCGATCAAACAGACGAGCTACTGGAGCTCAGATTGCTCAAGAAGTTAATGCTAGTTCTGATAGAAAGGTGTCAGAATACACAGTGCATCACAGTTTGTTACATATGGGGCTGCATAGCCACAGACTAGTCAGGTGACCCCTGCTGACCTCTGTCCATTGCCGAAAGCGGCAACAATGGGCACATGAGCATCATAACTGGACCCACAGAGCAACGGAAGAAGGTGGCCTGGTCTGATGACTCACGCTTTCCTTTACATCTCGTGGAAGTTTGGGTGCATGTGAGTCGCTTACCTGGGGAACACATGGCACCAGGATGCACTATGGGAAGAAGGCGAGCCAGCAGAGGCTGTGTGATTCTTTGGGCAATGTTCTGCGGGGAAACCTTCGGTTCTGCTATCCATGTGGATTATACTTTGACACATACTATCTACATAAACATTGTTGCAGACCATGTACACCTTTTCATGGAAACTGTATTCTGTGGTGGCTGTGGACTCTTTCAGCAGGATAATGCGCCCTTCCACAAAGCAAAATGGTTCAGGAATGGTTTGAGGAGCAAAACAATGAGTTCAAGGTGTTGACTTGGCCTCCAAATTCCCCAGATCTCAATCCAATGGAGCATCTGTGGGATGTGCTGAACAAACAAGTCCGATCCATGGAGGCCCCATCTCGCAACTTACAGGAATTAAAGGATCTGCTGCTAACATATTGGTCCCAGATACCACAGCACACCTTCAGGGGTCTAGTGGAGACCATGCCTTGATAGACCAGGGCTGTTTTGGCAGCAAAAGGGAGACCAACACAATATTAGGTCATAATGT
Source organism: Pseudorasbora parva (assembly GCF_024679245.1). Classification (NCBI taxonomy): domain Eukaryota; kingdom Metazoa; phylum Chordata; class Actinopteri; order Cypriniformes; family Gobionidae; genus Pseudorasbora; species Pseudorasbora parva. Next base: position 14,768,618 of record NC_090185.1, on the reverse strand, counting down.
TTTGCCTGATCAGAGTGTATTCTTTAAGAGTTTAAATTATTTTATGTGATTTACATTTTGTCCACAGTTTATCACAATGAATCACTTAAAGCAGCATTGGTACCACCTCTGTCTGACATGTCACTATTTTAACCTGGACAAGTTAACAAGACATTAATGTCATTTATATTTTTAAAGTTTTACACAACAAATATATTCCAGTGTTGACTCTTTTGAAAGTACAGTTTGTTACACATCATGTTTTTTTAAGTACACATCACTCTTGTTAGTTTTGTATAAGGATAAATAGTTAACATCAAAGTATGTCAGAGTAATATTTAAATGCTGTTTAACCATTTTATCCAGAGTTTTTTTTCTTTTTCTTTCTAGAAATGGCGGTCTTAATTGAGATCAAATCCGTTTCAGGCATACTCATTTTAATGACTGCTCTTTTTCCGTATTACAGATAAACGCCTATATTTTCTCTTTTTACTACTGATACCTACTACCGTGGCTGTGATATGCCTCAGGAAACGGCTCTTTACAGGTACACTAAAATACATCTAGAGTTAAAATATGACCATACATACAGTCATATAAAACATTAGACTTCTAATGGAAAAGTTCATTTCAAATTCTGATCCCCCCATATTTTTTCCAACCCATGTTACTTTCTTACATTAAACACAAAAGGGAGTATCTTGGGTCAGTATTTTACATTTTCTTTTCACAAGTACTAGTGTGTTTCATTAATGAATTGTGGGCTATTATTTCATAACTGCATAATTTTAACTATAAAAATATATTTTTTCAAGCTAGCATTCGTCTTATTATTGAGCCAGTAATCAGACAAAGACTAAACAGATTACTTTTTAATGTTTTCTTTAAGAAATTATAATTTCAATACACCATATAAAGTACTTTGGTTGTGTTAGTCCTATGTAAGTGATTCATCAGAATAATCTCAACATGAATCAGAGGTATGCAGAAAACAACAAACCTGTCACCCTACAATCGTCTTTATTAGATTGTCTGAACGATTTTATTTCTTATGATTTCATCGCTGGTTTCATGGTTGGCAACCATCACACAGTGGCCATTATTAAAGCTACACTGTGTAACTTTTTTTTGTTTATTCTTAGCTAAAAACACTTAGTTCTTTCAAAAATATGTGCTCATTAATGTATATTTACTTCTATCAAGTAATAAAGTATTCTTGTAAGTTTATAATTTGCCATTGAAAATACATCGGGTGAGGGGTTCGAATGCTGGTCACCATGTTGCCCCTCCATCACGAAAGTACATTAGCCAAAGAGGGACATACCTGTAAATTCAAGCTTTGCCTTTCGCGTTTAACACTCGATGGCACCACGTCGAATGCATAGACAGTAAAAGAAATGGACAGAGCTATCCCATAGACTTCAACGGCGGAAAGTGAGGTCAACTAGAAGCTTCCTGATGGCTGAGCGAACTGCGCAGGCTCAGACTGAGCTTGAGGACGTAGATGTGACGTGAGCCTCCTGTCTGACAGCTGTAGGTCTTCTAGTAGATGTGGAAAGTGAAATCTGAATCACGTTGTTTAAATGTTTTGTCTCGTTGCTTTTGGCTCACTATGGGCTTCTCCCCATTCTTCCCCCTTGACTTTATCAGACTTTATGTCTCCACGTCCCCCCGACTGTCTCATAGACAGTAAAAGATTGCCTGCGAGCGGCTCCTCAGGTCTATACGGTAATTTCTCAACTGTGCGACAGAGTCGCGTTTGTTATGACGCAATCGTTAGCCTATTTTTACAAAAACAGCTTCTGCGGGGCGATAGTGTAAGCTACAAGGTAATGGAGCCTTTTATGCATTGTCGTGTTTCTTTAGAAATAAACAATGGACAAATGGAGTCTTTAAACGTCTCAGATGTAAAGTTATTCACTGTCAAAGTGACTCAAAAATGAATGGGAGTCAATGGGATGCTAACAGCAGGTGATGGCTTGGTTAGTAATGGCCGCCCCTAGGGGTGGAACGCTTTCCGAGTGCTAGATCCTTGGTCGAATGTGAAGAGGGGGATTGCCATGTTAAAGGGGTACTTCAGCGCTGGGAAGATGAATCTGTATTTAAACTGGTCATCAATGCAGTAGAAATGTGAAATTATTTTTGAATTTGGTGCCTTCTAGACTGAGAAAAGACAGAAAATGTATTTTTGTGTCATGGGGATGAAAGATTACAATTCCCAGAATGCTTCGCTGCCCTGTGAGTCCATTCCCAACGCCACCAACTTCATTACTGTGACTGAGTTAGAGAAGACACTACAATTAAAAACTGAACATGTGTGTTCAATATAATGAGTGAGTCACCGCGCGAGTATCACAGCACTGAGCACTAACTGCACGAGTGATGAGAGCTGAGGTAATCGCGACTACACTCGCGGCATACATTCACAACGCGAGTTCAGTCTGACGCGTTTTAGTTCATGCCTTTGCAAACTTAACTTTCATAGAAATGAATTTGAGAAGTTAAAAGACTTACATTGCACACCATAGCTCCGTTTAAATGATCCTGTAGCTGCAAACTGAGCTCTCCCTGCAAGCTGAGTGTTATCTCCCATCCCCCATGCGCGGGTTCAAAACATGCGGAAATGGCTCCCTCTGCTGGCTGTAGTCTTTAGCCTCTGGGCAAACATTCCGGAATTTTTCCAGAATTAAAATGCATAAATCTCTCATCTCAGGGAGATATGAGTGGGGAAAGCACAATAATTTGAATATACTCCAGGGTTTCTACTGATAGAAAGCCATATGCTAATCGCTGAAGTAACCCTTTAATCTTGGACTAAATCAGCCACCATAGGAGTTAAAACGAAATTACAATTGAGAGGAACAGAAACTATTATTCACTGGATGGACATATACCTTTACACCGCTAGATGGGGGAAAATATCACACAGTGTAGCTTTAAATAAATATAACCGAACTGAATGATGAATTCACAGTTATTACAATATTTGTAGTATTATGCCATATGTGGCTAAAGCATTACCATTGATCTGTTGCTTTTTCTTTTTGACAGGTGCAGTGTGGAGATGCAACAATTCTCAATGGGTAAAAACAAGTACTGAAGATCCCAGTTGACAGGCACACGACTTAAATAGTTGTGGAGGAGATTTTTTAAACTTTTTACACGGACCATGAAAATAGCATTTGTCATTATTTCTTATGTCGAGTTGGTCTTGTTACAATATATGGAGGAGTTTGTATAGGGTGCGTATATTCCAAAGATTAACGAGATAAACCATTTCAAATGATTCCAAATTCAGATTGAGTGAATTCACTGTTTTGGTTTAATGTGCTTTTGAAGTGACATGTCAGAAATTCTGTAGACAGAATTTACATCAATGCGACTAGAATCAGTTTAGTATCACTTGAGTGTTTCGGTCCGTTTCCTGTAGCGCAGCCGGACATCCGGTGAAAACTACTTCTATCTTTCAGACACTATAACACGGTATGCTTTTTGCTTTTCTCTTTTTATTTGCCGGTGGAAAAAGTAATGTGAATGCTTCTTGTTTGCTGACTGGCTGCAGTTCGTAATGACCTGTAATCAACGTTTCATTGCCAATTTTCTAAAGCGTTAAAGATGTAAATTAGGACCGCACTAAATTGGGAATTCAATGTATTCTTAAAAAACAGGATATTTTCTAAAACTAAGGAATAAATATGATTCTTTTTCACTGAAAGGCAATTTAATTGTCCCAAAATCTAGAGATAAAATCACAGTATTGTTAAAAAAAAAAAAAAATTCAAGACAAAAATTTCTCATTGCATTTCAAGGGTTTCAGTAAAAGAAGAACAAACTGAAATATCTTTTATATATATTTATATATATTTAATTATATATATATATATTACATTAAACCTTTTTTAAGGTTTATATAATAAACTGAATAATGATTGTGCTGTTCTCTGTGAACATTTAGTCCATGACTCTATTAATAAGTTGTAGTAAAGTGATCCTTCCTTATGTTCAAGTTGGGTATTGCTTATAATAGTTTATAATTGTTTGAGCCCTTATGATGACATCACAAAATGTGAGCCTGGTAGGCAGCAGGGAAGAGCATTCTGTCATGGCTAGTATTTGATCTGGAGGCACTTTTACATTATAATTTATATGCATATTTATTTTAAATTATATCTTATATGCTAAATGTTGATTTATTCTTTATTTTTTGTGAAATGTGACTGTACAATCTTTTTCTGATATAGTTTATGCTAACTATATGTGATATATGAACATGTAGACGCTGAAGAATTCCGTGTTTCTACAGTTTTACGTTTTCCTTCGGCAACAGTAAAGATTGAAAAGCAGTCCCCGTGTCTGTTGTCTTTGAGAGGCGTTTTTCTGACTGCACACTCAAGCAAGAAGTTTGAGATAAAGGGCAGAACAATAATCAACATTAATATTAAGGGGTTGACTGGTGTTAAGGGACCTAGATAATGCAGTGTTGGCCCAAAGAAAAAAGTTTGAGAACCACTGGCATTAGTTCACCCATTCAATGGATAAATTAACAGCTAGTTAAAGATGTGAAATACTTTTAATGAAAAATAAACTGACTCTTACAATCAATCTACTTGTGTGTTTCTATATGTGTGTTAACATAATTCAGCAGCAAGCCAAAATCCATTCAAATAAAGACTGCAGCCGGGATGTGGTTATAACATTACATAAACCCACTACACTCACACTTATATCACATAACTCACTCATATTACACTGCTTACTTATATCACATAACTCACTCATATTACACTGCTCACATATATCACATAACTCACTCATATTACACTGCTTACTTATATCACATAACTCACTCATATTACACTGCTCACATATATCACATAACTCACTCATATTACACTGCTTACTTATATCACATAACTCACTCATATTACACTGCTTACTTATATCACATAACTCACTCATATTACACTGCTTACTTATATCACATAACTCACTCATATTACACTGCTTACTTATATCACATAACTCACTCATATTACACTGCTCACATATATCACATAACTCACTCATATTACACTGCTCACATATATCACATAACTCACTCATATTACACTGCTTACTTATATCACATAACTCACTCATATTACACTGCTCACATATATCACATAACTCACTCATATTACACTGCTTACTTATATCACATAACTCACTCATATTACACTGCTCACATATATCACATAACTCACTCATATTACACTGCTTACTTATATCACATAACTCACTCATATTACACTGCTCACATATATCAGATAACTCACTCATATTACACTGCTTACTTATATCACATAACTCACTCATATTACACTGCTTACTTATATCACATAACTCACTCATATTACACTGCTTACTTATATCACATAACTCACTCATATTACACTGCTTACTTATATCACATAACTCACTCATATTACACTGCTTACTTATATCACATAACTCACTCATATTACACTGCTCACATATATCACATAACTCACTCATATTACACTGTTTACTTATATCACATAACTCACTCATTACACTGCTTACTTATATCACATAACTCACTCATATTACACTGCTTACTTATATCACATAACTCACTCATATTACACTGCTTACTTATATCAGATAACTCACTCATATTACACTGCTTACTTATATCACAACTCACTCATATTACACTGCTTACTTATATCACATAACTCACTCATATTACACTGCTTACTTATATCACATAACTCACTCATATTACACTGCTTACTTATATCACATAACTCACTCATATTACACTGCTTACTTATATCACATAACTCACTCATATTACACTGCTTACTTATATCACATAACTCACTCATATTACACTGCTCACATATATCACATAACTCACTCATATTACACTGCTCACATGTATCACATAACTCACTCATATTACACTGCTCACTTATATCACATAACTCACTCATATTACACTGCTCACTTATATCACATAACTCACTCATATTACACTGCTTACTTATATCACATAACTCACTCATATTACACTGCTCACTTATATCAGATAACTCACTCATATTACACTGTTTACTTATATCACATAACTCACTCATATTACACTGCTTACTTATATCACATAACTCACTCATATTACACTGCTTACTTATATCACATAACTCACTCATATTACACTGCTCACATATATCACATAACTCACTCATATTACACTGCTTACTTATATCACATAACACTCATATTACACTGCTTACTTATATCACATAACTCACTCATATTACACTGCTCACATATATCACATAACTCACTCATATTACACTGCTTACTTATATCACATAACACTCATATTACACTGCTCACATATATCACATAACACTCATATTACACTGCTTACTTATATCACATAACTCACTCATATTACACTGCTTACTTGTATCACATAACTCACTCATATTACACTGCTTACTTATATCACATAACTCACTCATATTACACTGCTTACTTATATCAGATAACTCACTCATATTACACTGCTTACTTATATCACATAACTCACTCATATTACACTGCTTACTTATATCACATAACTCACTCATATTACACTGCTTACTTATATCACATAACTCACTCATTACACTGCTTACTTATATCAGATAACTCACTCATATTACACTGCTTACTTATATCACATAACTCACTCATATTACACTGCTTACTTATATCACATAACTCACTCATTACACTGCTTACTTATATCAGATAACTCACTCATATTACACTGCTTACTTATATCACATAACTCACTCATATTACACTGCTTACTTATATCACATAACTCACTCATATTACACTGCTTACTTATATCACATAACTCACTCATTACACTGCTTACTTATATCACATAACTCACTCATATTACACTGCTTACTTATATCACATAACTCACTCATATTACACTGCTTACTTATATCAGATAACTCACTCATATTACACTGCTTACTTATATCACATAACTCACTCATTACACTGCTTACTTATATCACATAACTCACTCATTACACTGCTTACTTATATCACATAACTCACTCATATTACACTGCTTACTTATATCACATAACTCACTCATTACACTGCTTACTTATATCACATAACTCACTCATATTACACTGCTTACTTATATCACATAACTCACTCATATTACACTGCTTACTTATATCAGATAACTCACTCATATTACACTGCTTACTTATATCACATAACTCACTCATTACACTGCTTACTTATATCACATAACTCACTCATATTACACTGCTTACTTATATCACATAACTCACTCATATTACACTGCTTACTTATATCAGATAACTCACTCATATTACACTGCTTACTTATATCACAACTCACTCATATTACACTGCTTACTTATATCACATAACTCACTCATATTACACTGCTTACTTATATCACATAACTCACTCATTACACTGCTTACTTATATCACATAACTCACTCATATTACACTGCTTACTTATATCACATAACTCACTCATATTACACTGCTTACTTATATCACATAACTCACTCATATTACACTGCTTACTTATATCACATAACTCACTCATATTACACTGCTTACTTATATCACATAACTCACTCATATTACACTGCTTACTTATATCACATAACTCACTCATATTACACTGCTTACTTATATCACATAACTCACTCATATTACACTGCTTACTTATATCACATAACTCAGTCATATTACACTGCTTACTTATATCACATAACTCACTCATTACACTGTTTACTTATATCACATAACTCACTCATATTACACTGCTTACTTATATCACATAACTCACTCATATTACACTGCTTACTTATATCACATAACTCACTCATATTACACTGCTTACTTATATCACATAACACTCATATTACACTGCTTACTTATATCACATAACTCACTCATATTACACTGCTTACTTATATCACATAACTCACTCATATTACACTGCTCACATATATCACATAACTCACTCATATTACACTGCTCACATGTATCACATAACTCACTCATATTACACTGCTTACTTATATCACATAACTCACTCATATTACACTGCTCACATGTATCACATAACTCACTCATATTACACTGCTTACTTATATCACATAACTCACTCATATTACACTGCTCACATATATCACATAACTCACTCATATTACACTGCTTACTTATATCACATAACTCACTCATATTACACTGCTCACTTATATCACATAACTCACTCATATTACACTGCTTACTTATATCACATAACTCACTCATATTACACTGCTTACTTATATCACATAACTCACTCATATTACACTGCTCACATATATCACATAACTCACTCATATTACACTGCTTACTTATATCACATAACACTCATATTACACTGCTTACTTATATCACATAACTCACTCATATTACACTGCTCACATATATCACATAACTCACTCATATTACACTGCTTACTTATATCACATAACACTCATATTACACTGCTCACATATATCACATAACACTCATATTACACTGCTTACTTATATCACATAACTCACTCATATTACACTGCTTACTTGTATCACATAACTCACTCATATTACACTGCTTACTTATATCACATAACTCACTCATATTACACTGCTTACTTATATCAGATAACTCACTCATATTACACTGCTTACTTATATCACATAACACTCATATTACACTGCTTACTTATATCACATAACTCACTCATTACACTGCTTACTTATATCACATAACTCACTCATATTACACTGCTTACTTATATCACATAACTCACTCATATTACACTGCTTACTTATATCACATAACTCACTCATTACACTGCTTACTTATATCAGATAACTCACTCATATTACACTGCTTACTTATATCACATAACTCACTCATATTACACTGCTTACTTATATCACATAACTCACTCATATTACACTGCTTACTTATATCAGATAACTCACTCATATTACACTGCTTACTTATATCACATAACTCACTCATATTACACTGCTTACTTATATCAGATAACTCACTCATATTACACTGCTTACTTATATCACATAACTCACTCATATTACACTGCTTACTTATATCACATAACTCACTCATATTACACTGCTTACTTATATCAGATAACTCACTCATATTACACTGCTTACTTATATCACAACTCACTCATATTACACTGCTTACTTATATCACATAACTCACTCATATTACACTGCTTACTTATATCACATAACTCACTCATTACACTGCTTACTTATATCACATAACTCACTCATATTACACTGCTTACTTATATCACATAACTCACTCATATTACACTGCTCACATATATCACATAACTCACTCATATTACACTGCTTACTTATATCACATAACACTCATATTACACTGCTTACTTATATCACATAACTCACTCATATTACACTGCTCACATATATCACATAACTCACTCATATTACACTGCTTACTTATATCACATAACACTCATATTACACTGCTCACATATATCACATAACACTCATATTACACTGCTTACTTATATCACATAACTCACTCATATTACACTGCTTACTTGTATCACATAACTCACTCATATTACACTGCTTACTTATATCACATAACTCACTCATATTACACTGCTTACTTATATCAGATAACTCACTCATATTACACTGCTTACTTATATCACATAACACTCATATTACACTGCTTACTTATATCACATAACTCACTCATTACACTGCTTACTTATATCACATAACTCACTCATATTACACTGCTTACTTATATCACATAACTCACTCATATTACACTGCTTACTTATATCACATAACTCACTCATTACACTGCTTACTTATATCAGATAACTCACTCATATTACACTGCTTACTTATATCACATAACTCACTCATATTACACTGCTTACTTATATCACATAACTCACTCATATTACACTGCTTACTTATATCAGATAACTCACTCATATTACACTGCTTACTTATATCACATAACTCACTCATATTACACTGCTTACTTATATCAGATAACTCACTCATATTACACTGCTTACTTATATCACATAACTCACTCATATTACACTGCTTACTTATATCACATAACTCACTCATATTACACTGCTTACTTATATCAGATAACTCACTCATATTACACTGCTTACTTATATCACAACTCACTCATATTACACTGCTTACTTATATCACATAACTCACTCATATTACACTGCTTACTTATATCACATAACTCACTCATTACACTGCTTACTTATATCACATAACTCACTCATATTACACTGCTTACTTATATCACATAACTCACTCATATTACACTGCTTACTTATATCACATAACTCACTCATATTACACTGCTTACTTATATCACATAACTCACTCATATTACACTGCTTACTTATATCACATAACTCACTCATATTACACTGCTCACATATATCACATAACTCACTCATATTACACTGCTTACTTATATCACATAACTCACTCATATTACACTGCTTACTTATATCACATAACTCACTCATATTACACTGCTTACTTATATCACATAACTCACTCATATTACACTGCTTACTTATATCACATAACTCAGTCATATTACACTGCTTACTTATATCACATAACTCACTCATTACACTGTTTACTTATATCACATAACTCACTCATATTACACTGCTCACATATATCACATAACTCACTCATATTACACTGCTCACATGTATCACATAACTCACTCATATTACACTGCTTACTTATATCACATAACTCACTCATATTACACTGCTCACATGTATCACATAACTCACTCATATTACACTGCTTACTTATATCACATAACTCACTCATATTACACTGCTCACATATATCACATAACTCACTCATATTACACTGCTTACTTATATCACATAACTCACTCATTACACTGCTTACTTATATCACATAACTCACTCATATTACACTGCTCACATATATCACATAACTCACTCATATTACACTGCTTACTTATATCACATAACTCACTCATATTACACTGCTCACATGTATCACATAACTCACTCATATTACACTGCTTACTTATATCACATAACTCACTCATATTACACTGCTTACTTATATCACATAACTCACTCATATTACACTGCTCACATATATCACATAACTCACTCATATTACACTGCTTACTTATATCACATAACTCACTCATATTACACTGCTTACTTATATCACATAACTCACTCATATTACACTGCTTACTTATATCACATAACTCACTCATATTACACTGCTTACTTATATCACATAACTCACTTATATTACACTGCTTACTTATATCACATAACTCACTCATATTACACTGCTTACTTATATCACATAACTCACTCATATTACACTGCTTACTTATATCACATAACTCACTCATTACACTGCTCACTTATATCACATAACTCACTCATATTACACTGCTCACATATATCACATAACTCACTCATATTACACTGCTTACTTATATCACATAACTCACTCATATTACACTGTTTACTTATATCACATAACTCACTCATATTACACTGTTTACTTGTATCACATAACTCACTCATATTACACTGCTTACTTATATCACATAACTCACTCATATTACACTGCTCACTTATATCACATAACTCACTCATATTACACTGCTCACTTATATCACATAACTCACTCATATTACACTGCTCACATATATCACATAACTCACTCATATTACACTGTTTACTTGTATCACATTACTCATGCACTCCACAAAACGCTGATTTGACCATATCCAGAGACAATTAAAAAATCTAGAAAAGTGACAGCTATAAGACTGTGATAGAAAAATCCCGCCTCTTCACACTTGTGTTAACCGACCCTGACTGCTTATCTCAATCTTTTGGTGGCCGGAAACTCCCAGAGCTCATTGGCCTACTTTTTAAATTTTGTTTATTTTATTTTCCATTTATTTAACCAGGTGAAGTAACATTGAGATATATGAATGTCTTTTACAAGGGAGCCTTGTGAATTTTAACCTTTCACTTCAAAATAGTTTTTTAGGCCTAAGAACAGGCCCTATAGAGCTGCAATCACCTGCTAGTACCACAGTATCTGAGGAATATTTAGCCTACATATTCCTAAGCAACAGAATATTTAATATGAGTATCCAGGCACCTGGCCCACATGAAAAAAAAAAATACTATAGTATATTAAAGGTAAAATTATAGTAAAATTACTCTGTAAATACAGTTTTTGAACCATTCTATAGATACGACAGTAAATTGTAGTATATTATAGTATTTACTAGACTTTAATTTACTGTATATTTACAATAGTATGGTTCAAAAACACTATACTATTTACTAGAGTAATTTTACTATAATTGTTACATGTATGCATGTCTTGTCTCTGTTAGTTTAGCCTGTGTTTCTTCCCTGTTTAGTTAATTAGTCATGTCAATCACCTGTTTGTCTTTCACCTGCCCCTCGTTATCCTGTGTATTTATTCCCTCAGTTTGCCCTCAGTGTTTGTCGGTACTAGTTTGTGTAGCTGTGTTGTATGTTTACCTGCGTTTGCTATTAAAAGCCGTGTTTATCGGTCTCCTTCGTCTCCGTGAGCTTATCTACGAGCACAGTACGTAACAATAATATACTATACATTTTTTTTTTTAATGGGCGTGTAGAGGAAGTGATGCAAAGCAGTACGTCTGTGGAAACTAAAAGTGGTTGAAAGTAATGCAATCCTTAGCATCTGACAACCAGCTTATAATTTGTTGTGTTCAGTGAAGGATCTGATGCACTAACAATGTGCATGTACTTTGTATGAATGAAAAGGTTTAAGTGTGTGTGAATCGTTTGCCATTGAAGCTGATGAGGAGTGAGAGACTTGAAGGCCATGTATGGTTAACCATACATTTGTCCTCTGCATGTAACCATTCCAAGTTAGTGCACACACATAAGAAGTAGAGAACACACACACAGTAGCCATTTTTGCTGTGGTGATACCTTGCTCAAGGCCACTTCAGTTTTTTCCTGCCGATTTTAGAATCAAACCTGCCACCTTTGGATTACCACCTAACCATAAGGCCACGACTGTTCCAAAGAAGTGCCGGATGTCATGAAAACAGGGAAAAGGCCAATCATTGTGTAAAAGTACTCATCTATTTATTAGGTTTTATTCACCAAATATTACCCTACATCAAAATGATGTGTAACCTTGTTGATTAAATCAGATCACTAAAGGATGAATAGTACTGAAGGGGAACATCCTGTATTATTAGAAGAACTAGTTTGATCCTTTAGTTAAAACTTGACTTCTGACAGTGGGAATTTTAAAGTGAGATACATACTATACACACAAACATACATACATACTATTAAAATGCATTTTCTTAATTCACATTTTTAGGAGAGAAATCAAAATAAAACATTCCAGAAAGAGAGAGCCCGTCTCTACTTGTTTATGGACACATGGTCTTCTGTTCTCTGCTGTCCTGTTCAGCTCTTCTAGATCTGATGTCAAAAACAAGAAAAGCAACAGTAGCCAGACCCACCACGGCAGCCATGACCAATCGGATCACTGCTTCAGTGAAACCACAACAGTTGACAAAGTCTGAGGAAAGATGAGCAAAAAACACTTCACTAAACATCAGAGAACTGACAGTCAGATGTCAATTAATCTAAACAATTAACAGGCAACAGGACATTTGTGTAAAATTCTCAGACATTGACATACCTGTAGACATCTGACAGAGATCCGTGATGTCCAGATGTGTGGTGTGGTTTCTGATGGGATTGTTGAGCACACAGCTGTAGGTGTTTTTATCCTGATATTCCACCTCCAGAGGTAGAGAGAGACTGATGCTGAGATCAGACACACTGATGCTGGACAATAAACTGTTTCCTTTGAACCAGGAGAGAGTCACATGACTCACATTCACAGCTGAACACGCCAGTGAACATCTGGACTCTGATGATGATGAAACCTGTAGATTGTCGCTTAAAATGACAGGACTGGGCAGACGAGCTAAAAACACATGGGAGAATACAGAGAGAGAAAGGCAGTTTTGTAGTAAACAGTGTTGACTACACTATTTACTATTTCATGAAATTAATTTATGGATAGTATAATTTGAAGATTTGGCAGGATCCCCAACCTGGCAGAGTTATGTTTTTCAGCATGTTTGAAGTGTTGCCAAGTCTGCGTTTTTTTCCCACCTTTATTTAACCAGGAAAGTACTCATTGAGATTAAAAAATCTCTTTTTCAAGAGTGTTCTTGTTTTCTCACAGGAATTGAGCTATGTACTTTTAAGATGTTTAATTTCAACCCTGTTAGTACGCTCCTCAACACTCAAGTCAAGTCAACACCTTAAACTTGTTGTTGTGCTTCTCAAACCATTCCTGAAAATGTTTTGCTTTGTGGCAGGGCAAAAGTAAAAATGAACATCCACATGGATGTCAGGACCCAAGGTTTCCCAGCAGAACATTGCCCAAAGCATCACACTGCCTCCTCTGGCTTGCCTTCTTCTCATAGTGCATCCTGGTGCCATGTGTTCCCCAGGTAAGCGACGCACACACACCCGGCCATCCACATGAGGTAAAAGAAAACGTGATTCATCAGACCAGGCCACCTTCTTCCATTGTCCAGTTCTGATGCTAACGTGCCCACTGTTGGTGCTTTCAGCAGTGGACAGGAGTCCGCATGGGCACCCTGACTGGGCAGCTGTGATGCACTGTGTATTCTTTTTTTTTATTAATTTTTTCCAGGTCCATTCAATACAGTCAGTGATGATACCTGTCATGCTTCTCATTAAGCCATCAGCATATGTATATTAATAATCCATAAAAGCATCACAGGTTCGATAAACAGTATCAAAGTAAGCAGGGACCCATTAGGCCTTCATTCTACATTACATTCACATAACCATTTTTTTAGACATAGTAAAATCCGACCTGATGCACTGTGTATTCTGACACCTTTCAGCATTAATTCTTGAGCGATTTAAGCTACAGCAGCTGACCGGACCACACGGGCCAGCCTTTGCTCCCCACGGGCATCAGTGAGCCTTGGCCGCCCGTGATCCTGTCGCCAGTTTACCACTGTTGCTTTCTTGGACCCATTTTGGTAGATACTGGCCACTGCACCCAGCTTATTGAACACTAGAGCTGTAGTTTTGGAGATGGTCTGACCCAGTCATCTAGCCATCACAATTTGACCCTTGTCAAACTTGCTCAAATCCTTATTCTTGCCCATTTTTTCCTGCTTCTATGCTCTCAGAAAAAAGGTACATTGCTGTCACTGAGGCGGTACCTAAATGTACAAAAGTGAAAAGGTACATCTTTGTACCCCTAAAAGGTACATAAAGGCGAATTAGTCCCTTAAAGGTACATAGTAGTACCTTAAACGTACATATTAGTACCTTTTCGTTTTTTTACCTTAGGCTACCACCCCAGTGACAGTGTAACACATCAACTTTGAGAACAAAATGTTCACTTGCTGTCTAATATACCCCACCCACCAACAGGTGCCGTGATGAAGAGATAATCAGTGTTATTCACTTCACCTGTCAGTGGTCATGATGTTATGGCTGATCAGTGTATATATAATTTATATTATAAATGTATTTTTAAAAAAAAGTCATACTCACCATAGACAGTAACATTAAATCTCTTGTATGAGATCCCTTTGCTGTTGATGATCTGTAGTTTATAAAGTCCAGTGTGTTCGGATCTGATGTTTGTAATGGTTAGACCTCCTTTTTGTCTGTCCATCTGGAGTCTGTCTCTGAATCTTCCATCAGCAACATCATGTAATACAAAGTCATTGGTCTTTCCATCCATTTCAACAATGAGAAAGCCTTGCAGTCCAAACATCCACAGTAAGTGATCGTCTCTCAGCACATCAGTATCAGAGTTTAGAGTGACAGAATCTCCCTCAGTGACTGACACTGACTTCGCTTCATCTGTATCAGCAAACACACCTGAAAAAACTTAATGGATACAAATACAGATAAACCTTCAGATACATGCAGGAAATGGGCACCAGTTAAGCAGGAAGTGGCTTTATTTTCTCAGAGTTTTAACTATGTAGCTTAATGAAAAATTAAAAAAACACAGCTGGAGTCTTCATGTGTGTTTATAATGTAAAATGTGTAGGCAGGATAAGTTAAAGTAGATTACCTTGTAAACAGAAGGCAAGAAAAATGAAACTCCTCATGCTGCTGAAGATCGAGCATTACTGTGTTCAGTCTCTTTAAAGCTTCAGCTGAGCAGAGGAAGCTTCAGCCAATGACTGGTGACCTCATTTCTGGTTATGAGTCAAAGCTGATCAGGAATTGAAACGTTGGCTTATGTCTTAGTATCTATTTGCTAAAGATCACATTTTTGTATGGACATTTTTATTATTGGCTAAAGCTGCATTTGAATCTGTATTTTCAATTGTTCTACTGCTAGTTGCATTGACTTCACAATTCATCTGCGGTTTGTGACACACTATAATCCCGTAAACATGGTGATGCTGGTGTGTGACGTGGAATGGAAACATTTTGTTTGACTTTTTTGAAACAGAAAGTTAAAAACGTTATATGAGTTGAATTACAACATATTGGAAACAGAAGATTAAAATATAACGTATTCTGTATTCACAGATGTACAATTGTTTCTAGAAATAAGGTGTTGCCATATTTTTTACTGCATAAGCCTATTCATAAATCTTACCGTTATTGCTGTGTAACACAAATATAGCCGAAAGATTCATCAATGTACCTTTTCAATAAACACAAAACACATTTACACAAAACGCATTTACATTTACACTGCTTCTAATACATTTTAATAATAAATATAAAATAATAAATATATTTTTAAAAAATACACTCACCACGAACATGCATAAAACAAGTCAAAAAAAGGTCCACAGGAACATTTTTGAAAGACTGACTGTGTAGGCTACTGTCTTCAGCAGAGCACAGAATAGATAAAGCTGGTAATCCAGTCTTCAACAATCTCTTAGTTACACAGATTAGTAGGCTATCAGAATAAGGGTGTATTCACACACTGCAACTGAAACTACAGTAGCGTTGTTTTGAACAACTTTTGAAAGAAACTTGATACTACATGGGAGTTAAAGGTGCAATGTGTGGTATTTAAGGATGTATTGACAGAAATGCAATATAATATACATAACTATGTTTTCAGTGGTTTATAAAGACCTTACATAATGAACAGTTATGTTTTTTTACTTTAGAATAAGCGATTTCTATCTACATACACCGCGGGTCCACTTACAGTGAAGTCTCCATTTTGCGGCGTCATGTTTCTGCAGTAACGCTAAACACAGAGCGTTAGTTACTCTCTTATCTCTCCTATGGCAACATTTTTCTCCTTTGTCGGCCCCCGTTAGCCTGAAAATCCAGACGCACGTCAAGATGACTTCAGTGAGAGAAGACTTCAGTGCCGTTCTTTGTTCTTCCAGAGTCCAAAGTCTTCCAGAGTCGCGGTCAAAGCTGATTCAAAAGACCGCCGCCGTTTGCCAGTTTCTGTGTTTACTAGACTACTACTAACTCTGCCGTCATTATGTTAAGCCCCGCCCACCGACTCTATACACGATGTGATTGGCCTGACCAGAGTTCGCCGTTTACAGCGCAGAAGTGTATTGAGAGTTGCTAGACGACACTCACGGCAGATTAGATTTGCTCCCGCTAGGGTGCGTCTAGATTTCTAGGCTAGGCCCCCGTAGCTTCTCTATGTTGCGAGCCCAAACATGCCTAGACAGACCGGTATGGCTGCAAACTGAAATTCAAAACAGGGTTTGACTGCTTCCCACACTTTTAAACATTATACTGTGAGTGGTTCACAGTATCCACAACAGTCAAAGCAGAAGACAGGATACTGAACAACAGTGCTGGAGGAATACTTCCAACAAACCAGGTATGTAATCTGCTGAGATATAGGGACAAATAGGACAGATAGTATGAACATAATAACCTGGGCTCCAGACTCCAGATTTTTCATGCTGTTATCTTGTGTAGTGCTGAGAAAGAATCATATCAGGCGTTCACTGTTTGACTAAAGATATTTATTTTGTGTCGATACTTATTGGTTATAACAGGGTTTTTTTTTTTAACCCCCAAATCTATGAACTTAACTTTTTAGGTAAATTAAGTTTGACACTTAATGAGAATGATATTTGGTAAGAAATTGTTTGTCTCTGCATTCATAAAGTGTGACTGTTTTGACAGAACTAAGATGATAAAGTTTAAGACCTGAATAAATCCACAAACACACCTCAGTTAAAGGGTTATTAGCGAGGCAGGCTCTGGTTGTTAAGGAACAAAACCTACTAGTATAAAAAGTGAAGCCTTAAAATGTACCCTTAAGGGTACCACCCCAGTGACGGCCACTTGTACCTTAAAATACTACCTTAGTCATTACTCTTAGCAATGACTTATACTCGTGCAAATGATTTGTGTTTGGTGTGCACACACCTTTAGACGAAGTACTACATGGTCACTAGATGTGTATGTGCCATATGCAGCACAATATAATTAACAGCCAAAATGCATAGGCTACACATGGAATATCCCAAAATATTAAAAAGTCTTTAAGGGACTGATGGTGACGTTTCTGCTCTCGATCTGAAGTGATCAACTAATAGAGCAAAAGTAGCCACGCCCACCACAGCAGAGATGACCAATCGGATGACAGCTTCAGTAGAACCACAACACTGAGTTGAGTCTGAGGGAAGAAAAACAAAAACGAAACAGAAATGTCATTTTCAACAAGCTTTTTCTCTCAGGTTCTCTAAACTACAGATTAGTTAAGTAATGACCAGTAACATCACTGCTGCAGCACCTGCACATGTGTGACAGAGTTGACTGATGTCCAGATGTGTGGTGTGTTTGCTGATGGGATTGTTGAGCACACAGCTGTAGGTGTTGTTATCCTGATATTCCACCTCCAGAGGTAGAGAGAGACTGATGCTGAGATCAGACACACTGATGCTGGACAATAAACTGTTTCCTTTGAACCAGGAGAGAGTCACATGACTCACATTCACAGCTGAACACAGCAGTGAACATCTGGACACTGATGATGATGAAGAAGTACATTTTGAAGAGTCTCTGGTGATGTTGGGAACAGCCAGGCGTGCTGGAAAACAAAGTTCACAGTTGAAGTTTTTTGTATTTAAAAAAAAAATAGGGATGCATTTGACCTATTGTTAAACTAGTTCTCTCAAAGTTGCTGACCTTCTTATGCACAGGATAAATCGAAGTATTTTTGTAATGCAGTAAGAGAATTGACATCCTTCATGATGGTGATCTTTCATTGCTATCTGGGTCATGGGCTGAAGGACGGCAATTTAGCAAATGATAATTTGGATCCTTTATCCATAGTGCATCGGGAGAAGAAGATTTATACCCACATAGCATTTCTGTTTAATAATATAAGCTACATTTTTTGGGGGAGTATTTATTTAAAGTGCTGCAAACTACGTTTGTTTTCTTGTCAGTCTGCAATTCATTTGATGTTGGACACAGGCATTCCCTCCAGGTTTGTTGTGGTGTAGGTGAATGTACACTACATTGCCAAAAGTTTTGGGACACTTGCCTTTACATGCACATGCAATTGAATAATTTGTTACATTAGGCGCATTTGTTCCATTTGTTCTAGGCACTCAAAGCGCTTTACATATAGAATGGGAGGATCTCCTCAACCAATTTGCAGCATCCACCTGGATGATGCGATGGCAGACATATTGTGCCAGAATGCTCAACACAGGGACAGGGGCCAATGGGCAAATTTGGCCAGGATGTCGGGGTTACACCCCTACTCTTTATCGAAGGACATTCTGGAATTTTTAATGACCCCATAACCCCCATAACTATACTGGGGTGTTAGGACCCACACAGACCACAGGGTGAGCACCCCCTGCTGGCCCTACTAACACCTCTACCAGCAGCTACCTTTCCAGGAAGTCTCCCATCCAGGTACTGACCAGGCTCAGCCCTGCTTAGCTTCAGTGGGACACCAGTCTGGTGGAACTCACTGTACCATGGGAGGGAGGTGTGGAGGCTGCACATGAGCGGAAGCGAGCCAAGTACTCTGATCTGGCGACAGAGTGCAGGGAGGCGGGATGGAAAGCCGTTATCTGCCCTGTGGAAGTGGGGTGTAGGGGCTTTGTAGGTTCCTCATCCGCTCGCCTACTCCGCAACATGGGATGGACAGGAGCGAGACATCGGAAAGCCATGAAAGAGTTGGCAGAGGAGGTGGAGAAAGGCAGCTTCGGGCTGTGGCTAAGGAGGAAGGAGAAGGGTTGGGGGGGCAAAAATCTAGGGCATCAGCAGGGGGTGGCAAGGAGAGATCCCTGCCATCGCTCCGCCACCACGAGACGCACTGGGGTTAAAGGAGCGAAACGTCGATGAGTGGTTGTTCCCAGCTGATGACCCGTTCAGGCTCATGAAAGTGTTCAGTGTGGTGTCAGGGCACACCAGTTCAAAAGGCACTGGAGGAGGTGCGTCAGGCAGTAATGTCCAGCAGGAAAACCAACACCTGTATCTTGATATACAGGGTGATATGGCTGCTGGTAATGACATCCCATTCTTAATCTGGAGGGTTTAATGTGGTGTTGGCGCACCCTTTGCAGCTATATCAGCTTCAACTCTTCTGTGAAGGCTTTCCACAAGGTTTAGGAGTGTGTTGGTGATGTTGAACCAGAAGGCCTGGCTCAAAGTCTCCGCTCTAATTCACCCCAAAAGTGATCTATCGTGTTAAGGTCAGGACTCTGTGCAGGTCAGTCAAGTTCCTTCACATCAAACGCACTCATCCGTGTTAGGGATGGGACGAAATATCGTTTGACAAAATATCGCGATACAAAACGTGACGAAACGTATCGAGGTTGAAAAAAATGGATCACGAAATAAAGATAGATGGCACTTCTGCATGATTTGCGTAGTATATAAGTAATTTAGTGTATTATATGTGTGTGTGTGTTTGTCAGACATGACAAAACGCAGCGCGCATTTTCTGTTTGATCTGAGGCATAGCCCGTAGTTGAAACAAGTAGCAGCAAACATTAATAGGGAAAGAAAATGGTTGACATTAGCATTAATATTCTAAACCAAAAATGCAGTTATTGCCTACATAAACTACCATATTTTCTGTTTAACTTTTATTAGACTCCAGAAAGAAAAGGGCGTTTTTTCACTGAGCACATTCTCTGCAGTCTGAGCGCGATGCACTGCAGCTCACTCTCGCTCATGTTCTGAGGTAAATCATTAACACCATCACCCCTTACAGAACACGTGTTTTATTGAACTAAATACATTACAATCGGCTAAAACGAATGCTCAAGTTACTTTCCTGAACAAGTCGAGTAGTCCGTGTTCTTCACACTGTCCACGTGAATCGCGGACCAGTTCGGCGGCGCGCACACGCAAAATACCGGCAGTTCAATAGGGAATGCGGATCTCTTAAAGGGGCCGCACTATATTCCTACTCGTGTAAAATGGACCTCCTCCAGGTGTGGTGTGGTTCGGGTTCGCTCACTGGTACACATTAACAATTTTTCATACGAACTTTGCCCTGTTCTGAATTAAACTGCCAGTGTAAAAACTCCCTTTATATTGTTAAAATGAGAGAAATCACTACTTACTCATTATTTTTAAGTTTAGGCTTAAGAGACATGAACAATTTCTTAGATAAACATATCTATGACCTTTGATATGTCTAGTCTTCATGCTGTATTGATTATTATTGAATAAGTATGGTTTCACTAATAATAAATGTACATTTGCATAAAGCATGCATATTTGTCCATACCTACGTTGATTTGGAGTATTAAAAACTTAATTTAAGATACATTTACAATTGCTAAAAAGGTGCGATTAAATTGCGATTAATCGAGAGTTAACTCATGACAATCATGCAGTTAATCGCGATTCAATATTTTAATCGATTGACATCCCTACATTGCCCTCCACAATTATAGGCACCCCTGTTTAAGATGAGGTCACGGACTTCTAAAAATTCTCCTTTTTTTTAAACAACATAGAACCAAAATGCAAAAAAAGAGAAAAATCCTACCTTTCATTTAAGTACATTACTTAGGTGGTACAAAAAAATCACAGATTTGGAAAAAAATAAAAAAATATTTTGATATCGTATCGTGACGTATCGCATCGTAACCCTGGTATATCGAGGTGCATCGTATCGTGAGTTTAAGTGTATCGTCCCATCCCTAATCCGTGTCATCTTTATCCGTGTCATCCCCAAACTGTTTCCACAAAGTTGGGAGCATGAAATTGTCCAAAATATATTGGTATGCTGAAGTATTAAGAGTTCCTTTAATTGGAACTAAGGTACCTAGTCCAACCCCTAAAAACAACCCCACACCATAATCCCCCCTCCACTATTGACCCCACTGTGTGATTTTACGTAGACTAACACTTCGTGACTGAGTTGCTGTTGTTCCCAATTGCTTCCACTTTGCTATAATAGCACTAATCTAACAGTTGACAGCGGAATATTTAGTAGTAAGTAAATTTCATAAATCTACTTATTGCACAAGTTGCAACCTATCACAGTACCACGCTTGAATTCACTGAGCTCCTGAGAGCGACTCATTCTTTCACAAATGTTTGTAGAAGCGTCTGCATGCCTAGTGCTTGATTTTACACACCAGTGGCCACGAAAGAGATTGGAACGTGATTGGAACATCTGAATTCAATGATTTGGAGGGGTGTCCCAATACTTTGGCCAATATAGGCCATGTCCACACTAATACGTTTTCATTTGAAAACGTATATTTTTCTCTCCGTTTTTTGGCCTTCCGTCCACACTGAGACAGCGTTTTAAGTCAATGAAAACGTATCGTTTTCAAAACGCTCTCCAGAGTGGATACATTTGAAAACGTCGTCTTCGGGTCATAGTGTGGACTGTGAAAACGGAGGCTTTTTAATACGATGACGCATTTTTAGCCATGTGATGCAGTCATATGACCAATTCACACTTTAGGTGTGTTCAACATCGGCTGCGGCTGGATGCATGCGATCGGCGAGAGTAGCCGAGGTCAGGCGGGAAGGAGCTGCAAACGGAGAGGTGAAGTCGGACACTTTCTGCTTCCCGTGGTGACGCTTGCGCTGCGTTTGCAAACTTTATCACAGCTGAAGTTAAATAAATGCAATATTTCTCAAATACACAGATGTTTCAAATTATATTTTCATTCAAAACTTTATGTACTGCTTAATAAAGCGTCTATTTGGACAAGATTAAAGTTCAATATATAAACCTACACTATCAATTAAGTGTTTCCAACGGTTTTTATTAGTTTTAGTTTGATAAACATGACAATATAACATCGCGACTACATGAAAAGAGGTCTTACTATTATAAATGAATGATTTGTGAGCATTAGCGTTGCGTAAGGTTTTAGAATAAACAGGAAACGCACGTGACCGCTGTCATGCGGTGAATCGGCCAATCATGGATCAGCTGTGTCGTCATCAGAGCTTGCGCAGCCTCCTGCAGTCCCTCTTGAGAATCTGCAGCGGCTGAATCGCTCTCGCGGTACTTTGTTGACATACGTCACAGTCACGTGCCGTCGGCGCTGTCTCATGTCGGACAAAATTTCTAACCGGCATGCACTGCTTTAAGTCAGCCGCCGATCGATCTGCGCATTGCTAGGTTAAGTTGAACAAGCCTTTTATATTCATGTGTTACTCGCAGCAACAACTCCACCTCACTGTCGGCCCATTTTAAAAACTCAGTGCCTTTTTACGACATTGCTGCAAAATTTCAAAGAGTAAATAAACAAGTAGCGGAAATGACACAAGTCGAAGCGTCTTGGATTTGCTCATGCGCAGTACGGGGATGTAAACGTTTTCAGACGTTTCAGTGTAGATGAAAATTTTTTGGAAAACGATTGAAAATGATAGTGTGGACGCGGAGCGTTTTTTTTGGAAAACAATTGAAAATGATAGTGTGGACGCGGAGCGTTTTTAGACGAAAACTCAGTTTTTAAATTTATCCGGATCTGTGTAGACGTAGCCATAGTGTAAATACTTATCATTTATTTTGCTTTTGGTAGGTCTCAAGACTAATTTATACCTCTGCATGAAAAATTAAGAAATTAAGGCTATTTTAGTGAATAAAACACTGAAACTCTTATATGAGATCCCAACACTGATGCTGGTTAGGTTAATGTACTCACCATGAACAACAACTCTAAACCTCTTGTCTGAAGTCCCTCCATTTCTGATGATAGTCACTTTGTAAAGTCCAGAGTGTTTTATTCTGATGTTTTTAATAGTGAGAAATCCAGTTTGCTTATTCATCTCCAATCTGTCTTTGAATATCTCATTACTGTCATATGTTGGAAGGTTCTGCTTGTAGATTTCAGCAATCCGAGAGTTTTCAGGTCCAAACCTCCAGAGTATCTGATCATCTCTCTCTATCGCAGAAACACTGTTGTGTAGAGTGACAGAATCTCCCTCCATCACTGATATTAAATCGTCTGCAATCGAAGCCCCAAACGCACCTGAAACATGATGCAGATATGCAGTTTCCATGCAACTTAGTAAAACTTAGTGCAAGCTCAGTAGTTATTTGTCTAATGTGTTTTAAAAGACCCACAAAGATTCCTACAGGAAATTGCACTCTTATAAATAACCTTGCAGTGATCACGTTTACACCACAGGATTAGAAATGTTGTCAGTATGATGTTCTGGTAACTGCAGTCTGTGTAATTGCAACGAATGCTAGATCGCATGAAAGGGGGTTTGGATTATCTATTAATCAACTTCATCAATAAAAACAAAATTCACTTTTAGTCATAGTATAATATATAGTACATGTGATTGTAAAATCTTACCTAGTGCAGAGATCAAAAATGAGATGAAACTCCAAATGGACATGTTTGTTTCTGTAGAGGTTGGTGGCTTGAGTAGAGCCGATTCAACAAATGCAACAGTTCTTTCCTGCTGCAAGGTGGAAATCACCGTGAGAGCAGACTGTGGGTGTTTTTACTTCAGCAAGACAGTCACACACACTCTGTCAAACTCTGTCACACTTTGTCACACTAAAACTGAAAAGCAGTTTATACCTCTGAGCACATTTCAAAAACAACAACAAAAAAAAAAAACTAAAAACAGGAGGGAACAAAAAAGTTATGTTTTCAACAAAACAATTTTTTTATGTTGACTTTGTACAAATATTTTAAATCAACAATATATGTTGCTGTTGATATTTTATTATGCTTCATATATTAATTTAGCATGAATATAGCATGAATTTCAATTAAACTCTGTTCTGTAATATTTTGCACTAGTTTGTTAGGCTCTAAGTGAAAGTAGTCGTTGAGGGCTTATATGTGCGTGAGAGAAGAAACAACATCCCCCACAACTGTGGTTAGAGTTCTCATCTGCCTTTGACCATTTGTGAGACAACATTTTCCACAAGTTCTCTTGTGAAAATGACTCATAATTAATTTGGATTTACTGTTTATATTCATTGTTTAGTTTAGGTTTTTTAATCCATATATACAGACATTTATAACTGTGATAATCCTCATATAGAGCAGTCTGTAGTACATCATATTTTAAAGAATTCAGGCATACCATCAGGTCTATAAACACAAAGATGTTGGCTTTGTTCTTTTTTTAAGTTGTCACCACTTACCGATTGCTGCGTAGGCGCGTGTTGTTGGGCTAAGTGCCACTGAATATGAGCTTCAGAATACTTTTGTTTACTTTTATACATTTTAAAAACATGCAGTAACAAATTGAGAATTGAAGTTGTACAGTGATTAAATCACAGTCCCCTCGATGAATCAATCCATGGCACCAGAAAGACATTTGATGGCCACATTAAGCAGACAAATGTCAATCTGTTGTGTCCTTGGCTGAATCCGAAATCGCCCCCATACCCCTATTTTAGGGTGATCAGACCCGTTTTCAGGGGACAGTACCGGTTTGTGGTGTTCTAGTCTCCGACTGGAGCTGTCCCCGGAAATGTCCCCGTTTTACAACTCTTTCAAAACAACCCAGCAGATGGCGATGTGAGACGCTGACTTTACATGGTCGCGCGCTTCACTTCATGAATTCACTTATTCACTTATTGTCAAATATCAAAAGAAACATTGTTATCGCTATCAAGGTATTAACATTAACATACTAACTATTCATGTTAAATTAAAGTAGCCTAATACTGTTTGCATAGTGGACATGTTTGAGCGGATTCATTTTCATTCACTCCTTCAAGTGGACTAATTAGTGGACTAAAGTAGGGAATTGTGAATGAGGGTTTAGGGGCCATTTCGGATTCAGCCCTGGTTTATTATTGATTTAGCCACATCAGGTGATATGTTAGCCTAGAAATCTAGACGCACCCTAGCGGCAGCAAATCTAACCTGCCGCGAGTGTCGTCTAGCAACTCTCAATACCCTTCTGAGCTGTAAACGCCAAACTCTTGACGGGCCAATCACATCGTGTATAGAGTCGGTGGGCGGGGCTTAACATAATGACGCCAGAGTTGTGCTTGCAGATCCAACACGTACTGGACGCGCATGCGCGGTGGTTTCATTCACAATTTGATGACGTCATGTACGCATGCGCAGTAGAGTTTTGGGGACATTGAATGCACAGGAGAGTTTTGCTGGATTAATAAATACTCAAACTGCTTGCGCAAAAATAATGATTAATAACATGCTCACGCCATTAGGACACACGTTTTGCATTTTCCCTTGAATGTGTAGGCTACTGGTATTTTAAAGTTCTTTACAGATTGTGTTGCATTGTAGATTTTTGGTCTGGAAACTCACCATAGACAGGGTTCAATCCGAGGGGCGGGATAAACGGTTACTTTCAAACTCCCTCTGCACGCGATAGGATAGCGCTACACCAACCAGAGCAACGAAGGTGAAGCAGAGCTCGTTGATAGATTAAACATTCACCGTATCCGGTCAGCTGAACTCCGAACACATCTTCCCTTTTTAAGAATGACTTCAGTGCCGTTCTTTGTTCTTTTCTCAGAGAAAAGCTTAACTCCAAGTCTTCCAGAGTCGCGGTCAAAGCTGATTCGAAAGACCGCCGCCGTTCGCCAGTTTCTGTGTTTACTAGAAGCAGCAAACGCAACTCGGCCGTCGTCATTATGGCCCCGCCCGCCGACTCTATACACTATGTGATTGGCCCGTCCAGAGTGAGGGGAATACAGCTCAGAAGGGTATTGAGAGTTCCTAGACGACACTCGCGGGCAGATTAAATTTGCTGCCGCCAGGGTGCGTCTAGATTTCTAGGCTAGTTGCGTTGTACTTTGAGGATTAAAATTACAGAGAGAATTACTTGACTCATTTTTCTTTTCACTCAACAGCAAGTATGATCAGAATATATTCAAATTTTAACTGTTTTGCATGGTTGTACAGCGAAACTAGGATAATTTAAGCATCTATTTATTCATCAATTACTTAATACTATTGATCAGTACTACAACTACACCATCATCTTTTACCATCATCATTAGAACATCATCTATATACAATAATGATCATACATTAAGACTAGCGCATACGCATTATAAATTAACCCAGAGATCCGTAGGCTATGACTTGTTTGAGATGAGCAAAATCTGCGCAGAACCGATCACCGTTGATCAGCGCGAGATGCATGCCGGTTAGAAATGTGTCCGAGGGCGGTCCGCCTTGCTCTGACGTCATGCTGATGTACGTCAAAAATCTCCCGCGAGCGATCGAAAGGCGGATGTGTCGGATTCTGCAGTCGAGCGCAGTTGCTCTCCACCGACTGCGCGGAGCAAAAGCATGATGGGAAACGACTTGCTGACAACACAGCTTAATGCTTTTTGGTTTAAACAACCGTGTTGTATGGTTCTTTTTTAAAATGTTTGATTTTAAAACTCTGATCTCATGTTTTAATGTGTAGGCCTATAAATTATGTGTGCATATTCCCAAACTCTCGGGCAGAGAGATCAGTGAGATCTCGGACAGAGAGGACAGTGGGTTTTGTGATTGTTGTCATATTAATAAAAATATATAAAAACGTGTGTAATTAAAGTAAAAATGCTTGATAAACAGGCCTTTCGAATGGAAATAAATAACAAAAACTTTGGGTGTCTTGTTCATAATATTGATTTTCATATAAAAGCAACAGAACTTAAATTACATCCAGTTTATCAGCAACAGAGCGCACGAGTGTGAATTCCGCGATATCCGCAACTGATCTCACAGGTGTCTGATCAACTACGAGAAGAGTGAACTGTCCGGCTTGCCTGCACTTTTTTCAGTGCAGATTGCTTCAAGTAAAATTAGATTTAGCTGTAAGAGTTTATTCAAGAGGCTGTTCTTGAATGAGTAGATGTCATGGTGATGTGAAAATGTTTTCTCTCATTCATAATCATAGTTTTTTTTTAATATTGACTAGTCTTGTGGCCTGTTGCACAAAGCTGGTTTCAGTTGTTACCCAGGCAAGTTCAAAATTAGGCTCAAGAAGGTGGATGTGGCTAACCTGCTTTGTAGCACGTTTTATTCTGGGTTAGAAAAAGCAAACCCAAACTGGACCAATCAGCTGCAAGTAAAGACACAATAAAGCCACACCCCCTGTATCTCCCAAATTAAAGCAGTTTACAATGAAAACATTTTTAGAAACAAAACTGCATCTTTTGGTGCTAATTATTTATTATATTATATTATATGAATTATAATCACTTTGAATTCATATAATATGTTAATTTAAATATATTAATTGACAAGAAGCCAAATATTAATATAAATATAATACATGCATTCATAATCCTTTTGAAAACGTGTATTCATTTGAGCTCTTTGTGAACCTATAATTATTAGGCATATTTCTTTGATTCACATGCATTGATGTGAATAGATATTATCTGCCCTCTCAAACTATAGTGTTTATTCCTGCCTTGTAATAATTTTCATAATGATCTCTCAATCTTCAGAAGAAAAGTGAATCAAACGGACAATGTAATTGGCTGTTTGCCGCACGTGTCACACTTGATCTGCACGGTTCATTAATTTGTGATAGGATTGTATGTGGCATAAGAGAGGATCAACTAAAAGGCAGACTTCTAAGAGAAACGGATCTCACATTAGAAAAGGCCATAGACATTTGCAGGGCCAGTGAGATCACGTCGAGTCAGATGAAAGCACTCAATGATGAAGTAAATGTACACAAAGTTGAATCCATGAAGCCAAAGAAGAGAGACATCAAATCAGAGCAGACGTCAGTGATGAGAAAGGAATGCAGCAGATGCGGCAACAAGCAGAGTACAGAAAATGCCCAGCCTACGGGAAAACATGTAAGTCTTGTCAGAGGAAAAATAATTTTGCAAAGATGTGTAACACCAAAGACCAGCAGAGTAGGGATGGCTCGATACCACAATTTTGGCTTCGGTACGGTACCACAATCTAATACCGAAGTACCAATATTAAATCGATACCACAAGGTCTGATATTAGCGCGGGTATATTGCACGCGAATGAGAACAATTATGCAAGTTTTGAGTTTATAAAGTGGGAAATTACCACAAATGTTTATTAGTAAATTAATCAGCAAAGCTTATCACATCAAATCAGTCATTTGAACACTTTCTTTTGAGAAATAATTTCAGCAAAAATCTCTCAAAATTAGCAAATTGCTTCTGGTTTCAAAAGACATCACACTACACTAAAGCAATCTGCATAATCCTATTCAACATTTCACGCTCGTCTCGGGATGGAGAACGGAAATCATTTGAACATGCAAGAGATTTTATAGCATTTCGTAATAGTTACAGGAGATATGAGCTCATACGACACACACACACACACACACACACACACACACACACACACACGCACACACGCACACACACACACGCCTGTCACTTAGTCACGCTCGCACATTACACATTAAGTTTCCTTAAACAGTCAAATACACAGAATTATGTACAAATGTCCGTCTTTAGTGAGTAAGTTATTCACATAAACACAGGCGGTTGTGTCTAACGGGAATATAAATAGTGCAATAGTACGCGTGCAAATATAATGAGATCTAAATGTCATTGGTTGAAACGAACGCTGGAGATTGTGATATTCGATCTTATGTTAGGCTATGTGTGTGCGTTGATCAGTGTTAAAAGAAAATAAATGTCTAAATGAGATGGTTTGAATGATTCACTGACCTGTCGATCTCTTCAGAAGTCTTAAAGTCAGGATAGTGACAGATGCTTCTTGGCTAGGTTTGATGGTTCTTCATCAGTTTTATAAGCAAAGTCATTACAAATGTCACTTCTACTCCTCTCTTTATTAATTCGTTTTGGGCATCTTGAGTGAGATTCAACTGCTTTATCCATTTTGTCCGTCTATGTTGTTGTCACATTTGCCGGTGTTCTGTCGATTTTTCCTACCTTGTCAGATTTTCCTACCGTAGCGCAAAATTATGGCTATATCTATCGATCCATCCTACCGCATCGAAAAATCCTACTGCATGTTAACGTAGGCCTATATGACTAATTTGCGTGAAATAATTCAGCGTAAATTTACCAAAGAATCCTATTGGGGGAAACTATTTTACAGTGCCCAAAAGGGTAGGATGATTTTACAGTGCAAAACGCCCCATCAGATTATCATACCATTATGAAATAAACAGGTAGGATGATTTTACAGTGCAAAACGCCCATCAGATTGTCATACCATTATGAAATAAACAGGTAGGATGATTTTACAGTGCAAAACACCCCATCAGATTGTCATACCATTATGAAATAAACAGGTAGGATGATTTTACAGTGCAAAACACCCATCAGATTGTCATACCATTATGAAATAAACAGGTAGGATGATTTTACAGTGCAAAACACCCATCAGATTATCATACCATTATGAAATAAACAGGTAGGATGATTTTACAGTGCAAAACACCCATCAGATTGTCATACCATTATGAAATAAACAGGTAGGATGATTTTACAGTGCAAAACGCCCCATCAGATTATCATACCATTATGAAATAAACAGGTAGGATGATTTTACAGTGCAAAACACCCCATCAGATTGTCATACCATTATGAAATAAACAGGTAGGATGATTTTACAGTGCAAAACACCCATCAGATTGTCATACCATTATGAAATAAACAGGTAGGATGATTTTACAGTGCAAAACGCCCCATCAGATTATCATACCATTATGAAATAAACAGGTAGGATGATTTTACAGTGCAAAACGCCCCATCAGATTATCATACCATTATGAAATAAACAGGTAGGATGATTTTACAGTGCAAAACGCCCCATCAGATTGTCATACCATTATGAAATAAACAGGTAGGATGATATTATAGTACAAAACGCCCCATCAGATTATCATACCATTATGAAATAAACAGGTAGGATGATTTTACAGTGCAAAACGCCCCATCAGATTATCATACCATTATGAAATAAACAGGTAGGATGATTTTACAGTGCAAAACGCCCCATCAGATTGTCATAATACCATTATGAAATAAACAGGTAGGATGATTTTACAGTGCAAAACGCCCCATCAGATTGTCATTGAATTATGAAATAAACAGGTAGGATGATATTATAGTACAAAACGCCCCATCAGATTGTCATACCATTATGAAATAAACAGGTAGGATGATTTTACAGTACAAAACGCCCCATCAGATTGTCATACCATTATGAAATAAACAGGTAGGATGATTTTACAGTGCAAAACGCCCCATCAGATTGTCATACCATTATGAAATAAACAGGTAGGATGATATTATAGTACAAAACGCCCCATCAGATTATCATACCATTATGAAATAAACAGGTAGGATGATTTTACAGTGCAAAACGCCCCATCAGATTGTCATACCATTATGAAATAAACAGGTAGGATGATTTTACAGTGCAAAACGCCCCATCAGATTGTCATACCATTATGAAATAAACAGGTAGGATGATATTATAGTACAAAACGCCCCATCAGATTATCATACCATTATGAAATAAACAGGTAGGATGATTTTACAGTGCAAAACGCCCCATCAGATTATCATACCATTATGAAATAAACAGGTAGGATGATTTTACAGTGCAAAACGCCCCATCAGATTGTCATACCATTATGAAATAAACAGGTAGGATGATATTATAGTACAAAACGCCCCATCAGATTGTCATACCATTATGAAATAAACAGGTAGGATGATTTTACAGTGCAAAACGCCCCATCAGATTATCATACCATTATGAAATAAACAGGTAGGATGATTTTACAGTGCAAAACGCCCCATCAGATTATCATACCATTATGAAATAAACAGGTAGGATGATATTATAGTACAAAATGCCCATCAGATTGTCATACCACATAAATCATTTATTTTCTACCTCACATTAAACATTTAATTGAATTTCTTCCCCACATAAATCATTTAATTTGTACCTCACATTAATCATTTAATAAATCATTACATAAATAATTTCATTTAATTTCTACCTCACATTGATCATTTAATAAATCATTACATAAAAAAATTCATTTCTTCCCCACATTAATCATTTAATTTCTACCTCACATTAATCATTTAATAAATCATTACATAAATAATTTCATTTAATTTACCTCACATTAATCATTTAATAAATCATTACATAAAAAATTTCATTTCATTTCTTCCCCACATTAATCATTTAATTTCTACCTCACATTAATGAATTAACTTATACCTCACATAAAACATTTAATTCCTACCCCACACATTTTTTGCACATAAACACATTTGGGGTATTCTTTTTAAAATTGCAACATGTAAAATGTGCCCATCTCCTGCAGCTCTTGCACTGTACCTAAAAATAAGAAAGAGATAAACATATTAGTAAATGAGTATATTTGAAACAATGTAGAATGGCAAAAAAAGGAAAAGTATTGATTTTTTGTTTGTGTTTTGGTGTATGAATATTATAAGATGTTTGTATACCATTTCCATCATGTTTTTGTTGGAATTGTCTTCCAACATGCTGCAAATTACGCAGTAGTCCTCTGCATTACCTATAAACACATTTTATGTGTTAGAAGTTTCACACAAAATAGTTTTTTTATTTTATGATGAGGAATTAAAAAAATTACAACAGCACTCACCTCGACATTTAAGCAGTGTGCAGGCAATTTTCCACCTTGATGAGCTGACTGCCTCAGATGTAGTTTTTGTATTGCTGATTGTTCCACTCAGCAGATACTCTTCAGCAAACTAAAACATTGACAGTCAATATTAATCCAATCCATTACAACATCTTCAGACTTGAAGCCACTCAGATATTTGAACACATACATTCAAGACCAAAACTCCACAACTACTTGAATCCTCTTGCAAGTGGTGTTCCAGGGTGTTTAATTGCCACTGGGCAGGATGGTCATCCCACCCTGTCAGTTTTAAGAAATTCCTAGGTGTGGTCAAGACATTTATACTGTTTAGAAATGAACAGTCTCAACAAAGAAGAGAATTTTTTAGAAACTAAAAAATTAAACAAAGATGAAAGAGTTCTAAAAAGGTTACCTCCAGTTTCTCATAATTCTGCGTTCATAACACATTTCATTTCCCATTGGGTCAATGAGAAGGACAGTTTTCTCAGGCATGTTGATTATCTAGAATACACACACACACAAAAAAAAAATATATATATAAAAAAATAGATTCACCAAAAATAAAAAAAACAACAACTCTCCAGCATCAATAAAATAATTACACGAAAACTTTAAGCAACAAGTCCAATTATATGCAAACAACTGCGGAAACACTTAATCTCACATGCAATGTACTTTGAAAAATACACACGCACCACAAGAATCCAATGTGATTCTCCAACATTCAGAGGGCACAGCCAAATGTCCTCAGTGGGGAATTTCATCTTTGAAAAGTGTTTGTAAAACAAGTTTTTGAGGGTTTCAAAACACAAATAATATCTATTTTATTGCTTTTTACAAGCCAAAAATTACCTTCATTAGGCATCTGAACCGTCCAGTGAACAATGAAAATGCAACAACTGCACAAAAATGGCATACATTCTGAAGACAATAACAAAACATTTTGTAAGGACAAGGGATTGACAGAACAATATGTACACCCATCATCATTATCATTGGGTTAATATAATTTGTGAGAAATTTGTTATCTTCCATTTATATATTTGTTATTTATAGTTTGTATATTGTATATATTTGTATGTAAGTGGACAAATCATCAGAAAGAATGATATAAAGAAACACAAATAGAAAGAAAAATAGAGGCCAACAACTGAAATGACCACAGAAAGCCAACATCAGTCAAAGAAAGTTTATTATCTCAGACACCACTGCTAAATGTAAAAAGAGACAGTCTATACATACCCGTTGTTTCTCAATGACCAGGTGCAGGTATGCATCAATGACCTATATCAAGAGAAATATACATGAATAGAAATAAACTATGTTTTTTTTAGAAAATAATTTAACTTTGGTAATTGTGTGACTCATAGAATCAGGTTCTGGGTTTATAAGCCATTTAAAAAGCTATTTAGAATCAAAAGTCACCTATAGCATATGAATAAATAATGTGTTTTTCAGTTTGAGTCTTACTTCATCAGATATCCACTTGGTCCCTTGCAGTGAGTGAAAAGAAGAGTCATAGAGCTTATAAGGCCCAACAACTGCTTCTACCTGATTGGTGACTTTAGCACCCCAGACCTTCATAACTGAAAAAGAAAGACAAAGTTAGTGTTGTCAAATTGTTTAATTAATCAACCTGACAGGGCCAACAGGCCAACGTAAAATTAACTGGGCAAAATGAACGTGCCGAACACTCAAGGGCGTAGGCTTGGTATTTACATTGAACGAAACAACAACAACAACAAACCAGGCCCTACTCTCCACATCAGATAATGTGATTTTACATAATGTGTAAGATACATAATGTGATTTTGTTAGCTGAATAGGAGGGACAATTCTATTCTCTTAAAACGTTCTTATGCAAACCTACGCTCTTGAAAGCAGAACAAAAATTGTACAGGACAGAAAGAGGAAGTGGAAATAACTGAAATTAATTTATAGTATCCATATTAATGAAGAAAAAAATTATAATTTGGTGGCTGCAGTTGTGCATGTTTTTCAGTCAACTTTTTTATGCAGTTTGGTCTTTTTTGGCATATTGTGCTTTCATTATTTATGAATGTCTTAAGAATGGCTGTGCCTTTTTGTAAATGTATTAGTTATGACCACTTCCTATTCCACTTCCTAAATGGGACCAATGCCAAAAGGTCAAAAAGGCCACTATGAACACTGCAGAAACCCTAACGACAAGACCAAACTGGTCAGGTAGGCCAAACTGGCAACTGATGACGAACTGAGATTTCTGTAGATATTAAACCTTCTTGCTCTTCAAAGAATTGCTCTACATCTGATGGTAACTTATTTGCTGCCTCTCCTTCTGTTGATGTTGATTTTACATCCTTGATGTAGCCACATGTTTGGTCAAGCTGTTTAGGGGCAAATTGAATAATGGAATGTCGGAACGCTGGACCTTCTTGAAGCTTCTCAGGATCATTTACCTCTGAATGGTGAGAGCTGAGTGTCGGTGCAACAGTGCAAGAAGAACTATTGCACTCTGTAGAACCGTTGGAGACTGACATGTCATCAGGCATGTTTGCAGTTTGATTTCTTCTGTAAGGCTTAATGTGCCCAATGTTGTATTTAGTTTTTAAAGTTATCCCTCCAAGTTTTTGTAGCGTGACAAGTTTGCCACTGAGTCGCTCAATGGTGTATGGTCCTGAGAAATCAGGTTCAATTCTTCCTCCTTTTCTTCCACGCTTCCTCATGTTCATCAGAAGAACCTCATCACCAACCCTGTAAACCAAACCTTTGTACTTCTTCTGGACTCTTTTTGCGTATGCTTCTTTCTGTTTCTCTTGTGATTTATTCATGTTTTCTTCCACCTTTTCTTTGGTCTCATCTCTCTTCTTTTGTTCAGAAACTACGTAATCACTAAAAGTAGATTCCACAGGGAGACTGATGGTGGAAAGCTAAAAAAAAAACAAAAAACATTTTAATCTGAAAACACTTAATAAAATGGACACAAAAAGGGACGGTACCCCACAGACATAGAATGTGACTTAACACTGATTGGACTATATATCTAGAGGCAGAACAAACTGTTTAGATTTTCACACACGTGAAAGGTCACAATCTTATTTCTGTTTGGGACAGAAACAAGAAACAAGATTTTAATCAGAAACAAGATAAATTTTTTTACCCCATTTGCAGAAAACTCACTTCATTTTGATTTTATTTTAAAGAAAAAATATTGCATCATTTTACTTATCTAGTAAAAGTATTTTGATTTAAGAGTTTTTTTAAAATATATATTTTGGACTAGAAACAAGACAAAAATACTAAATAAGAAGAGCATTTTTTTTTTGCAGTGTACAATCCTTTTGACATAGGCTAGTATAATAAACTGCTGAACGACTCCACATGCACACTCACTGGCATTTCTACAGGAACTTCTGCAGGAAACACTGCCTCTCTCCCATACATTAAAAGAAAAGGGGAGTGTTTTGTGGTAGTGTGGACCTTAGATCGGAGCGAAAACAAGGTGGCCTCCAGATAAAAATCCCAGTCATTTTGCTGGTCGTTAACCAGTTTCTTTAGGGCTCTAAAATGAAAAAAAAGTCAAGTTTTGTAGATGGCTTATAAACCTGGTGTGAAAGCCTTTTTAGTGCACTGAACATGAAGATTACAGAAGAACTAGAAGAAATATTTCCTCTTTTCTTGGGATAATTTATGCTTTATGTATATGGTTAACAGTGTGTTAACAGTTTTTTAACAGTATGATATTAGAAGGTGTGTGTGTGTGTGGGGGGGGGGGGGGGGTAATAAATGATAATAAAATTAGTAAAACTTACCGTTTAATGTTATCATTGGTCTTTTCATCAAGGCCATTAGTCTGAGGATGGTAAGCTGCTGTCACACTTCTTTTGATACGCAACATTTCACAAAGCCTATAGTTAAGCTAAAGAAAAACAGGTCACACATTAGATTTTGGTTCACTGCACACTATTAAATAACTAGTGATTTTAACTTTTGTAATGATACTATTTAAATGCACTTACTTCATTTACAAATTCTCGTCCTTGATCTGAAAGAATTCTTTGGGGACAGCCATGTCTATAAATAATAGAACAGAGATTTTTGGCTACTTCCGTTGCGGTTTTTGTTTTTAAAGGAAAGGCCTCAACCCACTTCGAGAAATAGTCTGTGGCTGTGAGGATGTACTTAAATCCATCTGTAGTTTCAGGTAACGGCCCTACTAAATCAATTCCAGCAAGTTCCCAAACAGCAGAAACCTATAAAATAATTCAAATGTAAAGTAGGTTTAGTGTGTGTGGTTCAGGTTTACATGGGCATTGGCTGACTATGGTAAAATGGGTATCAATGTTCTCAGCACGACACAAGGAGTCTACATATATAATTTATATGTAATTTAAATGTAATATATTTCACATGTATTTCTTAAATACATACATTTGTGTATTTATATATAAATTCATATTATACATATGAAAGTACAAAATAGTTATCATTTACACAAACACTTTAAATTTGGATGTGCTTAATTGCTTTTAATCTATTTATAAGCCCAACACACACACACACACACACACACACACACACACACAGACACACAATATTGCTGCTCTTATTTACCTTGATACACTGTAAGGTCTGCACAGCAGTCAAAGGCTTTCCTACTTTTTGGCACTGGTCACATTCCAATACCTTTCAGGAAAAAAAGTTTTCTATTTCTATAATATTTTATATCATATAGTTGTAAGCTGACACATATATACCTCTACCTATATAAAATAACACATACCCAATTTTCAACATCAACTGACATGCCAAACCAATAAAATCTGGCACAGATGGCAGCACGTGTTTTGCCAATTCCGGTGTGCCCACCAATTGGAGAGGAATGCAATTCTTCAAAGATCACCCTGGCTTCTTCTTTGGTTCTGATGACTCTTCTGCTTTCATAAAATAGGTCTCCATCTAGAGTGAACATATGTACCGATCAGCCATAACATGACGACCTTTCTAATATTGTCGGTCCAAAACAGCTCTGACCCGTCGGGGCATGGACTCCAGACCTCTGAAGGTGTGCTGTGGTATCTGGCAACAATATGTTAGGAGCAGATCCTTTAAGTCCTGTGAGTTTCTGTTGGGCCTCCATGGATCGGACTTGTTTGTTCAGCACATCCCACAGATGCTCGATTTGATTGAGATCTGGGAATTTGGAGGCTAAATGAACACTTTGTACTACTCAGAACATTCCTGAAGCATTTGTGCTGCCACAGCCACCAGGGAATACCGTTTACATGAAAGGGTGAACATGGTCTGCAACAATGCTTAGGTCAAGGCTACGTGTCAAAGTAACATCCTCATGAATTGGAGGACCTTTGTCATTTTCCAAATTAAATAATAAAAAGTAATTTACTTATTTTTTAATATTATTTATGTCATATCTCTCAGAATCATAACACAATAATGCTGCAATAAAAGTGCTCATAATTTTGTGTACTGATGTAGTGACAGTCAAGTGCACTATAGGAACAAGGCTCCGGTTAGAATTGGATTTACCCTCAAAGACAGCGAAGCGCCTCCAACTGGGCCAATAGTGCAATTTCTCATGCAACTATTTTGTCACAGCTGTCAAATTCATAGAACCACAACTCAATATTATGTTACAGTAAAAGTGTTCATAATGTTGTTTAGTGACAGTCAAGTGCACTAGGGCAATTTGTCATGAAACTGTATGTCATCATACCTTTCAGAATCATGGGATCATATCTTCATAATGTCACAGTAAAATTGCTCATAATGTTGCATGGTGACAATCAATTGGGCACACTGGACATAAGACACCAATGAAACTTTAACAACCCTAAATGGCTCAATAATGTGATGGCTCTTAACTCCATAACTGCAAAATGGTACAGTAACCAACAATGCAAGAGTTTCAATTAAATGCAATTTAATTCACATTCACTTGAATAATGCTTTTCACTATACATTTATCAGAGCAGCTATACAGATAATGCATGTTTCTATGTTCAAAATGCAAAAGTCTGTTACGAAATGATATCAGAAAGTAATCAGATAACATGATAATGTTGCATAATCATCCATGTTTGATGTTCTGGAGTCCTTATTCAAAGGTGCTGGATTATCTGACTTCTTCATTCATAACAGGCTGGATCCAAGGTGGAGCTGGTATAATGTCTAGTTACCTTGTAATATTGAAATTTATAAAGATTGTTTTAATTAGTGTATTAAATGTATTCATTAATACATAAAAAGGAGGACATGTGCAATAATAACAAAAAAACAAAAAAAACCGCAGAATTAGTTAGAAAAAAAAAGTCTTAAGTATAAGTAGCTAAAATCTATTAAGCTGAAATTAGCCTATACTGAAATTCATGTGCCTTTATATTTTTACAGTCTATTTTCGGTCGTATGTTAGAGCTATTTGCATTTAATTCGTTTATTCTGAGAATAGACACAAGCAACATAACACTTAGAAAAAGCGTGAAAAAGAGAAAAAAACGCACGTTCACTAAATTGGGCGTGAATAAGAACATTTACATTAAAAGGATATTGTTGTAAAAGAAAATCAAGATTCCAACATGTATAATTAAACAAATAGGCTATGATTGATACCTTTTAGATTGAATTTCAGTGCATATCTTCGTAGGTTCTGCTTTTTTGACTTATCATACCCATCCGGGTATGATCCTACCGATATGTAGTTGTAGACTGAATTCCACTTATCTTCCATATCTGTTAAAAAGAAAAGAAAAGAAAGACAAAAAACCCACAAATAATAAACAGATAGATAAAAAAATCTATCGATCTATCTATCTATCTATCTATCTATCTATCTATCTATCTATCTATCTATCTATCTATCTATCTATCTATCAAACAATCATTTTAAAATTGTCCACTAACCATGCATACCAAATTTTTGGTATGAAAAATAAAAACATAACGTTAGTTGGCTTCGTAAGAAGAACGTGACCGTAAATATTTCTCGTTACAGCTAAGTTAGCCGTTGGTATAAAACATAGTAAGAAAAGCCCTGGAAAATGTATAAACTTACCTACTACATGTAGAAATTCAAGCGCAATTAATAAAAAATAAACAGAAACATTCATAAACTTACCTAGGCTAGCTACTATATGTAGAAATTCAAGCGCAATTAATACAAAATAAACAGAAACCTTCATAAACACCTACTGCATGCAGAAATTCAAGCGCAATTGATACAAAATAAACAGAAATATTCATAAACTTACCTACTACATGCAGAAATTCAAGCGCAATTAATAAAAAATAAACAAAAATAGTTCAAAACTTACCTTACACGAGCGCCAGCAGCACGAAATTATGGGCGTGATGGTCAGCGTGTAAAAAATGATGCAATATTGATGTGCGCATGCGCAGTTAGCCCCGGTAGGACAATCTGACGGGTAGGATGAAATGTCATGACACCGGTTCGTTTCGGGTCAGTTTGGGTAGCGCGCTGCCATCTAGCGGTGAACTTCGGAACAGCAGCATATACCGAAATGTGCCAAATCATGATATCGTACCGTTTTAAATAAAATATATACCGGTATTTTTCCAGTACCGGTATATCGCGCATCCCTACAGCAGAGTCAGAGTAAAAGAATGCACGTGATTGAACAAGATGATAACATGTTTATTGGTACAGTGGTAGTGGAAAAAGAAAGAAATTGAATGTCCGTCAACTGAAGTGAGGAGGATGAACAATGGATCGAGACAATCCAGATAAACAAGAATGATGTAAAAGTGACACTGGATACTGGAGCTGAATGTAAGAAAATGCGCATTTGTATGGATCCTAAAGATCTCAATCTGGCAATAAAAAGAGAGCATTATCCAATGCTGACAGTAGAGGATGTGGTCTCAAGAATGCCGAAGACAAAGTACTTTTCTGTGCTAGATGCAAATCAAGGGTTTTGGCAGATAAAGCTGGATCATGAAAGTTCAAAGCTTTGCACAATGAACACGCCAATTGGGCGATACTGTTTTCTTAGGTTACCTTTCGGTATATCCTCAGCGTCAGAAGTCTTTCAGAGATCCATTGCACAAATGATAGAAGGACTGGAAAGTGTGGTAAACATCATCGATGACTTGCTGGTGTGGGGAGACTCCATTCAAGAGCATGATGAAAGGCTAATAAAGCTGCTGGAATGTGCAAGAAAAAACAATTTAAAACTCAACAGGAGCAAGTGCAAAATACGAATGACAGAGATCAAATACATAGGACACATACTGAGTGCTCAAGGAGTTAAGCCAGATGAAGAAAAGATAAGGGCAGTGACTGAAATTCCACCACCAAATGGACCAAAAGATTGACTGAAACTGAGTGTTTCACCCCCCCTTTAATGATGTCAAATATTGTGTTAAAGATGTGTTTACTATAGGTCACCTCTATGCAGAAGAAGTTCCATTGTTTTTTCAGATTAAGTACATTCTTAACATGGACACAGACTGGTTATTTTGTGGCAAGCTGTTAATACCTGAATCCTTTTGTCATCATTATTATTCATACTGTGTGAAATATGAAAGTGAATAGACGGTCCTTTCACCGGGTGAGGAGGTTGATTACCAGGCACTAGATACCCAGCAAGCAATTCTGCGTCTAAAAGACGTCTAATAACCGTCTAAACACAGCCCAGACGTCTAGGCTAAATCAAGTCTAAACTTGGGCTGTTGGTGAAAATCTAATAGACGTCTAATCATAGCCCAAGATTAGACGGCTACTGAATGGCTACATCTATACGTCTAAAAGACAGCAAATATGGGTCTAGGCTAAATCAAGTCTAAACTTGGGCTGTCAGTGAAAATCTAATAGACGTCTAACCATAGCCCAAAATTAGACGTCTACTGAATGGCTACATCTATATGTCTAATTGACAGCAAATATGGGTCTAGGCTAAATCAAGGCTAAATTTGGGCTGTCAGTGAAAATCTAATAGACGTCTAATCATAGCCCAAGGATAGACTTGTCATCAAATAGACAGCTAACGAATGACTAATATATATTTTTAATAGACAATAAAATGGCTAAAGGATTCTTTTCACTCAAATATAACAGGTTCTAAAAAAATAACAATCAATCAAAACACATTAAATATAAAGGTTTTATTTAGAAAGAGAATATTAACAACAGAGACAACTTAAGATAATACAAAAA
This sequence comes from Pseudorasbora parva, assembly GCF_024679245.1. Lineage (NCBI taxonomy): Eukaryota > Metazoa > Chordata > Actinopteri > Cypriniformes > Gobionidae > Pseudorasbora > Pseudorasbora parva. Next base: position 14,726,145 of record NC_090185.1, on the reverse strand, counting down.
GATTAAAACATAAAAATGACCAAATAATATGTCAAAAATAAAATTAAATATAAAATTAGGATAAGAAATATGGAATACTAACAATGTAATATATATATATAAAAAAAAAAATATATATATATATATATATATATATATATATAACAAACCGTTGCTGCTGGGAAGTCGGTCATCATGGCATCTGCCAAATAAGAAACAAAACATTGCACAAGAAAAGCATTGTTGACATCATAATTGTTTACTTTATTTACAGTAATTGTGATGAAGTCATTCTCTTTTGCTTGGATGCGCACTAGAGCTGGGCAATAAAAGGTTAAGATACATGTATGTGACATGTTTAAAGAGATAGTCATCATTTACTCACCCTCAAGTTGTTCCAAACCTGTATGGGTTTCTTTCTTCTGTTGAACACACACAAAAATATATATTTTGAAGAATGTTGGTAACCAGACATTTGATGGTTGATCATTTGATCAGATGGTTTCACTGTAGGAAAATAAATACAATGGAAGTCAAGGGGGCCCATAAAGCTTTTGATTACCCAGGTTCTTCAAAATATCTTCTTTTGTGTTCAACAGACAAAAAGAAACAACTTGAAGGCGAGTAAATGACAGAATTTAAATTTTTGGGTTTAAAAGATATTTTAGCCATTATGTTGCATTAGAACAATGAGGCACATGATTGGGAAAGCACTGAATGGTTTAAGGCCAAAGTGAATTTCTGATCTTCTGCTGCATTATGATCCATCCTCTCAGGGTCATCTGGGACAGGTCTGCTTTCTGTCCCCCGAGTCAAAACTAAACATGGAGAAGCAGAATTCAGTTTTTATACATAACATCTCTTGAACAAACTCAAAGAAAACCTGCAGTCCTGTGGCAACTCTTCATTTATTTTAAATCAAGTTTACTGCTTGCCACTGCCTTTTATTAACTGGAAAGGAATGATGATACATTTCTTACACTGCACTGTAAGTTTTACTCTCCTGTTATCATGTTTTTTATTTGTGTTTATTTTTTTATAGAACAATGTCTTCTTATATTTGACTTTTTAAATTCCCCAATGTTGCTTGCTTTATGTAAAGCACTGACTTATTGGCTTGGTGAAATATGCAATTCAAATTTGCCTTGCCATTTCAAAAAGACTCATATTTTCATATAATGATCCAAAGAGTAAAAGGATATTTGTGGCTTTCATGACAAATTATTATAGGTTGCACATGTTTCATGTTTATCCCCTTGAAGGTGTACATGTAGCATGCTAATCACATGGCTTTATTCTACAATTTTACCAAGCTAAAATCTCACCGTTCATACACGATAACAAATAATGTATATAATGAGCATATGTCAAGATGAAAACACAGATACTTACAAGGCCAAATAATGTCCTTTAACGTTTGCTGTTGCCCGTTGTTGTTCTCCGTTCTCGTCCTCCTCTTGTGTAAAAAACAATCCACTCCAACCGACAGAAATGTTTTTCGCGATATCTGCCGTTGCCAGTAGTACAGGCGACAGTTGCCATCTAGCGGTTGAGAGTTGTATTTTTTTTTTTTCATTTTTTTTTTTTTTCAAATATATCTAGCTTACGATTTTCTTTGACTGTCTTACATTTTAAGTGAATGTTATGCGGGACAGCAAAGCTAAAACTAATTCAAATGTTTACAAATGGGTGGGCTAAAAGCAGACTACACATAGCCCGTCCAATTCAGAGCTAAACCGTGGCTATAGATAGACCATGACATGAAATGACACATCTTGCAGATATTATTGACAATGCGAACATGATGTAATATTAACCATATCATATGCTACATTGCCAAAAACTACAATTAATCAGTTTAGTCTTTTGACTAAAAGTGGGCTACGAATAGCCGGTCTGTATAGGAGCTAAACCGTGGCTACGCACAGCCATGAATATATCTCGTTAAAGAAATGAAACCAAACACCTTGTAATCACTGTTAACTTTGCTTATATGATGGAATATTATGCATCTCACAAGTTATTTGGACAAACATTACATGTAACCAAATTAAAGATTCTTTTGGCTAAAAGTGGGCTACTCATAGCCGGACTATATCTGGGGCCTGTACCATGAAGCTGGTTTAGCTGACTAGCCAGATTTGTTTAAGCTTAGTTTGTGCCAATCCTGTGTTTTAGGTACCATTAAAGTGGTTTGGCTTTTAGCCGTGTTCATCACCATAGTAACTTACGCTCCACAGCTAACCTGCTCTGGGGCAGGTTATGTTCTGGGTAAGAGATCTCAATCTGAAATTGGACCAATCAGCTGTGAGTAAAGTGACACACCTCTAATGCAATAAAGTCACTCCCCCTGTTTCTACTCCAAATTAAAGGTCACTGCATTGTAAAGGGTTTTTAAAGACTAAAGCGTCTGGCTTTTAACAATGCTTATTTATAAAAAATAATAATTTTGAATGATTTAGATATAATTTATGTAATTATTATACCTTAATAATTTTAGTTAATCAATCATTAATAGGCACTTTGTTAAAATTAATACATAAGTCATATAAATTACATCCCCTGCATAAAGTCATATGGATAAGCTTTAAAATCAATAAATAAAACTAGCCTATTAAAAAAGAAGAAGCTTACTGAGCTTAAATGTTCAATTTTCTCTATATCAACTAAACTAACTTCATAACTTTTACTTGCATTGACGTATACTATTTTTTCTTAAAGTTGTCCTCTTTCATAGACAGCTTTTCTTCTTGCTGTGTATTTTATTTTTATTTTAATTCTCAATATTTTTCAATCATGCAATATTCTGCAGAAGAGAGAAATTAATCTCACTGATTGTCTGGTGAGAAGTGAATCTCAGTTCCACAGCGTGTGATTGGCTGTTCACTACTGATGTCACAGCTAAACTCCTGAACTCAGGATCAAAGTCTGAGTTGACAAAGAAAGTTGATGATCAGCATCATGGGACCAACAAAGCCTTAATACAATGGTTTGGTTTTGTCAACTCAAAACTAATCCTTTAACCCTGAGTTTGTTAAACTACCATCATGGTACAGGCCCCAGGTCTATAGTAAACCTAGACGGTGAAATGACGGCTATTGCTTGCTGGGTACCTTCAGTGTTGATGACAAATTATTTATTAGCAGTAGGTATTCTTGCTGAAAAATGCCCTTTGCTATTGACGTCAATGTGCAGCAGTGAAATAGCCTAATAATAAGCTGTATATCAGTTCTTTTATTTTTTTTATTTGTAAGGATTCTGCAGTATTTCTTGTATTCCTGTTAATTTTATTGAAGAGGTTGCTGTTTTAAAACTTTTATAACTGTTTATATTTAAGTTCTGTCTGATGAGTTTTTATGTGCTATGGACTATTCTTGCTCCTGCTGTTGTTGTATGATGCAATATATTTAAAGTAATTATCTTTAACAGAAAGTTTATAAATACAATTCTGTAAACCAGTTTAAGAAGAATATTTGTTGCCCACATAGGATCAAAACTGCTTTAATTGGGAAGCCTTTTAATAAGGTGCAATTGTGTGCTCTTTTCAGAATGCAGAATTGTACCTTGGGGTACAAAATTGTTCCTTAAATGGTACAAAGTTATGAGGTACAATTGTGTACCTTGCTTTAAAGGTACAAAACTGTACCTTTGAGGGTACCACCTCAGTGACTGCCATTTGTACCCTAAAAGGTACAGTTTTGTACTTTTTTTCTGACAGTGTATACGTAATTATGTTTTCAGTCGTGTACAAAGACCTTATGAACCGTTATATTTGTATTACCTAAAATGAATCATTTCTATCTATATGGAGGGGGGTTGCAAATATTTACAATGAGGAGGCTACAGGTTACAAAGCCAAGTAGTTGTCAGACAGATATTAAAAACATGTTTTTTGTTTTGTTTCGTTAGTAGTAGATCACAGTCAAGGTTATTTCAGATCAATACAGGCAAGTGTCCACTCCAGTAGATGGCGTCATGGAAACAGGTGTCGGGTGTTGTTTCGAAGCTTCGGCACATTTTCTTCAACTGTTTTAGTGCTTCACGAAGCCTCGGTCTGCCCATCACTATTGAAAACCACTTTGGTGGACACAACAACTGAACATGATTGAAAGAGCTGTTTTCGTCTGCCTCTGTTTCTCTCTCAAGAAAGGTAAACACACTTTTTTTTTTACTGTGTTCTTATTGCGATTTGTTTTGTTTCGTATGGCACTGTACCATTAACAAACTGCTGATAAGGGCACACGTTTCTCTGGAAGATTGTTTGCTAACTGTTAACTCATCGTTTTAAAGTGATTTTGCGTTTGTCCACTAGCCTGACGTGGTCATACTCAATTCTAGTCAGAGTATAGGCTACTGCCCGAATATAATGTCCACCTGAATATGAGATATCATATGTAGGCTAATATCAAACTCTACTTTGAGAATAAATCATTCTTTATGGACAATCTTTTTTTCTTTTTTGAGAAGATACGTTCGGCTTGTATTATCAAAAAGCCATATCCGCCGGCTTTCATGGAAACTTGTGCACCATAACACGTATTTATAACCATAAGTTAGCTTGAGTGTATAGAAAAGTAAAGGCACAATTGCTTCTCAAAACTTAAATGAGCCTACGTTTAGTGATTCAATTAAACTTAAAACTGAGTTTTATTGTTTTTGTGTTGGACTGCATTCGTTTTTTTTTTTTTTTTACTATTAATATTCTTTATCGGTTTTCACCTGATGGTGTGTTTTTGATACTAGGCCTATATGAATTTTGTCTATATTCTTTCTCTCTTTGAGACTGCCTGAGGCTGCCAAATCGGGTTGTTATTTGCTTGACAAAGTTGCAACACCTTTGATTGTTAGGACAAGCAAACTAATCTCTAAAATTCTAGGTAGGTAGTCTTCTCGTACGTTGTAATGGTATTTAAATAGATAGATAGATGTCACAGAATGACAAAGAAATTACATTTTTGGGACAGATTAGGCCACTTGGTGTTTGTATTAACTGGTTAGCATTTTTCATGGCAAGAAATCTGCTACTTGCTGTTTTAACATTGAAGTCTGAGTGATGTTGAGTTTTACTGAATACATCACAGCAACATCCATTTCTTCAGTGGAGAACATTGTGTGTAAACAGTAGATTGGTTGTAGGTGTTTATGCTGTTCTTGAATGAGTAGATGTCATGGTGAAGGGAAACCGTTTTCTTTCACTCATAATCATAGGTTATTTTTCATATTGACTAGTCCTGATTTACTTATACATTCAAATGAATTTGTTAAATTCATGTTAAATTACAATCTCTAACTAATAACAGATGAGCAAATTTATATATTGAATATCTTGCAAGTATTTTTTTTATTCAATCATAAAAGACTTACAAATATTTTCTAAATCTGTTTCAGGTGTGTTTGCTGATTCAGATGAAGTGAAGTCAGTGTCAGTGACTGAGGGAGATCCTGTCACTCTAAACTCTGATGTTAAAGTACAGACAGAAGATCAGATACTGTGGATGTTTGGACCTCAAGAGACTCGTATCGCTGAAATCCACCGACAGAAGATCTATATATATGACAGTAATACAGCATTTGAGAAAAGACTTCAGATCAACAGTCAAACTGGATCTCTGACCATCAGAAACATTAACAAGGCACATGCTGGGATTTATAAACTAGACATCATCAGGAGCTCAGGGTCAAATATAAAGAATTTCAGGATTTATATTTATGGTGAGTTGAAGATTTCAATACATTTTGCACACCCTCATCATGTTCATGTCATGGCATCTTGTTGTTTTCCTAATGAATCATAATGATTTGTTAAATGTTGATCAGCATTGCATGAAATTATTGACTGCATCATTTCTGTTTATAGTGAAAAGTACATTTCAAATTGTACTTGCCTGCTTTTATTACAGTTCACTACATGAATGGTAGTAACTATAAAAACGTGAAGTTAGATGCTATTTACAGCTGTTTAAAAATGCCAAAAACAATTAGCACCTTGATTACATTTAGTGTAAATAGTGATGTAGTAGATGCTACTCACACAAAGAAAATAAATGTAATAAGTTTATATAATGTTTATAATTTCGCTGGAGTTTGCACGCAGTAGCCAACATGGCTTATAAAGGGCTAGTTCACCCAAAAATGAAAATGTGATGTTTATCTGCTTACCACCAGGTTATCCATGATGAAGGTGTGTCTGTTTCTTCAGTAGAACAGACTTTTATCTCCACCCGTTGTTCGTATAATGTATGTCAGTGGGGTCTAATCAGAACATCAAATTTTCATTTTTGGGTGAACTATCCCTTTAAATTAAAAACAGCAGCATTTATTGTTTGCCCATTTCTTTCCAGCTCCTCTGCCTGTTCCTGTCATCAGCAGAAACTCTTCACAGTGTTCTTCTTCAACTTCATCCTCCTCATCATCATCATCATCATCCTCCTCATCATCAGAGTCCAGATGTTCACTGGTGTGTTCAGCTGTGAATGTGAGTCATGTGACTCTCTCCTGGTTCAAAGGAAACAGTTTATTGTCCAGCATCAGTGTGTCTGATCTCAGCATCAGTCTCTCTCTACCTCTGGAGGTGGAATATCAGGATAACAACACCTACAGCTGTGTGCTCAACAATCCCATCAGTAAACACACCACACATCTGGACATCAGGGATCTCTGTCACACATGTGCAGGTATTAACCATAGACCATCTTCACTATCTTCTACAGAAAAAAAGTGAGGAGCCAATGTCGGATTATGGACCTGAGTCTGTGCAGTAGAGAGCAGAAAGTAGAGCCGCGATATCAAGACCCTGCCCATAACTCATTATGTTGGTGTGAAATATATTTATTGTGTTTTTGGCTTTTAGTTTATGCCTATTAACTATGATGATAATTTTCAATATATTCTAATTTATTCCACAATGTACCAGCAGATGTGCACATTTAACATTTACAGCCCATATTTTCCATAATATACAAATGTTTGTCATATAAAATGCTGTGAAGAATGTCCCCCTACATTATAAATGAATATCATGTGTTTCTGACTAGCAAGTAGCAAATCGTGAAGTAGCAAAAACTGTAAATCAGTTTAAAATGTTTCTGTGTACATTACAGCAGGGGACCAACCTTCGAATTTCATGATGGCAATAGCTGTTCCTCTGCTGCTGCTGCTGCTGCTGGTCATAGCTGTAGTTGGAGGTTTCCTGTACCACACAAAATGTAAACATGCAGCGGAAAAAGGCAAGTAGTCACATGCAAAAAAGCAGAAGCTTGAACATATAACTAAGTTTTAATCAGTGTCTGATTTTTATCAAAACAGTTAAGACTGAAGATGAAGAGATGCACTGATCCAGTATTCTGTACACATCCACTTCAGAGTACGGTAAGATCACTGAGCCTTTTCTGCCTGCATAAACCCTCAACGCCTCATCTCATTTTTTTGGTTCTGATTTTCTTGCAGGACATTGTTGCAGCAAATCACACTGTACTGAAGTGTCAAGCCAAGAATATAAGACTGTTTCGTCTACTGTTACACTGTGGTTCGTTGCAGTATATGCACACTATACTGTCCATGTCCAGAACATAACTTACCTGTCAAGTATCCCGTTTTGGCCAGGAAAGTCCCGTATTTTACCCTTCTGTCCCGCCACCCTCCCGTTTTCATATTTTCCTGTAAATCTCCCGTATTTTAACCTGCGTTATATGGGTGACCTCAAATAGTCGAAGATTCGATGCATCAATATGCGGAGCCTGATTGGACCACCGATCTCACGGTCGAATCTTCGCGGGTGTTATGAAACGAGGATCATACCATTTTAGCAATATGGGGGTGATCAACATTTTAAAGTGTCGCGGCACTAAGCTGAGCTGAGCATCGGTGTGCGACCCCTTTAAGAGCGCTGAGCTTCGCACCGCGCCTTTAAAATTAGAACACGTTCAATGAGTGTACAAACACCGGCGGCAGCATTCAGCGCCTGTCCGCGGCCACTCGGGAAGTTGTTTAAAATCCTGCTGCACCACATTCGTGCAGCTCATCTGTCAGTCAATTCTAAAATTGAGCTTGCGTGTATATAATGTGCGCGTCAGGTGGCGGATATCCTGAGGCGCGGGGCTGAGCTTCACGTACGTCTTCACCCGCTTTAGGCACAATCTGCTTCAGAACGTGCATGTAAACGCACTCAAAGAGTTGTTTATCGAAACGGCTCATAACTCCTTAACCGTTAGGCGTGGGCTCAAGTGTCTTATATCGTTGGAATCCTTGGCTCGGGACGGACAAAACGCATGCCTTGGATTGGCTCGCACTTCAGGCGCCATTTCGAGAAATTTTGTTTTTTTTGAAAAACCTACTTTTGTAAACTTCACCCACATCTTTTCCCTGATTGGAACCAAACCACTGTAGACATGTTCTTTGGAGCGAGACTATTAATAATTATGAAAAAAATTCAATTTTAAAATTCATGGTTGCTAAGGGGAACCAAAATGTTCAACTGGTCGGTGGCCACTTTTACAAAAATGACTATAACTTGTGAATGGAAAGAGATTTTTTCACAAAACTTGGGTCACATTTCTATGAGCTCAAACTTCAGTTACTTGAAAAAAATGGCGATGATTGTCCACTTGGTGGCGCTATAACATGAAAAAAACACAAAAACGGCTATAACCACACGACCGCTAGTCCGGTTGACTTGAAAATTGGTATGCGGTGTCTTGGCCCACGTTACCATTTATCTCTATGAGGACATTGGCGTATCTCAAAAAACATGGCCGCCATAGGCCAATGAAATTTGAGCACCTATTATGTTTATGGCTCTTTAATCACGTGGTGTTGCACACATCCGCAAAATATGCATATCATATGACAGATCTCCTCATGGTGAACAACTTTGCCTTTGGGGCCATTGCTGTCGATCAAATTGTTAATTAAATATATGTAATTTTGTTAAAAACCTACTTTTGTGAACTTGTCCCTGGTTTTTTGCCCGATCAGAACCAAACCAGTCTAGGACAATTCTCTGGACTCTCTAGATCAATAATTATTTAAAAAAAGTTGAACTTTTGCATTTGTATGGCTATAACAGGGCCATTTAAAAAAGAGGCATGGCAAAATACACTCAAAAGCCTATAAATCCTAAGGGAAAACTCAAAACTTCACGAAAATTGTTGGGTACATGTGGCATAACATGCTGATGAAGCATGCAATGTTTTAAAGAGATTGGACTATAGGTGGCGCTATAACTGTGAAAAAGCTTTAAAAACCATGCATTTCCTATGGTAAATTGCCTATATTGGCTGTAAATGGACTTTTCCATTTATTATTTCAGTTTAAACTCTTGCTAAATAAAACTTAATGTCTTTAATGCCTCTGTGCTTAAAAGGCTTTAAAAGCTTGAACCCCGCTAAATGCTGCTTGCAGCTTTAATTATTATTACTGTTTTATTCACAGTTTTACTCTAGGCTTTTGCACAAATATTTATTTGAATCTTCAGTTTTAATCTTCATCTTCTGAATATAATAATAATAATAATAATAATAATAAATAAATTAGTTAAAATAAACGTGCAAACTTTTAGAGGAAACACAAATATACAGTATATATATAATTAAGTACATAAATAAATTAGATTAAAATAAATGAATAAAAATGTGATAAAAATGTATCTATTCAATTAATGCTTATTAATAAACATTGGATGTAAATATAAAAATAAATGATGCAACGGTACATTCTTTATAATGAATAGAAAAGATAAAGTAACGTAATAGAAACCAATGTTAGATATATTATATTCATATTTTAGTATTAATTGGGTGTTTATAAAAGTTTAAATATCAGGATGGGGGTCCCTCACATGAGGATGTTCATATTTGGGGCATCTAAAAGTTTGAAAAGCCCTGTCCTAGATGAACACTGATTTCAGATAATTTCCAATAATATAAAACACAAAATCAGTCATGTTTGAAAAAACATAATACAGCAAATAGGATAGACAATTGACAATATTAATTAAGGGATAATGTACACCCAGCCGGTTGAGAAAAAGCGCGGCGTGGGACGTGCTCGCGCTACCGGACTTTGACCTGAAGCACGCGCACACGCCTTTCAGACAACAAACATGCGATCGCTATTCAGTTCTTTCGCGGCTTATTATTTGGGTTTGCATTGTTTTAATTTGGCAGGGTTGCCACTAGCTTAGCATAATGAATGGAATCCTATGTTTTACCAGCTAGCATGTCCTGAGTAAAAGTGATCACACACAAAAAAAAACCCACCTTATTTCTTCTTGTGGTCTGCATATTCACAACGAGTACAAATAGCGATGCAGATTAAGGCGATTTCCTAGGCAGCATGTAAACTAGCTTCTAAAGCAGGGGTCTCAAACTCCCGGCCCGCGGGCCACTTGCTTCCCACAGGATGATATTTTGTGGCCCCCTACTTGACATCAAAGTTTAGTGCTGGTTTAACCAGCAGCCATATCACCCTGTAGCCCAAGACTGGTTTCCCACTGAAGCTAAGCAGGGGTGAGCCTGGCCAGTACCTGGATGGGAGACCAACTGGGAAAACCAGGTAGCTGCTGGTAGAGGTGTTAGGGAGGCCAGCAGGGGGCGCTCACCCTGTGGTCTGAGTGGGTCCTAACACCCCAGTACAGTGATGGGGACACTATACTGACAAAGAGCACCGTCTTTCGGAAGAGACGTTAAACCGAGGTCCTGACTCTCTGTCGTCGTTAAAAATCCCAGGATGTCTTTGGGAAAAAGAGTAGGGGTGTAACCCCGGCATCCTGGCCAAATTTGCCCATTGGCTTCTGTCCATCATAGCCTCCTAATCATCCCCATATCCTGTTTGGCTTCATCACTCGGTCTCCTCTCCACCAATCAGCTGGTGTGTGGTGAGCGTTCTGGCCATATGAAAACCATTTTTGGCGGAGTTGTTGCGTGTGCCTGTGCCGCGTAGTGATGTCCGGTTCGCGAACGAATCGTTCTTTTTAACCGGATCTTTATAGTGAACCCATAGACTGTAAAAAAATATGGACGTAGTGTCCGTGACGTCACCCATAGGATTCTGATAAGCCGTTCTGAAGCTTAAAGTATGGGCGAGCTGGGCGTTGCCATCTTGTGAGCGAGTCATCGCGTGTCACTCCCGGATAACAGAAAATGGGCAAAAAGGCGGGATGTGCGCGGAGCTGAGGTGACGCAATAACTATAGACGGCATATAAATGGCTGTCCACTTGTAACCACGCCCTTAATTATGCAGAACCTTAAGGCTTTATATAACATAAACGAATGAGTTATAAAAAAATTCACCCCCCTCAGAGTTGTCATGAAGATCAAAATTAGCCTTATAAGCCAAAACCACAATTTGTACCAGGCTGTAAACATGTTTTTTTCTGCTTTAAAGTTGAGAATTTTAACATGGGGCTCAATGAGATTTTGCTCCCTTCTGGAGCCTGTCCCTAGAGGCCAGTTGAGGAATTGCAGTTTACATTACTTCCGTATTGGCTTCAAGAGAGATCGCGGGAGGTTGCCGCTTGAGTGAACCGGTCGAACCAGTTCACCAAATCGAACTGAATCGTTCTAAACGGTTCGCGTCTCAAATCAGGGCTAATCCCACAAGTTACTGTAGTTATTAAGTCTCTGACATGAGTGACAGTCTCCGTGTAACCGAACAAGAGGCTCTCGGATCCTCGGTTCAGCAGTACAGAATCAAAAACCGTTTCTGTCGGACACGTTCGATACTGAGAACCGATGAGCCGCGCATACGTGTTATTTGTTCAGAGGAACGAAATACAGGTTAAGTGTATAAAACTAATCACGTTTGGAAACATCATAACAAACATCACTGTATTATTTAAACGTTTGGAAACAATGGATTGTAAAACGGTCAAATTAAACATTTATTTGTTTATCAATAATGCATGATATTTTCAGGAACAGCTTTTATCTTATTTAATTTCTAAATCGATACACATTTTAAAATGTAATCAAAACAGTAGGTTTGATATAGACTATTCAGCTTGCAGCAGTTCGCAGCTCAGCACCCTATGCTCAGCACACACACACACTGATACAGCGGTTCTCGAGTCAGATCGACCAGGTTGCAATAACAGTTCTCGGATCACCGGTACAGAATCGAGAACCGTTTCTATCGGACATGTTCGATCTTTCGGACATGTTCGATTCTGAGAACCGGTGAGCTGAGCTACTGAGCATGCGTGAGAGCGTCGTAACCAAACTGTTTCTCTGACTGGGACAGCTGATAATACATGAGCCCGGGTGATCTGATGATTTGTGTAAGTATGTCAGTTTATTTAATCCGTGTAAAACATCACTGTTTGCACGACAGTGACAGTGACAGTCTCTCAACTTAGAAATAAAACTAATATCTTGAAGTAGATGTTGTAACAATCGATTCAGTTCGATTTGGTGAACTGTATTGAGTGCTGTTGCAAAACATAAGTTAAAAAATGTATCCAAGATGATGATGATGTCAGTTAGGGGTGGGCGATATCTCGATATTTAAAATATATCGAGATATTTTTTCAACTCTATGGATTTGGACATATCGTATATCGATATATTGTTTATATTTAATTCTGATTCCGCCACTTTGCTTGTTTGCCTTCTCTGTGTTGTGCTCGCGGAGCCTCGCGCGCCTCCCGCCTCTTGCTTTTGTTCCCCCTCCCCTCGCGTGTTGTTTCATTGAACACGGCTGCTTCCACAACCAGGTGAGGATTAGTTATCATGTTGACAAGCGCGCGCGTTGTTCAGACCATATTTTCCTTCTAACACAACTGCTTGCTAAAGTTCATAAAGAAATATTAATGTTCATCATAGTTCAAATCGGAAGTTTCACCCACAGTCAGGTGATTGACACTATTGGTGCAAGACACGGTCGCAATCATGCCAGTTTATGATCTGTGTCTAACTGATCGCATGGTTTTCGGTTAAAATGTCAAAATTATCACATATCATTTGAAAACATTTAAAAAGTATTGCAATATCATTACTATTATTATTTTGTCAGCTTTATAACGGGATTATGATGAATAGGTCTATTCATGTTTTAAGAGGGAAAAACGCGACATCCCGGGTGTCCTAGACACGCGGTGCTCTTCAGTATAAGTTGTGCTGTATCATATTATCATATAGCCTACCTTCTGACATTCATATTTCGTTCTGTAACTGGAAAAGAAGTGGAATTCAGCTCGTGTAGCCTACATGATCCACATGATGAGTTTGAATTTTGTCAAACTCATGACAAACATCACTGTTTGAATTTTGATACAAATTTAACAGGAAATGGTGTTATGACAAAATCAGTTTATTTATATCTCAGTCATGCCCCCTTTTTTCTGCAAAATGCTTACTGTTTACTTTAAGTGTAAAAAAGGGAGTCTTTGAATTGTCTTTTGAAAGCATGAAATAAATGAAAAGGCAATATTATTTATTTTATTTTACTGTTAAATTATTATTATTTATGTAATCAGGGAGTTTTTTTTTTTAAATGTCACAAAAGCACATTGTTCCTACATGAACTGACTACCTCTTTGCGCTTCAATAATAATAAAAAAAAGAATTTGTGGTATTTGGCATTTTTGTTTTTGCTGTAGTTTTTAGGGGGTTATTTTTCCTGTAAAGATATCGAGAGATATATCGTATATCGAGATATATTTTTTGCTCCATTTCGCCCAGCCCTAATGTCAATAATAATTATTATTATACTTAATTTTGATTACAAATACTTTATAGTGGTGTGTTTGAATGTATTTTCATCCGCCGGGATGATAGAAATGACGTCATTACGTAACGACTTAAAAGAACCGGTGATCTGTTTTTTTTAACCGGATCATTGAAACGAACTGTCCGAAAGAACCGGTTCGCGGAAAAGAACCGAACTTCCCATCACTCGCGTAATGATTTAATTTCTATTGACCATATTTATTAGTACACAATTACCATCACATACCTGTTTGTAATAGATAGGTGTGAAGGACGAAGGATAATCAGATCCAAAAATCTCAAAAATATTGGCAATATAAATAAAAAAACACGAGTAGGCAAGAGAAGCCTATATGAACCATTCATGTTCAGAAAGTAATGTTCAAGTTCAGAAGATGTTGAAGAACTCTTAATGATAAAGATTGGATAAGTTGTGCTCTTTTTTTTGGGGGGGGGGGGGGTGATCAGGCTTTTACAAAGTGTTTTGTTACACCATCCAACCTTTTGTATTCTCTCATTTTCAATTATTTATCATTGTCTGTAGTGCTGAAGAGCTTTTATTTGAGCAGCTGCTCTGTGGTCTATAAATCATGTTCATGTGCTGTGAGATGACATCTGTAATAAGATCAATATAAATTCACAGTGGAGAAAACAGATTGAAAGGAAGTGAATGTGTCAGATTTATACACAGGTGTGTCCACTAAGCGGCAGTAAAAGCACATTTTATGTTCTTTAACGTCTGCTGTTAGTTCACTGTTTGAGAAGTGAAACTGTATGCATTTTTGTCAATGTTCATAATTTGTATTCATCAAAGTTGAAATGGACTCAAAAGCATTGCGTGTGGATTTTTATTCACTTAATATCATCATATGGCCAGGATGATACAGGTTATAGCTATATTCATTTTGGGGGACAAAATTAACCTGCAATATGTATTTTAAGAGAGTAACTGATTGGTTGAATTAGTTGTCTTATTCAGATCACTAGATTGTTAGGCCAACTCTCCCTTTATATATATAATGTGTATGTATGTATGTGTGTGTATATATATATATATATATATATATATATATATATATATATATATATATATATATATATATAAAATGAAATTTGCAATAAGTTACTACAATTTACATTACCCCATACAGCACACACAAATCCAACCATTACTTCAAAATATATAGAAGTATTTTAAACTTTATTGATATGATGTCAGCAGACATTGCTTTGCAGAGCATAGAGAAAAACTCTTTTACCACCTCACAGTATCAAATGTGAGGGTTGTTTAACTTTACCACCTAGCCACATGAGAGAATATGATTTATGATTAAGGAACTGATGGTGATGTGTGTTTCCTCATCTTCTGTTCAACTTTCATGAATCTGAAGTGATCAACCAATACAGCAACAGTAGCCACGGCCACCAGAACAGAGAGAACCAATCGGATCACAGCTTCAGTAAAACTACAGCAATGGACGGAATCTGAGAGAAGAAAAATAAAAACACTTAATCAGCTCGATACCTCATAAAAGATAGTAATTTCCTAAATTAAATATATTAAGATATTATTAGCAAAATTGATTTTTGCACTCTCAGAAAAAAGGTACAGTGCTGTCACTGGGGCGGTATCCTAAGGTACAAAAGTGAAAAGGTACATCTTTGTACCTTACTCACCCCTAAATGGTACATATCAGTACTTTAGGAGTGCAAATTAGTACGTTAAAGGTACATAGTAGTAACTTTAAGGTACATATTAGTACCTTTTCAGTTTTGTACCTTAGGGTACTGCCCCAGTGACAGCACTGTACCTTTTTTCTGACAGTGTATGGGATTTTCCTATATAATGCCTCACTGCCTGGAAATTACCAATATATGAAATAATGTACCTGAACATGCTTCACAGAGATCCGTGATGTCCGGATGTGTGGTCTGGTTTCTGATGGGATTGTTGAGCACACAGCTGTAGGTGTTTTTATCCTGATAGTCCACCTCCAGAGGTAGAGAGAGACTGATGCTGAGATCAGACACACTGATGCTGGACAATAAACTGTTTCCTTTGAACCAGGAGAGAGTCACATGACTCACATTCACAGCTGAACACACCAGTGAACATCTGGACTCTGATGATGATGAAGAACACTGTGAAGAGTTTCTGATAATCTCAGGTACAGGCAGAGGAGCTGGAAAAGATGTGGTAGATGAGAAAAGCACAATGGGGTGAAACAAGCCTCGGTCGCTTAGTTTGACTCTCTTCACTTTGTCTGATTGTAGGGATGATTACAGATGTTGAAACGGGTGCTTTAAAAGAAACAACAAATTAAAAAGACACAATTCATGTAAGAACTCAAGATGTGACAGTGATATTTAACTCACCAGTGACAATAACCCTGAACATCATCTGCAAGGTTCTTCTGGAGCCATATATTCTGGACACTGTATAATCTCCAGAGTCACTTGATCTGATGTTTGTGATGGTCAGAGATCCATTCCAGTGCAGATCCAGTCGGTCGCTGAATCTCCCATCAGCACCGGCGTACAAAGAGATGGTGTTTTCATAGACTTCAGCAATACACAAGTTATTCTGTCCAAACTCCCACTTTATGTGATCATTTCTCTGAATGTAAACTTCAGTGTTTAGAGTGACGAAATCTCCCTCCGTCACCGATATTACCTGTCGTCCATATGCTTCGACATCTGCGATACACATAATGCAAAATACACACATAAATTATAAATAGAAGTGTGGCTTGAGAGCCATGAGAGTTGATGGCTAAAAACTTTTAAAATGTTTAAAAAAGGAAGTGTTTGTCAACAGGAAATATATGATTCATATTTCTAGAATCAATATGATCTTAGCAACCATAATATTTCACTGCATGTTCATAAATCTGGCAGTTATCACTATGTCACTGCAAAACAAATTCTAGATAGCATGAAAGCTAAGAAAATACAAGACAGCAAAGAGATTCATCAATGCGCTTGCAAAATGCATTTATTAGAAGCAGTATAACTAATAATAATTAAAAATACACTCACCACGAACACATATAAAAAAAGTCAACAAGCTCCACAGGAACATTTTTGAAAGACTGAATGTAGAGAGCTGTGGCTTCAGCAGAGCACACAAATAAATCTGATAAGCTTTTTTGTGTCATTAGAAGATTTCCACTAAAAATGACCACAAGATCAGAACCCCTGCTACCTCAACCACCTCTGACTTGTTTAAACAGTGTTATCAAACGGAATGTTTAATCTTAGGTTAAAATCACACATCTGGACGCACGCAAGTGCTTGCACACACGCACACACACACACTGCAATTGAAACTAAATGAACCACTTCCTGTTCTGAACAACTCCTGTTCAAAAGACAATGATGAAAGGTCTTTGTTTCTATTACAATTGTCTTATTTCACCTTAGTGAAATGAACCAATGTTGCACTAGATTTTATTTATTTGATATATTTAAAGATGCAAAGAATGAAAAAGAAGAAAGTTAAGCAAAAAAAGTGTCAGGCACATTTTGTGTTTATGGTTGAGAGATGTGTAAACGTGCTGCTCCTCCTCATGTATCGTATCAATGGCCAAATCCTCAGAAATTTGATATTTAAGTACATAATAAATGGAAATAATTTAGTAACCGAGAAAAATAAGATTGTTTTCTTTATAGAATTACATCTCCTACACAGCAAAAACACCTCCACACCCAGCTCAACACCTGTCTTTATACAGTCACAGCTGTTACAATATACTTAGTTCCTGAAATATTTGGTTCCAGAGGTTGGCATAACATTAATATTCTTTTACCACCTCACAGTATCATGTGTGAGGTTTGTTTAACTTTACCACCTAGTGCCCACATGAGAGAATATGATTTATGATTAAGGAACTGATGGTGATGTGTGTTTCCTCATCTTCTGTTCAACTTTCATGAATCTGATGTGATCAACCAATACAGCAACAGTAGCCACGGCCACCAGAACAGAGAGAACCAATCGGATCACAGCTTCAGTAAAACTACAGCAATGGACGGAATCTGAAAGAAGAAAAATAAAAACATTAAATCAGCTCGATACCTCATAAAAGATAGTAATTTCCTAAATAAAATATATTAAAATATTATAGCGAAATGTATTTTTATGGGACTTTCCTAAATAATGCTAGCCTAGAAATCTAGATAGCGGCAGCAAATGTAATTTGCCACGAGTGTCGTCTAGCAACTCTCAATACACTTCTTACCGTGGAGATCCACTTTTGAGACAGCGTAATGTTGTGCCGCTTCCCGTCATTTGTGCGTTCAAATCGGTTCAAATGCAGCGCTGCCTTCCCGGAATACTATGTGGGCACGTTAAAGTCGCTTGACGTCACCCATAGGAATAAAGTGGAGCGCTGCGCGTCAGAAGTTTTGCACGGACGAGTGGATCTGAACCTTGAGCTGTAAACACCAAACTCTGGTCGGGCCAATCACATCGTGTGTAGAGTCGGTGGGCGGGGCTTAACATAATGACGGCCGAGTTGCGCTTGCTTCTAGTAAACACAGAATCTGGCAAACGGCGGTCTTTCGAATCAGCTTTGACCGCGACTCTGAAAGACTTGGAGTTAAGCTTTTCTCTGAGAAAAGAATAAAGAACGGCACTGAAGTCATTCTTAAAAAGGGAAGATGTGTTCGGAGTTTTGCCGACCGGATACGGCGATTGTTTAATCTGTCAACAAGCTCTGCTTCACCTTCGTTGCTCTGGTTGGTGTAGCGCTATCCTATCGCGTGCAGAGGGAGTTTGAAAGACAACCGTTTATCCGCCCCTCGGATTGAGCCCTGTCAATGGTGAGTTTCCAGACCAAACATCTTGATGTGGGTCTGGCTTGTCAGGCTAAAATAATGCCTCACTGCCGAGAAATTACCAATACATGAAATAATGTACCTGAACATGCTTCACAGAGATCCGTGATGTCCGGATGTGTGGTCTGGTTGCTGATGGGATTGTTGAGCACACAGCTGTAGGTGTTGTTATCCTGATATTCCACCTCCAGAGGTAGAGAGAGACTGATGCTGAGATCAGACACACTGATGCTGGACAATAAACTGTTTCCTTTGAACCAGGAGAGAGTCACATGACTCACATTCACAGCTGAACACACCAGTGAACATCTGGACTCTGATGATGATGATGATGATGATGATGATGATGATGATGAAGAACACTGTGAAGAGTTTCTGATAATCTCAGGTACAGGCAGAGGAGCTTGAAAAGATGTGAAAGATGAGGGAAGAACAATCCGGCTAGACTTGCTTCGATTGCTTGGACTCTCTTCACTTTGTCTGATTGTGGATGCTTTAAAAGAAACAACAAATTAAAGACACACAAAATGCGTACAAGAAAGTAATAGAAATAAAGGTTAAAAAGACAATATGACGGTGCGATTTAACTCACCAGTGACAATAACCAAAAACATCTCCTGCAAGGTTCTTCTGGATCTGTATATTCTAGTCATTGTATAATCTCCAGAGTCACTTGATCTGATGTTTGTGATGGTCAGAGATCCATTCCGGTGCAGATCCAGTCGGTCGCTGAATCTCCCATCAGTACCGGCGTACAAAGAGATTCTGTTTTCATAGACTTCAGCAATACACAAGTTATTCTGTCCAAACTCCCACTTTATGTGATCATTTCTCTGAATGTAAACTTCAGTGTTTAGAGTGACGGAATCTCCCTCCGTCACCGATATTACCTTTATTCCATCTGCTTCGACATCTGCAATATATTTAATATAAAGAGTGTAAATACTCTCGATGGGTAAAAATGTTAAAAAAACATCTTTAAAGAATGTGTTCATCAACAGGACATTTTTTATTCATATTTCTAGAATTAATATGATCGTAGTTACCATAATATTTCACTGCATGTACATAAATCTGAGATTTTTATGGCTATGTATCTGCAACACAAATACTATCGCATGAAAGCCATGAGAGATAACAGACAGCAAAGAGATTCATCAATGCACTTTCAAAATCCATTTAAGCAGAATAACTAATAATGTATAAAAATACACTCACCATGAACACATATAAAACAAGTCAACAAGCTCCACAGGAACATTTTTCAAAAAGAGGCTGCAGAGCTGTGGCCTCAGAAGAGCACACAAATAAATCTGATAAGCTTAAAGTGTTATGAAAAAGTTACTGAAAATGACCACTAGATCAGAACCCCTTTTATACAATCTCTGATTTATTTACACAGAGCATTAGACGGAAGCTTTCATCTCAGGTTAACACACACACACACACACACACACACACACACACACACACACACACACACACACACACACACACACACACACACACACACACACACACACACACACACACTACAGTAACTACAGTTCTGAAACTGCAGTGACCACTTCTTGTTCTGAACAACTTTCAAAAACAACAATGAAAGGTCTTTGTTACTATTACAATTGTCTTATTTCACCATAGTTAAATTAACCAATGTTGCACTAGATTTTATTTGATATATTGAAAGATACAAAGAATGAAAAAGAAGAAAGTTGAGCAAAAAAGTATCAGGCAAATTTTGTGTTTATGGTTGAGAGATGTGTAAACGTGCTGCTCCTCCTCATGTATCGTATCAATGGCCAAATCCTCAGAAATGTGATATTTATTGGAAAATAACCGAGAAAAATTAAGGAGTCTTGAGGAGATAACTTCCTCCAGCTGAACTCCAGTAAAACTAGAGTTAAAAGGGACTCCAAATAAAATGGAGTCACAAAATAGCACTCAGTTAAATGTTTATAGAGATGAAGAAAAAACACACTACTTATAAAGCAGTACAATGTATGAAACGGTTCACAAAAATCAGCTTACATTTCACATCTTTTTAAAATAAATCAAGTTCCCATACCATGCCTGCATGGTATTTCCTGAATGTCTCCCAAAGCAGAGTCTCTCACCCATGGGGGTGTGTATGTGTGTGTATTCCCGGTGGTTGCGTATGGGGGTGTGTATGTGCGTGTATTCCCGGTGGTTGCGATAAATAACCATTCCACATCAGATCTCTCCTAATATATGGCACAATTCGCCCCTTTTGAAACGTAACTCATCCACCGGGTTGGACACGCGTGACAGTCTGCCGTGAAATACGCTATAGGGCCTCACAGGTCACGAGAAGCTAGTGACCAGTGAGACCAAAATTCATAGTGCAATATATGAAACGGTTCACAAAAATCAGCTTACATGTTTAGAGAGTCTGCATCTAACTTTCCACATCTTTAAAAAAATAATTCAATAATAAATTAATTTATGTAATTTATAAGCTGTTTTGCTCATGGCTCACACACACACACACACACACACACACACACACACACACACACACACACACACACACACACACACTCTCTCTCTCTCTCTCTCTCTCTCTCTCTCACACACACATACGGTAATTGGTTCTATAAAATTAACTTTCCTCTATTTTAAATGAATAATAACAAATATGTTACTAAAATTATTTCAACACTTTTAGTTATAGTTTTAGCTAAATATAATAATACTGTGGAATATTATGATTCCTATTCAAATGCACACTTGGCACTAACATGATTGGGGGGGGGGGGGGGGGTACACACACAAAATGTCTTGTGTTTTTAGAAAACACAAAATGTCTAAGTGTTAGGGTTAATTCACACATTCCCTTATAATTTGTGTTGATAAACCCAATAAAACAACAACACCAAATCTCTATATGAACTGAATCTTAGTTTCAGTTCAACTTTAGACTAATTTTCACTATTTCTTAGCGCTTTTTTAACGTTACAAGAAGAGGAAACGTCTTATGTAGGCCTATTATTTATTTATTTATTCGTCTTTTTTAAATTGAATGTCGAAAATACAAAACAATTAAGTATGTTCTCGAGACATTTAACAATCAATGTTTATCAGCATAAGGACACAATAACTACATACAATAATTACGAATAATTAAAAATGAAAGGGTAACACTACATTCATTGGCTGCACCGAAATTCATTCATGCGCGTGCACGCTAAGGGCAGTCTGATTCTGGCAGTCAGGCAGGCAGTCGAATAGGCACAACACCGTGCGCGAGTCTTCTGAGGTGAGTTGATGAGCAGTTAACATTACAGTGTCGTTTTACTATAAAATACACTTTAGTTATTTTTTTCCCACATGTTCATTTCTGTACTGTTCAATGGCCTACAGCATGGGCGTAGATTACGCGGGGGACGCGGGGGACGTGTCCCCCTCACTTTTAATAAAATGTATTTTCGTCCCCCGCACTTTTACTGGGTCTCACCGATCCTAGTCGACCCGCTCCGAGCGGGATTCGAACCTGCGCGAGGGCGGGCAAGTTAACAGGGACGCTAAAAAACAGCTTTCTCTAATCTCGGTTGAGAGCGCGCTTCTTGAGGTCACGGGCAAATGTATTTACATAGATAATTTTTTGTCTCTGAATTTAAATCTTGATGTATTCACTTTGGTTTCTATGCAGGACCTGTAATTTTATTCGAATCTAAATATGAGGAGGGCGCGCTCTCAAAGAAAGTCCAAAAGCGAATTCGTAGAGGTAATACCTCTGGAGCTGTAGCTGAGCTGAAGGAAAACAATCGTTATGAGTCATGGGCGTAGATTACGCGGGGGACGCGGGGGACGTGTCCCCCTCACTTTTAATAAAATGTATTTTCGTCCCCCGCACTTTTACTGGGTCTCACCGATCCTAGTCGACCCGCTCCGAGCGGGATTCGAACCTGCGCGAGGGCGGGCAAGTTAACAGGGACGCTAAAAAACAGCTTTCTCTAATCTCGGTTGAGAGCGCGCTTCTTGAGGTCACGGGCAAATGTATTTACATAGATAATTTTTTGTCTCTGAATTTAAATCTTGATGTATTCACTTTGGTTTCTATGCAGGACCTGTAATTTTATTCGAATCTAAATATGAGGAGGGCGCGCTCTCAAAGAAAGTCCAAAAGCGAATTCGTAGAGGTAATACCTCTGGAGCTGTAGCTGAGCTGAAGGAAAACAATCGTTATGAGTGATGAAACGTGACGACGACAATCAGACGATTGCGACAATATATGCTTTATGTGTGTTTTTCAAGTCATCTCAATGTAGGCTATTTATTGGCAATAAAGTAGGCTATATGAATAATGCAGCTTTTAATGTTTAGTATCTTCTGCTCACCAAGGCTGCATTTATGTAATCAAAAATAGTTAAAACAGTACTATTTTGAAATATTATTACAAATTAAAACAGCTTTTTTTCTATGTGAATATATATAGTAATTTATTCCTGTGATCAAAGCTGAATTTATACACTCTAAAAAATGCTGGGTTAAAAACAACCCAAGTTGGGTTGAAAATGCACCGACCCAACAATTGGGTTGTTTTAACCCAATGGTTGAGTTGTTTTAACCCAGTGGTTGAGTTGTTTTAACCCAGTGGTTGGGTTAAATGTTGCTTAAGACAACCCAATTGCTGGGTAAGAACAACTCAACCATTGGGTTAAAACAACCCAATTGTTGGGTCGGTGCATTTTCAACCCAACTTGGGTTGTTTTTAACCCAGCATTTTTTAGAGTGTAATCATTACTCCAGTCTTCAGTGTCACAAGATCCTTCACTAATCGTTATAATCAAGATATAATAATCAAGATATAATCAAGATATAAGATATAAAAAATAATTTATAATCAAGAAACATTTATAATTATTATCTGTGTTGAAAACAGTTGTGCTGCTTAAAAATGTTGTGGAAACCACGATAGCCTACATGTTATTTTTCAGGATTCTTTAATGAATAGAAAGTTCAATGGACAGCATTTATTTGCATTTATTAAATACATTATCTTTTTTAATATTAAAAATATCACTTGTGATCAACTTAATCCATGCCTGATCAATAAAAGTACTAATTTCTCTCTTTTTAAATTTTACCACAAATGTTTAGATGGTTTCCACAAAAATTAAGCAGCACCTTGAGCAACAAAACTGATAATAATCATAAATGTGTGTTGATCATCAGATCCTCATCTGAGAATGATTAGTGAAGGATCATGTGACACTGAAGACTGGAGTAATGATTATAAATTCAGCTTTGATCACAGGAATAAATTACACTTTACTATATATTCACATGGAGAACAGCTGGTTTACATCAGAATATATCTATATATTTTTTACATTGCATAAAATCTATGGAATCTTAATGCACAATTGTTTGTAGTATATAAACCAATCATAAAATTGGCATAAAAAATAGGAGAATAATATTATAGATATTAATTAGTGGTTATTGTTCAGCAGTGTATTTGATATCTTGCCCAATTAAAAGCAAGAGATGTGATAAATTATATTGGTCCAAAGGGGGGGGGGGGGGGGGTATTACGACATTTCTGTCCCCCTCACTTCTGAAAAGATGGCTACGCCCCTGTTATGAGTGATGAAACGTGACGACGACAATCAGACGATTGCGACAATATATGCTTTATGTGTGTTTTTCAAGTCATCTCAATGTAGGCTATTTATTGGCAATAAAGTAGGCTATATGAATAATGCAGCTTTTAATGTTTAGTATCTTCTGCTCACCAAGGCTGCATTTATGTAATCAAAAATAGTTAAAACAGTACTATTTTGAAATATTATTACAAATTAAAACAGCTTTTTTTCTATGTGAATATATATAGTAATTTATTCCTGTGATCAAAGCTGAATTTATACACTCTAAAAAATGCTGGGTTAAAAACAACCCAAGTTGGGTTGAAAATGCACCGACCCAACAATTGGGTTGTTTTAACCCAATGGTTGAGTTGTTTTAACCCAGTGGTTGAGTTGTTTTAACCCAGTGGTTGGGTTAAATGTTGCTTAAGACAACCCAATTGCTGGGTAAGAACAACTCAACCATTGGGTTAAAACAACCCAATTGTTGGGTCGGTGCATTTTCAACCCAACTTGGGTTGTTTTTAACCCAGCATTTTTTAGAGTGTAATCATTACTCCAGTCTTCAGTGTCACAAGATCCTTCACTAATCGTTATAATCAAGATATAATAATCAAGATATAATCAAGATATAAGATATAAAAAATAATTTATAATCAAGAAACATTTATAATTATTATCTGTGTTGAAAACAGTTGTGCTGCTTAAAAATGTTGTGGAAACCACGATAGCCTACATGTTATTTTTCAGGATTCTTTAATGAATAGAAAGTTCAATGGACAGCATTTATTTGCATTTATTAAATACATTATCTTTTTTAATATTAAAAATATCACTTGTGATCAACTTAATCCATGCCTGATCAATAAAAGTACTAATTTCTCTCTTTTTAAATTTTACCACAAATGTTTAGATGGTTTCCACAAAAATTAAGCAGCACCTTGAGCAACAAAACTGATAATAATCATAAATGTGTGTTGATCATCAGATCCTCATCTGAGAATGATCAGTGAAGGATCATGTGACACTGAAGACTGGAGTAATGATTATAAATTCAGCTTTGATCACAGGAATAAATTACACTTTACTATATATTCACATGGAGAACAGCTGGTTTACATCAGAATATATCTATATATTTTTTACATTGCATAAAATCTATGGAATCTTAATGCACAATTGTTTGTAGTATATAAACCAATCATAAAATTGGCATAAAAAATAGGAGAATAATATTATAGATATTAATTAGTGGTTATTGTTCAGCAGTGTATTTGATATCTTGCCCAATTAAAAGCAAGAGATGTGATAAATTATATTGGTCCAAAGGGGGGGGGGGGGGGGGTATTACGACATTTCTGTCCCCCTCACTTCTGAAAAGATGGCTACGCCCCTGGCCTACAGTGTTTCGTTTCTGGTGTTTGCTGGCTGAAAAGACTGAAGACATCGAGCATGTGAGTAATCCACTATGTCGCGATCAATTTTGTGTACGATTGTTTAACTTAGGGTTCCTGAAACTCGGTCCTGGAGGCCTATTGTCCTAGTTTAGAATGAATTCGGACAGTCGTTAAGTGTAGGCAATTGTACGCTTGTTGTTTTGGTAGGCTATTGTGGGATAAAATGAGTGCAGTCGAAAAAGTCCACTATGGTTTTGGACACCACTACATGGCTGTCCATATAAACAATGCCCTATTTTAGGTTATAGGAGGTGATCTCACATCCCCTGCTCAGGTATGTTTGATCATGGTATAAAAAACTTAGTAAATATAACTGAATTAGTAGGCCTATGCAGGATTGAAGAGCTACTATTTTTAAATAACCATTTAACAAGTTACATATGTATAATTACTGCTTAGCTGAAACATGGCAAGGTTTAAAATAAAGATTTTAAACCTTGCAATAGGGTTGTGTTGGGCAATATGGGCTTTTTTTATATAAAACTTTTTAAAAATATTTTAATAACTATTTGAATTGATTAAAAATCTGCATTTAATTTTAAAAATGTTATTCACATCCTGCCGAACATTGCCCTAAAAATAATGTTCATATTGAAGGCTACAGAAACAAATATAGTCAATATAGCCATGTAGTCTGTGATAGCCTATTTATGTGCAAAAAGGGGTCAAATCACATTAGCCTTCATTCTAACATTATTGTAATCTAAAAACAAAATAATGCTTCTCAAAGCAGCAGTTACATTTACTAAACTAATGAAAATGAATAAAAACAAAAGCACATTAATTGTTAGGCATTTGATTACCCTACAATAGTCCCTACTCCTACTCATAAAAATCCACTTACTTGAAGGTTTGGATTTCTACATATGGCATGTGTGTGTTCACAAGCAACAAATATTTTAGAAAAAATAATATTAGTATATTATATTTAGAATTATTACTCTCCTATTATATGTGCTCCGTCTGATTGAAACGCATGCTTGCAGAAGACCGCTGACATCAAAATTGAAATATTTGCTTGAATTTCTAATATTTAGATGGAGTCTGTAAAATGTAAGTTGTGCAGTGAGGAAATAATTGTATGTAACTTTAGTTTAAAAGAGTTAATAGAAGAATCCCGAAGGAGTGTATTTGGCACAGAAATACTCTGTCATTTCGTCCAAATCAGGTTTTTTTTGTGTGTGTGTGTGTGTGTGTGTGTGTGTGTGTGTGTGTGTGTGTGTGTGTGTTTTTGGGTGGGGGGTGTCAAATCACAATTCATTGGAACAAACCACCATTTTCAATTTCACCAGAACAGTTATGATCTAAAAGATCTCTTAACAGCATATATTTCTTTATAGTCTTATATACTTAATAGTTATTTCATAAACCATGTTTCATGCAAAAACAACAAAAATCTAAAGACTAATGAACAAAACTGACCTAACTGACCCAGGTTGAAATTCCGGGAGTGGGACTTTCGGAATAGGGCAGAACTAACGTTTGACCTTGGGGACCTCCCCTCTTCTCCGGTATAATATGTCATGTTTTTGACAGAAGGTTTGGGGTTTTGAAGTTGGTATAATATGTCATATAATATATCGCTTTGCTGTAGCTCAAACAGTAGAGCATGGCGCTAGCAATGCCAAGGTCATGGGTTCGATTCCCAGGGAAAGCAAGAACTGACAGAAATGTAAAAAATGTGTACCTTCAAAAAAAAATTGCAATGTAAGTCACTTTGGATAAAAGCGTCTGCTAAATGCATAAATGTAAATCATGTTTTTGTCACAAGGTTTTGATGCTGTTATCAGGACCCCCCTCGGCATTCCAGAGCTTATCCGGCTGTACTGTGAAAATTGTGAAGTGTATCTCACACAAACATTCTGTTCTCTTAAAATAATATAAATGAAAATCTACCTCACAAAATTTGAATGTTTATAAAATAGCTTTGTAAAAAATCCACTAAACCAAACATTTCAGTTGAAATAAAATGAAAAAGTCACAAAAAATTGCAATCAGTTAAATATTTATAGAGTTGAATAAAAAACATAATGCTTAAGAAGCAACGCAATGTATGATATAGGTTCACAAAAATCATCATGTTTAGAGAGTCTGTATCTAACTTTTCACATCTTTAACATTTTTTTAAATTAAAGTTCCTAATTTCCTGAATGTCTCTCAAAGCATCGCCTCAGGGCTGCGTGTGTGTGTGTGACAGGTTCACATGAAGAACCATACCGCTGTAGATCTCTCTTAATGTATTTTCCGATTATAATGTTTTCGGAACGTAGTTCATTCGCAGGAGTCGCCTGAGTGTGACAGTCTGACATGAAATACAGCCCATGAGCCTCCTGCTTTATGAAATGGATAGTTTTGGTGAAATACACCCCATGAGCCTCCTCCTTTATGAAATGGTGTTTCAGACCCACACAGAGACGAGAGGAGTTACCAGATGAACCTCTGAGCATCATGTCACTGCACATGTAAAGTTAGTCGGCTAATGCCTTTCCAGAGCCAATGTTGTTCGTACTCATTTTATTTCAAAGCATGATCTTAAAAGTTGAAATTAGATCTAAATAAAATTAAATACAGTTGTATCTTCTGTATCTTCCTAGAAAATACATTAGGAGAGATCTTGGTATGGTTATTTATCCGACTCTCTCTCTCTCTCGCTCTCTCGCTCTCTCTCTCTCTCTCTCTCTCTCTCTCGCTCTCTCGCTCTCTCGCTCTCTCGCTCTCTCTCTCTCTCTCTCTCTCTCTCTCTCTCTCTCTCTCTCTCTCTCTCACACACACACAGCCCTGTGGCTGAGAGACATTCAGGAAATAGGATGTATGGATGGCTACATCAGGTTAGGAACTTTATTTTTTAAAGATGTGGAAAGTCAGATGCAGACTCTCTAAACATGTAATATAATTTTTGTGAACCCGTTTCATACATTGCGTTGCTTCGCAGTATGTTTTTTCTTCAACTCTATAAATATTTAACTGATTGCAATTTTTTGTGACTCCATTTTATTTTAACTGATATGTTTGGTTCAGTTGATTTTTTTTTTTTTTTTGTAAGCTATTTTATAAAAATTTTATTTTTGTGAGGTAGATTTTCATTTATATTATTTTAAAAGAACAGAATGTTTGTGTGAGACACTTCACAATTTTCACAGAACAGCCGGATAAGCTCTGGAATGCTGAGGGGGGATCCAGTGTCTTCAAAAGACAAAAGCTTCTGACAAAAACATGATATATTATACCAACTTCACAACCTTCTGTCAAAAACTTAATTATTATTGCAGCATCTTCAAAAGACAAAATCTTCTGTCAAAAACATCATCTATTAAATGGGAGAGGAGGGATTTATTACCCTAGTTAAGGAACGTAACAAGCTGGACACTACTCCCCCGCACTCACTCATTATCACCATACTACTGGTAAATAGTTTCCTACCTAGCCAAACTGTGTGGAAAACTGAACTGATCTTTTTTCAGAAGTTAGACTCCAGAGCTATGATTACGAATTCCCCCACGAGCTTAATGACCATATATCCAGCTTTATAAACCAGTAAACTTCCATCATGGTCAAAGGCAGATGCTGCTGGAACTGGTGGCCTTACCACACTTAGCAGTTCGCGGACATGTTTTTGGTAGGAAGTAGGATGTTGACGTCAGACTTCAGCACAGCATCACTGTTCTGGAAAAACGAAATACATACAATATTAATCATAAGGTTTACCTAATGATATATATATGTCACAAATAAAACGTTGACATATGACAATATTAATGGATATCAGTATTAAAAGATTAAATGCAGGCTTATAATAAAGAATAAAGACGGATCTCTTCTGATGATCCTGTGGCTTGCTTCAGGAGTGTCGCTATCAACAGCTGCTGGAATGCTTCTATGTCAATACAGTATTTCCTGTTTTCACCTCGTTCATTATGCTGATTTCTTCAATCGCCCGTAAACAAGCTCATTTAATTTGTGTCAACAAACAGAAACAAACTACACCATTACCACTTTTGAATTTACCAAGATAAATGTATTTCTGTCGGCTATAAATCTTCTGTTTATTAATTTTATTTGAAACGGAAACCTTTTAATTATCTCCTTTATTTATATTGTTCCATTTCTTTGTCCATTTGTTCTTAAGATGGATAAAATAATACAAAAACATATATATTAGATCTACCCACAAACAAAACAGAAATACATAGATTGTGAATATGTAACTTTACCTAGCCATCTATGAAAACGTAAACAAAACAATAAAATGTGTGCAATAATGAAGGTTCAGTAACTGGTTATTTTTTATTTTAGCAGATCTGCTGTTCCTACCACATAATTTGAAGCTCCTCCCACAGCAGTTGACCAATAAATACTGGATTATTCCCATCAGCCTCTAAGTGAAAACTGAGTTGAAGAGTGAGAACATGAGTGATCCAGAGCCCTGCAGAATGGAACATGAAGATACTGAAGAACAAAGAGGTAGTTTTTATTTTATTTTAGATCCCTCATTGATGATTAATTAATATTAAATTCATAAAATTTTGTAGTAGTTAGAAAAGTCACAAGAGCTGTGAAATAACAGTTAAAGTACCAAATTATATACAACACACTTTCTATGAACTGGGTACAAATTAGAAAATGAAATCTTTTTACAACAAATTGTAAGGAGTTGTCTTTACAAAGGAGGCTGTATTTTACATCTGGTTTAGAACTGAATGTCATAAATTCGGGGAAACTTGATTCATAGATAATGTTAACTTTAATAGTTTTATATTTAACTTTAATTTGTCTTAAAATCTGGGATTGGATTGAGATGCAATTGGTCCAATGCTAATAACTGCATAAATAAAACATATATTTAAAAAAATCAACTAAATTAAATATCTAAGAGACTGTCATAAACATGGGATTGGCACCTTTTTGCCTAAAAAGCCACGTTCGATCAATGTGCCCAACTTCATTGAAAGTCCCAGGGGTATATAAATTGATTTATATTATAAAAAAATCTAAATTTATTGTAAAATTGTATTGCAGTTCTCTATGTGCTGGTGTCATTAGTGTTCACTATATATTTTTCCTTTAACTTTTTAACGATATACAGAAAATTATCTCCCTCATGGAATTAGTGGTTTGGCCAAATGATTTATAAATACAAAACTTTTTTTAATTTCAGACTTAATGGAACAGAACGAGGAGAGTGAAGAACTGAGCAATGTCAAAAAAAAGAAAAACAAAGAAAAATCTTCGAGGAAGGACAAAAAATCTTGCCCTCAGTTTGGAAAGAAATTTAGACACAAAGAAAGTGTTAAACTTCACATGACACTTCATAGCAAAAAGAAGAAGTTCAAATGTGATCACTGTGGGAAGAGTTATATACAAAAAGTAAACCTTGAGAGTCACATAAGAATGCACACAGGGGAGAAGCCTTTTACATGTTCTCAATGTGGGAAGGGTTTCACACAAAAAGGAACCATGAAGAGACACATGATTATCCACAGTGAAGAAAAACCACACGCGTGTGATCAGTGTGGGAAGAGTTTCAAACAAAAAGAGTCTCTAAAGGGGCACATACGAGTCCACACTGGAGAGAAGCCACACACATGTGATCAGTGTGGGAAGAGATTTACATTGAAAGTAAATTTAAAGACACACATGGTAATCCACACTGGAGAAAAGCCACACACATGTGATCAATGTGGGAAGAGTTACACACAAAAAAAAACCCTTAAGGAACACATGAGGATCCACACTGGAGAGAAACCGTACACGTGTGATCGGTGTGGGAAGAGTTTCACACAACAAAGACATCTTAAGATACACATGAAGATCCACACTGGAGAGAAGCCGCACACATGTGGTCAGTGTGGGAGGAGTTTTGCAAGAACAGAATATCTTAGGGTACACATGGTAATCCACACTGGAAAGAAGCCACACACATGTGATCAATGTGGGAAGAGTTACACACAAAAACAAACCCTTAAGGAACACATGAGGATCCACACTGGAGAGAAACCGTACACGTGTGATCAGTGCTGGAAGAGTTTCACACATGCAAACAGTCTTACAGTACACCTGCGTTCTCACTCTGGAGAAAAAACTTTTTCCTGCGACCAGTGCGGAAAAACATATTTGTCAGCATCATCCCTAAAGGTCCACCTGAAAGTTCATTCAAAGGAGAAGCCTCACATGTGTTCTCTGTGTGGAAAGTGTTTTAGCGAGCTGAGTGGTTTAAAATTACACCAGCAAAGACACAGCGCTGTGAAGAATCATATGTGCTTTGATTGTGGGAAGACCTTTGTTATATATGCTGAACTGAAAATTCACCAGAGAATTCACACTGGAGAAAACCCTTACAAGTGTTCATACTGTGACAAGAGATTTCACAGACCAGGATCTCTGAAATTACATGAGAGGATCCACACTGGAGAGAAACCTTATAAATGTGATCAATGTGGGAAGAGTTTTACACAAATATCATCCCTCAATGTTCACTTGAAAATCCACACTGGAGAGAAACCACACACATGTGATCAGTGTGGGAATAGTTTCACACTTAAAGAATACCTCAAGGAACACATGAAAATCCACACCGGAGAGAAGCCGCACACATGTGATCAGTGTGGGAAGAGTTTTAGACAAAAAACAGCCCTTAAGGATCACACAAAAATCCACACCGGAGAGAAGCCGCACACATGTGATCAGTGTGGGAAGAGATTCAGACAAAAAACAGCCCTTAATGTTCATATGAAAATCCACACTGGAGAGAAGCAGCACACATGTGATCAGTGCTGGAAGAGTTTCACA
Source organism: Pseudorasbora parva (assembly GCF_024679245.1). NCBI lineage: Eukaryota > Metazoa > Chordata > Actinopteri > Cypriniformes > Gobionidae > Pseudorasbora > Pseudorasbora parva. Next base: position 14,693,768 of record NC_090185.1, on the reverse strand, counting down.
CATGCAAACACTCTTAAATTACATCTGCGTTCTCATTCTGGAGAAAGACCATTTAACTGTGATCAGTGCGGTAAAACATTTTTATCAGCATCAAACCGAAAGGCCCACCTGAGTGTTCATACACAAGAGAAGCCTCACTTGTGTTCTTTGTGTGGAAAGAGTTTTAGTCACTTGGATTCTTTAAAAACACACCAGAAAAGACACAATGGTGTGAAGAATCACATGTGCTTTGAATGTGGGAAGACCTTTGTTACAGGTGCTGGACTGAAACTGCACCAGATCACTCACAATGGAGAAAAACTTGAAAAGTGATCACACCATAACAAGATTCAATCAGCCGAGATATCTCCAATGTGGACCCTTCTTGTGCGTTTTCAGAGAAGCCGCACACGTGATTAGTGTCGGGAAGAGTTTCACACAAAAAGGAAGCCTTAAGATCCACCCCCTTCCCTTTAATCAGAAGGGCCATTTGGAATTCTTAAAGACAATGAGATCTGATGGCCAAATGTGTGTCACACCTGTAGTATAGTGGGGGAAGTTTGGCCTGATTGGTCACTTTGAATGTCTCACATTAGGTGTTCAGTCACATGGTCAAGGAACAGCTGAAAGAAGATTGTAACTGTTGGTCTATCTCTTTTATCTTGGGGGGCCTTCTCTTTGGCTCTTCTCTATGCTCTCTTCTTTGACTTTTTCTCTCTCTCTGTCTTTCTATCCCTCAAGTAACATTCTATGCATGCTGGGTAGATATATTAATCTACTTTTAATTTGATACATTAATATACTTATTTCATACATATACTTTGTAACTATTTTAAGTGTAACCATACCCAGATTTTGTCATTAAATTCTTTAAGTTACAAATTATTTGCTAACTTGTTTTGATTTGGTATTGACTTTGAAGTGTTACCTATTGCAATGCAATATAGTGCTGAAGCATGTGTAAATGATAACTATGAAACTATGTGTAAATGATAGCATGTCTGTAGTTCTCATCTTTAATATTTTCTATTATTTTCTCAAAGAGAAACACACGGACTGCAAATATTTTACCAACTGCCAACTCGTCTGACATTCATAATTATTGACATCAACACTTAAGAAAATTATATTTTGTAAGCAGGGTAAATATGTTTTTGTGTGTTTCTCACTATAGAGTAAAAAGATTAGTTCACCCCAAAATAAAAAGTATCCCATAAAGCATCTCACCCTCAAGCAATAGGTGTATATGACTTTCTTCTTTCAATCAAACACAATTGAAAAAAAAAAAAAATCCTTTTGTAATGGGAGTGAATAGAGTGTTTTTGAAGCTCAAAAAAATCCATATATATATATATATATATATATATATATATATATATATATATATATATATATATATATATATATATATATATATATATATAAACTAAAATCACCAGTAATGGCCATACACTAAGTCTAGTTGCGGTGAAAGTGATTTCTGACCTGATGCTTATTCTACATATATATATATATATATATATATATATATATATATATATATATATATATATATATATATAAAACTGATTGCATTTGTCTGAAAGGACAAATCCATACGGTGGATTGAGGGTTAGTTGATTTTTGGGTGAACTACTTTAACACTGGCCGATCACATATCATCTATTTATTACCGTATTTATCAGAGCTGTTTAAACTGGAGATTTACATCAGAGTCCATTCAGCCTGCTTCTGTTTTTCAAATAAAGCCAAATAATCCACACATGAAATCATCAGATGCACAAGTATATTGAATTTAAAGACCTACTTGGGACAGATTTTTATCCAATTTTTTAAATAAAATGTCCCCAGAAAAATATTTTTTAAACCTGCAACACTAGCCCCAACTCAGGCCCATGAGCGAGCCAAATACCATTAACCCATTGTGATTTCCAGTAATTTACATTACATGCAAATAAAACACAAACCTTACATTTAACCTTAAACTTTTAACCAATGGCCACCTCTTCATCCTCAGCAACTTGTCTGCTTGGGACAGATCTTCGGAGAATCTCAGCTTGTGATTCCTATGGTATTCAGAGTTCTTGGCTTGCCATCAGATCAGGTCCCACATAGATTTTCTCACGAAGCGAATAATCACTCTTGGTCTGCTGACCTGCTCATTCAGCTTTCCCAGTCAATGCACAACATCTATGTCATCCTTAAAAGAAACGCTTGAATCAGGAACAACTGAAATACAGACTCTGATGACTTTTTGCTTGTTTTCATCAGAATGTTCAGGAATTCTGTACAGAAGGGGTTTACTTCTTCAAACACAAAGTCAAATGATTTCTTAAGGGCCTCGATGCTCATATGTTGCTGGTAATCATTTTTCTAAAGGTTGTTTGCACTTTCCTTAATTCTGGATGTCAATAATGCCATTGTCTTGCAATGTGGCGTATCTATCGAAGTCATGTACGAACTTAGTTGAGACTTGGGCTATCAGACCGGCTGACATCTAAATGTTTTTGGTCTTACTGAAGGTCTACCTCGATTTGTGGAGCAGCTCTATTGCCAACAGGAACATCAAATTCCATCTCTTTCACAAGCCTCTTAGAGGTAGAGTTCTTATTTTTCCTTTGCGTTTCACCATGCTGTCCTTAGTTTCCATGTGCGGCAGTTAACGATTGGCAATTTAAGCAAAAATTAAGCTGATTTAAAAGTTTTTTTTGCTGGAACAAAGCAGAAAGATGGCCTGGTGCATATTCAAGCAATATTCAGCGTCCAGGTTTAAATGTACTTAACCAACAATATAGGGATTGTAAAGTAAAATTGGTTCCGCTGTTAAAAAAAATGTGACCACTCCGGCTGCCATCTTGGGTCAACGGAAAAATCTGAAGTACGTATCGAGGCTTGTATCGCTTTAGACCAATGACATCATTAATGACGTTCAAAGCCTCGCTTCAGCCTGACAGGTTCTGGAAGCGATTCAAATCTTGCCCTCTTCTCACTTAAACCCAGCCAATTGGTCATACCGGTTATGACCAAATAATTGGTTTGCACACATTTGATAGCCCCATTTGTTTCAAGCAATATGTTTATCATACAGTTATGTTATACAATCATTATACACCACCAGAAAATAAACATTATATTTATATAAATAGATCACCGGTTAATTCTATGCCTTAAAAAAAACACTACTTTTTTTGAAAATAGGCTCATTTTCAAACTCCCCTTGTGTTAAACAGGTGAGCTTTAACGTTTTCAAATTTTATTCAGCCAAGTTCAGCCAGGTCTGGTGGTAGCACTTTTAGGATAGCTCAGCATAATTATTTGATTCTGATTAGACTGTTAGCGTCTCGCTCAAAAATGACCAAAGCGTTTTGATATTTTTCCTATTTAAAACTTGACTCTTCTGTAGTTACAGAACAGGACTAGGTAGCTGTAAAGTTACTGATGCCACGAACTTGCATTTATTTTGAATTTACAAAGCACAATTTTCCCAGAGATTTTTTTTCATAATAATAGACGACATTTCACAAATGCAAATCAACAGGCAGTGGGCGGTGCTTGGCGCTGATTGGATAATCCTTTCATATTGATGACTTTTTTTTCTTCTTTTTTTGGTCTGGATCTGGCAAGTGGCAAGGGGCACAAGGGAATTGATCTAAAATTAATATGGTGGAAGGAATTGATCAAGATAAAAACACTGCCTTAAACACAGCCACAGTTCTCATAGTTTTCAGGTTTTTAGAAAATTCAATAGAGTCAAAATACATTTTCAGTCACAAATCAGAAATGAGAAGCACCCTTGGTGTTCTGTGATGTCATCACACCACACAAAGATCGATCTGTCATGTCTGTCGTCTCTTCGGTTTCAAACCAATCAGTGCCAAGCACTGCCCACTGCCTGTTGATTGGCATTTGTGAAATGTCCTCTATTATTATGAAAAAAATCTTTGGGAAAATCGTGCTTTGGAAATGCATGATTCTAGCCTAGAAATCTAGACGCACCCTAATCTGCCAGCGAGTGTCGTCTAGCACCTCTCAATACCCTTCTGAGCTGTAAACAAACTCTTGCTGGGCCAATCACATCGTGTATAGAGTCGGTGGGCGGGGCCATGATGACGACGGCCGAGTTGTGTTTTGCGTGATTCTAGTAAACACAGAAACTGGCGAATGGCGGTCTTTCGAATCAGCTTTGACCGGGACTCTGGAAGACTTGGAGTTAAGCTTTTCTCTGAGAAAAGAACAAAGAACGGCACTGAAGTCATTCTTAAAAAGGGAAGATGTGTTCGGAGTTTAGCCAACCGGATACGGTGAATGTTTAATCTATCAACAAGCTCTGATTCACCTTCGTTGCTCTGGTTGGTGGTAGCGCTATCCTATCGCGTGCAGAGGGAGTTTGAAAGACAACCGTTTATTCCGCCCCTCGGATTGAGCCCTGGTGAGTTTCCAGACCAAACATCTTGATGTGGGTCTGGCTCGTCAGGCTAGAATGATTCGTCAAATAGGTGTCAAGTTTGTAAATGCAGCATATTATTATAAAAAACGGCTTTTTGAAAAAGCACAATAAATAATGAAAAAATAGATTTTTAAACACGACAATAGTGTGTTTGAAAGAGGTAATTGTGAAATATACTAAACAATTTCATGTAATTTTACAAAATAAATAGACACATTTATTTATTTAATTATCTAATTAATATTTAATAAATAAATTATTTAATAAATTATTTAATTTTTTTCTGAATAAACTGGTACATTTAATTGTTGTTTTATTGAAATCATTATTTATTGAATTATTTCATTTTGAGTAATTTGGTCCTCCATTGGTTTTTTGGTAATCAGATTATGATCACGGTTTGTTGTGATCAACGCCAGGGCCCACATGCGTGATCAGGCGAGTAGCCTACTACTCTTTTAGCGCTTTTAGGTGAAGAACTTATTGAAATAAAGTACCTACTCAATGAGTACGCGGTTTCGAACGAAGCCTATAGTTTACAGAGTTCATTTGAACTATCCCAATTCAGCTGTAGGCTATAATAATTGCCTGAACGCAGCTTCCCTAATCAAACACACCTGAACAGGTAATCGGTCTTCAAGAGTCTAGCTACTGCTGGAAAGATACAGGAAAGTGAGTAGGGTTTAATTTGCACAAGACTTAATCGTTTAACCCGTTTCGCGTTTAAAATCCCCATATCCTCTAATTCAGCTGATTTTCCTGCAGTCATTGTGAGATTGCTGGTTGAGAGGATGGCAGCTCGACTGTTCTGCTTGTTGGTCGTTGTTTTATTGTGTCCCTCTGTATGCTGCACATTAAGAGTCCCTGAGGAACCATCCACAGGTAAACTATTTTAACCTCATTATACAGCGCTAAGAAAATGTAAATAAGCTAAATACAAATTTTGTCTTTACGCACTCTTAGGACATTATATTGAATAACCTTGTATTTCTGTTTTGTTTTCCTCATGCTTGCGCACAACTGATGCCGAAGTATTAGAAACAGGTGAGGTCTTTTAATTTCGTTACACAGCGCAAAGAAATATATGTACATTATTAGAATCCCTATACAAAACATGACTTTTGGGTAGGCCTACATTAAATGTACAGTAGGCTGCAGATGCATGTCTGTAGTTCTAAGTAAAGGTGTGTATTTTATTTTTCTCTCGTAGCCTACAAGAGTATTTTTATTTTATTATTAATAAGTGTTAGACATCTACATCTTATGTTAGACTTCTTCCTAAATGGCTTCATAATTTCCTCAATTCTAAAAAGTGAAGCGCTGTGAATATTTTCTGGATGCACCATACACCCCGCATTCATTTTCATCAAGAGGTTTATATATTTTTGTTCAAGAATATGTATTGACAATGCAAGAGTCCAGCACCCTGTAAAGTCTGCTCCAGCACATCCCAAGGACTTTCAGTGAATTTAAGGTCTGGACTCGGGAGCCGATGTGTAAAATTATCCTTCATGCTCCCTCTCAACCATTCTTTCACAGTTTGAGCCTGATGAATCCTGACATTGTCATTCTGGGGCACTTTTTGTTTGTTGAATAGTGAATAAGGCCGTCAGTGACTTGTGGTTTTTCTGTTGTTCGTGTATATCAGTAAAGCCAGGAGTGTGTCCTAGAGACCACATTACAGTAGGAGTGTTAAGCAAGTGTGTCGAGTTGTGTTCCCATGACAGTGACTGTCCGAAAGCTGAGAAGTGCTGCAGCAATGGATGTGGACATGCGTGTATGCCTCCATATACAGGTATTTATACTTTATTACATCAGTTTATATCGCCACCCAACTTCTCTTGCTTCAAAAAGTATTAGGCAGGGTTTAATATCCTGCCTACAATGTTATTGTAATGGGCAAAAACATGAGCAGCAGTTATGGCTTATTTTTTCCCGGCAGCCCATTATCCAGAATAGCCTGCATGTTTGCTCCTCAGATGTTCATGCATTGAGCATGTGCTGCTGTGGTATGCCAATGAAGCTCTTCGATGTACAAACCACCTTTTTATTTTTTTTATTTTAATGTTTTTTTATTTTTATTTTTAATCGGCTAATCTGAAGTAATCCCATACTTTAGGCCCCTTCAGCCTTTGAAATCCTTTGCTTTCAAATCACACTCGACTCCGCTTCACTTACTGCTGTGTAACTTTGCCATAACGCTAGCTCATACTAGTGGTGTGGAGGACACTTATTTTAGTCACACTAAAATTACCTTCAGTCGCTTATCTCGACAGGCCTAAATTTAAGAATTTAAACGTTTTTATTCAGCTACAGTATGACGACATGGGGATTTCCTGGAATGAGTTGCGCTTGCGTACTTCTGCATGAGTGCTCTCAGATTGAGCAGCATTTACTACTTGTCACAGAGCTGTTCTTCACTAACAAGCTGCATGTAAAAAAAAAAAAATCCCAGCCTTTGCCAAATTGCGTGCCGCGAGTTATTCGGCATTAATTCCTATGCTAAATTCATAACAGAGAAACCAAAGCCAGGAGTGTGTCCAAGTGAAACCAATGGAACAGGGGTGTGTGTGGAGGCGTGTGTGAACGACAGTGACTGTCCAAAAGCGGAGAAATGCTGCAGCAATGGATGTGGGCATTCGTGTACAACTCCATATACAGGTATTTATATTAGTGTGTGGGTCATCCTTTTTTTTCTTTTTTTATATATGCAATGAGTCATTTAGCATTCATTGCCATGCTATTATACAAATTCATAACAGAGAAACCAAAGCCAGGAGTCTGTCCAAGAAACACATCTTTAGTAGGAGTGTGTGCAGAGTTGTGTTCCTATGACAGCGACTGTCCGAACGATGAGAAATGCTGCAGCAATGGATGTGGACATGCGTGTACCGCTCCATATGAAGGCATGTTATACTGACGCATGGAGTCGGTTGTTTTCTTCTCTATTACATAGAATAAGACCATAAACATTCAGTGATCTGGTCTCTGTGTTTGTATAACAGCAAAGCCAGGAGTGTGTCCAAACAACAGAGTCTTTAAGCGTGGAGTGTGCGTGGAGTTGTGTGAAGATGACAGCGACTGTCCGAATACTGAGAAATGCTGCAGCAATGGATGTGGACATCAGTGTAGAGCTCCATATGAAGGCATGTTATACTGACGCATGGAGTCGGGTGTTTTCTTCTCTATTACAGAGAATAAGACCATAAACATTCAGTGATCTGGTCTCTTGTTTGAGTAACAGCAAAGCCAGGAGTGTGTCCAAACAACAGAGTCTTTAAACGTGGAGTGTGCGCGGAGTTGTGTAATGATGACAGTGACTGTCCAAATACTGAGAAATGCTGCAGCAATGGATGTGGACATCAGTGTAGAGCTCCATATGCAGGTATTTATTGTGTGCGTGTGTCGAACTTGGAGTGTGTGCTGAGATGTGTACCTATGACAGCGACTGTCTGGATGATGAGAAATGCTGCAGCAATGGATGTGACATGCATGTACAGCTCCATATAAAGTTTTCTTTTTTTTTTCTTTTTTAAAAAATGAGTAAAATATCCTATGTTGGCAAAAAGTCGGCAAGTGCACAGGATAATTGAGCTACAGGCCAAACCAGTGAAACGTATAATCTTAAGTTTGTCACACAAATTGGTTAAACTTTTATCTAGCGCTCCAAATGGCAATTAAATGCCTTTAAAATCTTTTTTTTTTCTTTAATTACCTTTCCTTTGTCCATGAGAAATGGCTTGCGCTGACTGACAGATCCAACACCTCAGACACAATCCCGATGTACAAACATGTCATGTTCTAAATGAACTCTGGTGTTAGTTCAAAAATGAAAAGTAGCCCATGATTTTTCTAATTTGTTTGCTATTACCAGGGATTTAAGGTATGGAAAGGTTGTGACATTTTGAAGGGTTTTTAATGGAGACTGCATATGACTAACACTCTCGAAAGTGCTCGTTGTCCTCACTTTGCCAGCACAGTCACATGTATGTTTTAAATGCTAAGTCATTCAGAAATGCTGTTTTTCAAACGCGTAACAGATGAACCAAAGCCAGGAGTGTGTCCAAACAACAACCTTGGAGTAGGAGTGTGTGTAGAGAAGTGTTCCTATGACAACGACTGTCCAAAAGATGAGAAATGCTGCAGCAATGGATGTGGACATACATGCACAGCGCCGTATAAAGGTATGTTCTACTTATGCATGGATTGGGTTTTCTTTCCTTTTCTTTCTCCATTACAAAGAATGAGACTTTCAGCATTCATCTGGTCTCTGTGTTTGTGTAACAGTAAAGCAAGGATTGTGTCCAAACAAATTCCTTGACCGTGGGGTGTGTGTGGAGTTGTGTGTTGATGACAGTGACTGTCCGAAGGCTGAGAAATGCTGCGGCAATGGATGTGGACATCAGTGTAGAGCTCCAATTAAAGTATTTGTTATATTGACACACCTTTTCTTTCTCAAATTACCTGAATTTTGCCCATAGCATCATTTCAAGGAGTGTTATTTTCTCACTCAAACCACAGCCGCTTCTGCTACTGATTGCTTTCAGAGGGAAAAGCTGCCCATAACTGCTGGCATGTTAGCTCTAGGATCAGTTTTCTTCTTAATGATTGCATAATTAGTTAATTTGTTTCGGTCTTTGCGCTCCTCAAATTACGTTTCCAGTATGTTTTCCCTTCGGTGAATAATGTAGCCGATCACCAGGTTTTCTTTTCTAAAATGCAAAGGCCAATCACGGCGTTAAAGTTCGAATCCACTCGCCGCTCGAGTTGTCCAGTGCTGAGTCCTGCACATGCACCAATCCATGCAAATGAGATTCATTGTGTCGTCAGCTTCACTGAATGGGACTGTGAGATTGTTCATTAAATTAGTGCCTGCTTTTAGTGATTTATAAAGAGTGTGCTGTCTAGGTAATATAAAATAATAGGCCTATGAGTTCAGAATTCGAATACAATTTGTTTTCCATTCTTGACAAGTGGCCACATACGCTTTAATACATAGACCCATATCTGCATATACATGTGGGGTTCACTCTTGAAACTGATGACTGACAGTGAATATATAAACGGGCTCATGTCAGGAAACACAAAACATTTCCGGCACAAGTTCCGGCAGGGAAATGGCATCGCAGCATGCTCTCTAGTACTTGGAGTACAATTCGCTCTATAAGCAATGTTTAGTTCTCTGTATCGAAGATTGAATGCTGCTATAAACTGACTAAAGCTGTGTGTCTGTATCCCTGCAGTGAAGCCTCGTGGTGACTGCCTCAACCCGACTATGTGCCTAGAACGGTTGCAATAATGGCCAGTGTCCTGAGAGACAGAAGTGTTGCTCTGGAAAATGAATGCAGTTAAGTGCTGATTTAACCATCAGAAAGTCCTCTGGAGTTTTTTTTGCATGCCATACTTGAGGCCTGTCTTTCACCAAATAAATTGCATGATTTAATCTTCTGTGTGGGTTTCTTTTTTTAAAAATGTACAATACATTGTCCGGCCAAAAAAGTCAATGTTTGGCTTTTAATTGGCAAATGCTTAAGAGTCAATTAGATTTTAGTTTTAGTAAATCTAAACTACCAAATACACGATTACAACAGTGTATACTATTACATAAAAGTGAATTTATTCAATTATCACAAATCAAAATGAACAAAAATACACAATTACAACAGTGTTTACTATTACATAAAAGTGAATTTATTAAATTATCACATAAAAATAAAAATGGACAAAAATTAAAAAATACGACAGTGTATACTATTACATAAAAGTGCATTTATTTAATTATCACAAAAATCAAAATGAACAAAAATACACAATTACGACAGTGTATATACTATTACATAAAAGTGAATTTATTCAATTATCACAAAAATCAAAATTAACAAAAATACACAATTACAACAGTGTATATTATGACATAAAAGTGGAAATTATTCAGTTATCCCACAAATTCAAAATTGACAAAAATGCTAAATTACGACAGTGTATACCATGACATAAAAGTGGAAATTATTCAATTATCACACAAATTCAAAATGGACAAAAATACTGAGTTACGACAGTGTATGCTATGACAAAAAGTGGAAATTATTCAATTATCACACAAATTCAAAATGGACAAAAATACTGAATTACGACAGTGTATACCATGACAAAAAAGTGGAAATTATTCAATTATCACACAAATTCAAAATTGACAAAAATACTGAATTACGACAGTGTATACCATGCCAAAAAAGTGGAAATTATTCAATTATCACACAAATTCAAAATAGACAAAAATGCTGAATTATGACAGTGTATACTATGACAAAAAAGTTGAAATTATTCAAATATCACGAATTCAAAATGGACAAAAATACTGAATTACGACAGTGTATACCATGACAAAAAAGTGGAAATTATTCAATTATCACACAAATTCAAAATTGACAAAAATACTTATTTACGACAGTGTATACCATGCCAAAAAGTGGAAATTATTCAATTATCACACAAATTCAAAATGGACAAAAATACTGAATTACGACAGTGTATACCATGACAAAAAAGTGGAAATTATTCAATTATCACACAAATTCAAAATTGACAAAAATACTGAATTACGACAGTGTATACCATGACAAAAAAGTGGAAATTATTCAATTATCACACAAATTCAAAATAGACAAAAATGCTGAATTATGACAGTGTATACTATGACAAAAAAGTAGAAATTATTCAAATATCACGAATTCAAAATGGACAAAAATACTGAATTACGACAGTGTATACCATGACAAAAAAGTGGAAATTATTCAATTATCACACAAATTCAAAATTGACAAAAATACTTATTTACGACAGTGTATACCATGCCAAAAAGTGGAAATTATTCAATTATCACACAAATTCAAAATTGACAAAAATACTGAATTACGACAGTGTATACCATGACAAAAAGTTGAAATTATTCAATTATCACACAAATTCAAAATGGACAAAAATACTGAGTTACGACAGTGTATACCATGACATAGAAGTGGAATTTATTCAATTATCACACAAATTCAAAATGGACAAAAATACTGAATTACGACAGTGTATACCATGACATAGAAGTGGAAATTATTCAATTATCACACAAATTCAAAATGGACAAAAATACTGAATTACGACAGTGTATGCTATGACAAAAAGTGGAAATTATTCAATTATCACACAAATTCAAAATGGACAAAAATACTGAATTACGACAGTGTATACCATGACAAAAAAGTGGAAATTATTCAATTATCACACAAATTCAAAATGGACAAAAATACTGAATTACGACAGTGTATACCATGACAAAAAAGTGGAAATTATTCAATTATCACACAAATTCAAAATTGACAAAAATACTGAATTACGACAGTGTATACCATGCCAAAAAAGTGGAAATTATTCAATTATCACACAAATTCAAAATAGACAAAAATGCTGAATTATGACAGTGTATACTATGACAAAAAAGTTGAAATTATTCAAATATCACACGAATTCAAAATGGACAAAAATACTGAATTACGACAGTGTATACCATGACAAAAAAGTGGAAATTATTCAATTATCACACAAATTCAAAATTGACAAAAATAGTTATTTACGACAGTGTATACCATGCCAAAAAGTGGAAATTATTCAATTATCACACAAATTCAAAATTGACAAAAATACTGAATTACGACAGTGTATACCATGACAAAAAGTTGAAATTATTCAATTATCACACAAATTCAAAATGGACAGAAATACTGAATTACGACAGTGTATACCATGACATAGAAGTGGAATTTATTCAATTATCACACAAATTCAAAATGGACAAAAATACTGAATTACGACAGTGTATACCATGACAAAAAAGTGGAAATTATTCAATTATCACACCAATTCAAAATTGACAAAAATACTGAATTACGACAGTGTATACCATGACATAGAAGTGGAATTTATTCAATTATCACACAAATTCAAAATGGACAAAAATACTGAATTACGACAGTGTATACCATGACAAAAAAGTGGAAATTATTCAATTATCACACAAATTCAAAATTGAAAAAAATGCTGAATTACGACAGTGTATACCATGACAAAAAAGTGGAAATTATTCAATTATCACACAAATTCAAAATTGACAAAAATACTGAATTACGACAGTGTATACTATGACAAAAAAGTGGAAATTATTCAATTATCACACATATTCAAAATTGACAAAAATACTTAATTACGACAGTGTATACTATGCCAAAAAGTGGAAATTATTCAATTATCACACAAATTCAAAATTGACAAAAAACTGAATTAAGACAGTGTATACCATGACAAAAAAGTGGAAATTATTCAATTATCACACAAATTCAAAATTGAAAAAAATGCTGAATTACGACAGTGTATACCATGACAAAAAAGTGGAAATTATTCAATTATCACACAAATTCAAAATTGACAAAAATACTAAATTACGACAGTGTATACCATGACAAAAAAGTGGAAATTATTCAATTATCACACGAATTCAAAATTGACAAAAATACTGAATTACGACAGTGTATACCATGACAAAAAAGTGGAAATTATTCAGTTATCCCACAAATTCAAAATTGACAAAAATGCTAAATTACGACAGTGTATACCATGACATAAAAGTGGAAATTATTCAATTATCACACAAATTCAAAATGGACAAAAATACTGAGTTACGACAGTGTACACCATGACATAGAAGTGGAATTTATTCAATTATCACACAAATTCAAAATGGACAAAAATACTGAATTACGACAGTGTATGCTATGACAAAAAGTGGAAATTATTCAATTATCACACAAATTCAAAATGGACAAAAATACTGAATTACGACAGTGTATACCATGACAAAAAAGTGGAAATTATTCAATTATCACACAAATTCAAAATGGACAAAAATACTGAATTACGACAGTGTATACCATGACAAAAAAGTGGAAATTATTCAATTATCACACAAATTCAAAATTGACAAAAATACTGAATTACGACAGTGTATACCATGCCAAAAAAGTGGAAATTATTCAATTATCACACAAATTCAAAATAGACAAAAATGCTGAATTATGACAGTGTATACTATGACAAAAAAGTTGAAATTATTCAAATATCACACGAATTCAAAATGGACAAAAATACTGAATTACGACAGTGTATACCATGACAAAAAAGTGGAAATTATTCAATTATCACACAAATTCAAAATTGACAAAAATACTTATTTACGACAGTGTATACCATGCCAAAAAGTGGAAATTATTCAATTATCACACAAATTCAAAATTGACAAAAATACTGAATTACGACAGTGTATACCATGACAAAAAGTTGAAATTATTCAATTATCACACAAATTCAAAATGGACAGAAATACTGAATTACGACAGTGTATACCATGACATAGAAGTGGAATTTATTCAATTATCACACAAATTCAAAATGGACAAAAATACTGAATTACGACAGTGTATACCATGACAAAAAAGTGGAAATTATTCAATTATCACACAAATTCAAAATTGAAAAAAATGCTGAATTACGACAGTGTATACCATGACAAAAAAGTGGAAATTATTCAATTATCACACAAATTCAAAATTGACAAAAATACTGAATTACGACAGTGTATACTATGACAAAAAAGTGGAAATTATTCAATTATCACACATATTCAAAATTGACAAAAATACTTAATTACGACAGTGTATACTATGCCAAAAAGTGGAAATTATTCAATTATCACACAAATTCAAAATTGACAAAAAACTGAATTAAGACAGTGTATACCATGACAAAAAAGTGGAAATTATTCAATTATCACACAAATTCAAAATTGAAAAAAATGCTGAATTACGACAGTGTATACCATGACAAAAAAGTGGAAATTATTCAATTATCACACAAATTCAAAATTGACAAAAATACTAAATTACGACAGTGTATACCATGACAAAAAAGTGGAAATTATTCAATTATCACACGAATTCAAAATTGACAAAAATACTGAATTACGACAGTGTATACCATGACAAAAAAGTGGAAATTATTCAATTATCACACAAATTCAAAATGGACAAAAATACTAAATTACGACAGTGTATACCATGACAAAAAAGTGGAAATTATTCAATTATCACACAAATTCAAAATGGACAAAAATACTGAATTACGACAGTGTATACCATGACATAGACGTGGAATTTATTCAATTATCACACAAATTCAAAATTGACAAAAATGCTGAATTACGACAGTGTATACTATGACAAAAAGTGGAAATTATTCAATTATCACACAAATTCAAAATTGACAAAAATGCTGAATTACGACGGTGTATACCATGACAAAAAAGTGGAAATTATTCAATTATCACACAAATTCAAAATGGACAAAAATACTGAATTACGACAGTGTATACCATGACATAGAAGTGGAATTTATTCAATTATCACACAAATTCAAAATTGACCAAAATGCTGAATTACGACAGTGTATACCATGCCAAAAAAGTGGAAATTATTCAATTATCACACAAATTCAAAATGGACAAAAATACTGAATTACGACAGTGTATACCATGACATAGAAGTGGAATTTATTCAATTATCACACAAATTCAAAATTGACAAAAATGCTGAATTACGACAGTGTATACTATGACAAAAAAGTTGAAATTTTTCAATTATCACACAAATTCAAAATTGACAAAAATACTGAATTACGACAGTGTATACCATGCCAAAAAAGTGGAAATTATTCAATTATCACACAAATTCAAAATTGACAAAAATACTGAATTACGACAGTGTATACCATGCCAAAAAAGTGGAAATTATTCAATTATCACACAAATTCAAAATTGACAAAAATACTGAATTACGACAGTGTATACTATGCCAAAAAGTGGAAATTATTCAATTATCACACAAATTCAAAATGGACAAAAATACTGAATTACGACAGTGTATACCATGACATAGAAGTGGAATTTATTCAATTATCACACAAATTCAAAATTGACAAAAATGCTGAATTACGACAGTGTATACCATGACAAAAAAGTGGAAATTATTCAATTATCACACAAATAACAAAATTGAAAAAAATGCTGAATTACGACAGTGTATACCATGACAAAAAAGTGGAAATTATTCAATTATCACACAAATTCAAAATGGACAAAAATGCTGAATTACGACAGTGTATACTATGACAAAAAAGTTGAAATTTTTCAATTATCACACGAATTCAAAATGGACAAAAATACTGAATTACGACAGTGTATACCATGACAAAAAAGTGGAAATTATTCAATTATAACACAAATTCAAAATTGACAAAAATACTTATTTACGACAGTGTATACCATGCCAAAAAGTGGAAATTATTCAATTATCACACAAATTCAAAATTGACAAAAATACTTAATTACGACAGTGTATACTATGCCAAAAAGTGGAAATTATTCAATTATCACACAAATTCAAAATTGACAAAAAACTGAATTAAGACAGTGTATACCATGACAAAAAAGTGGAAATTATTCAATTATCACACAAATTCAAAATTGAAAAAAATGCTGAATTACGACAGTGTATACCATGACAAAAAAGTGGAAATTATTCAATTATCACACAAATTCAAAATTGACAAAAATACTAAATTACGACAGTGTATACCATGACAAAAAAGTGGAAATTATTCAATTATCACACGAATTCAAAATTGACAAAAATACTGAATTACGACAGTGTATACCATGACAAAAAAGTGGAAATTATTCAATTATCACACAAATTCAAAATGGACAAAAATACTAAATTACGACAGTGTATACCATGACAAAAAAGTGGAAATTATTCAATTATCACACAAATTCAAAATGGACAAAAATGCTGAATTACGACAGTGTATACCATGACAGAAAAGTGGAAATTATTCAATTATCACACAAATTCAAAATTGACAAAAATACTGAATTACGACAGTGTATACCATGACAAAAAAGTGGAAATTATTCAATTATCACACAAATTCAAAATTGACAAAAATACTTAATTATGACAGTGTATACCATGACCAAAAAGTGGAAATTATTCAATTATCACACAAATTCAAAATTGACAAAAAACTGAATTAAGACAGTGTATACCATGACAAAAAAGTGGAAATTATTCAATTATCACACAAATTCAAAATTGACAAAAATGCTGAATTACGACGGTGCATACCATGACAAAAAGTGGAAATTATTCAATTATCACACAAATTCAAAATGGACAGAAATACTGAATTACGACAGTGTATACCATGACATAGAAGTGGAATTTATTCAATTATCACACAAATTCAAAATTGACCAAAATGCTGAATTACGACAGTGTATACCATGCCAAAAAAGTTGAAATTTTTCAATTATCACACGAATTCAAAATGGACAAAAATACTGAATTACGACAGTGTATACCATGCCAAAAAAGTGGAAATTATTCAATTATCACACAAATTCAAAATTGACAAAAATACTGAATTACGACAGTGTATACCATGCCAAAAAAGTGGAAATTATTCAATTATCACACAAATTCAAAATTGACAAAAATACTGAATTACGACAGTGTATACTATGCCAAAAAGTGGAAATTATTCAATTATCACACAAATTCAAAATTGACAAAAAACTGAATTAAGACAGTGTATACCATGACAAAAAAGTGGAAATTATTCAATTATCACACAAATTCAAAATTGAAAAAAATGCTGAATTACGACAGTGTATACCATGACAAAAAAGTGGAAATTATTCAATTATCACACAAATTCAAAATTGACAAAAATACTAAATTACGACAGTGTATACCATGACAAAAAAGTGGAAATTATTCAATTATCACACGAATTCAAAATTGACAAAAATACTGAATTACGACAGTGTATACCATGACAAAAAAGTGGAAATTATTCAATTATCACACAAATTCAAAATGGACAAAAATACTAAATTACGACAGTGTATACCATGACAAAAAAGTGGAAATTATTCAATTATCACACAAATTCAAAATGGACAAAAATACTGAATTACGACAGTGTATACCATGACATAGAAGTGGAATTTATTCAATTATCACACAAATTCAAAATTGACAAAAATGCTGAATTACGACAGTGTATACTATGACAAAAAGTGGAAATTATTCAATTATCACACAAATTCAAAATGGACAAAAATACTGAATTACGACAGTGTATACCATGACAAAAAAGTGGAAATTATTCAATTATCACACAAATTCAAAATTGACAAAAATGCTGAATTACGACAGTGTATACCATGACAGAAAAGTGGAAATTATTCAATTATCACACAAATTCAAAATTGACAAAAATACTGAATTACGACAGTGTATACCATGACAAAAAAGTGGAAATTATTCAATTATCACACAAATTCAAAATTGACAAAAATACTTAATTATGACAGTGTATACCATGACCAAAAAGTGGAAATTATTCAATTATCACACAAATTCAAAATTGACAAAAAACTGAATTAAGACAGTGTATACCATGACAAAAAAGTGGAAATTATTCAATTATCACACAAATTCAAAATTGACAAAAATGCTGAATTACGACGGTGCATACCATGACAAAAAGTGGAAATTATTCAATTATCACACAAATTCAAAATGGACAGAAATACTGAATTACGACAGTGTATACCATGACATAGAAGTGGAATTTATTCAATTATCACACAAATTCAAAATTGACAAAAATGCTGAATTACGACGGTGCATACCATGACAAAAAGTGGAAATTATTCAATTATCACACAAATTCAAAATGGACAGAAATACTGAATTACGACAGTGTATACCATGCCAAAAAAGTGGAAATTATTCAATTATCACACAAATTCAAAATGGACAAAAATACTGAATTACGACAGTGTATACCATGACATAGAAGTGGAATTTTTTCAATTATCACACAAATTCAAAATTGACAAAAATGCTGAATTACGACAGTGTATACTATGACAAAAAGTGGAAATTATTCAATTATCACACAAATTCAAAATTGACAAAAATGCTGAATTACGACGGTGTATACCATGACAAAAAGTTGAAATTATTCAATTATCACACAAATTCAAAATGGACAGAAATACTGAATTACGACAGTGTATACCATGACATAGAAGTGGAATTTATTCAATTATCACACAAATTCAAAATTGACCAAAATGCTGAATTACGACAGTGTATACCATGCCAAAAAAGTGGAAATTATTCAATTATCACACAAATTCAAAATGGACAAAAATACTGAATTACGACAGTGTATACCATGACATAGAAGTGGAATTTATTCAATTATCACACAAATTCAAAATTGACAAAAATGCTGAATTACGACAATGTATACTATGACAAAAAAGTTGAAATTTTTCAATTATCACACGAATTCAAAATGGACAAAAATACTGAATTACGACAGTGTATACCATGCCAAAAAAGTGGAAATTATTCAATTATCACACAAATTCAAAATTGACAAAAATACTGAATTACGACAGTGTATACCATGCCAAAAAAGTGGAAATTATTCAATTATCACACAAATTCAAAATTGACAAAAATACTGAATTACGACAGTGTATACTATGCCAAAAAGTGGAAATTATTCAATTATCACACAAATTCAAAATGGACAAAAATACTGAATTACGACAGTGTATACCATGACATAGAAGTGGAATTTATTCAATTATCACACAAATTCAAAATTGACAAAAATGCTGAATTACGACAGTGTATACCATGACAAAAAAGTGGAAATTATTCAATTATCACACAAATAACAAAATTGAAAAAAAATGCTGAATTACGACAGTGTATACCATGACAAAAAAGTGGAAATTATTCAATTATCACACAAATTCAAAATGGACAAAAATGCTGAATTACGACAGTGTATACTATGACAAAAAAGTTGAAATTTTTCAATTATCACACGAATTCAAAATGGACAAAAATACTGAATTACGACAGTGTATACCATGACAAAAAAGTGGAAATTATTCAATTATAACACAAATTCAAAATTGACAAAAATACTTATTTACGACAGTGTATACCATGCCAAAAAGTGGAAATTATTCAATTATCACACAAATTCAAAATTGACAAAAATACTTAATTACGACAGTGTATACTATGCCAAAAGTGGAAATTATTCAATTATCACACAAATTCAAAATGGACAAAAATACTGAATTACGACAGTGTATACCATGCCAAAAAAGTGGAAATTATTCAATTATCACACAAATTCAAAATGGACAAAAATACTGAATTACGACAGTGTATACCATGACAAAAAAGTGGAAATTATTCAATTATCACACAAATTCAAAATTGACAAAAATACTGAATTACGACAGTGTATACCATGACAAAAAAGTGGAAATTATTCAATTATCACACGAATTCAAAATGGACAAAAATACTGAATTACGACAGTGTATACCATGACATAGAAGTGGAAATTATTCAATTATCACACAAATTCAAAATTGACAAAAATACTGAATTACGACAGTGTATACTATGACAAAAAGTGGAAATTATTCAATTATCACACAAATTCAAAATGGACAAAAATACTAAATTACGACAGTGTATACCTTGACAAAAAAGTGGAAATTATTCAATTATCACACAAATTCAAAATGGACAAAAATACTGAATTACGACAGTGTATACCATGACATAGAAGTGGAATTTATTCAATTATCACACAAATTCAAAATTGACAAAAATGCTGAATTACGACAGTGTATACTATGACAAAAAGTGGAAATTATTCAATTATCACACAAATTCAAAATGGACAAAAATACTGAATTGCGACAGTGTATACCATGACAAAAAAGTGGAAATTATTCAATTATCACACAAATTCAAAATTGAAAAAATGCTGAATTACGACAGTGTATACCATGACATGGTTGCGTATGGGGGTGTGTATGTGCGTGTATTCCCGATACGTGGTTGCGATAAATAACCATTCCACATCAGATCTCTCCTAATATATGGCACAATTCGCCCCTTTTGAAACGTAACTCATCCACCGGGTTGGACACGCGTGACAGTCTGCCGTGAAATACGCTATAGGGCCTCACAGGTCACGAGAAGCTAGTGACCAGAGACCAAAATTCATAGTGCAATATATGAAACGGTTCACAAAAATCATCTTACATGTTTAGAGAGTCTGCATCTAACTTTCCACATCTTTTAAAAAATAATTCAATAATAAATTAATTTATATAATTTATAAGCTGTTTTCCTCATGGCTCATACACACACACACACACACACACACACACACACACACACACACACACACACACACACACACACACACACACTCTCTCTCTCTCTCTCTCTCTCTCTCTCACACACACACACATACGGTAATTGGTTCTATAAAATTAACTTTCCTCTATTTTAAATGAATAATAACAAATATGTTGCTAAAATTATTTCAACACTTTTAGTTATAGTTTTAGCTAAATATAATAATACTGTGGAATATTATGATTCCTATTCAAATGCACACTTGGCACTAACATGATTGGGGGGGGGGGGGCACACACACAAAATGTCTTGTGTTTTTAGAAAACACAAAATGTCTTTAGAGTGTTAGGGTTAATTCACACATTCCCTTATAATTTGTGTTGATAAACCCAATAAAACAACAACACCAAATCTCTATATGAACTGAATCTTAGTTTCAGTTCAACTTTAGACTAATTTTCACTATTTCTTAGCGCTTTTTTAACGTTACAAGAAGAGGAAACGTATTATGTAGGCCTATTATTTATTTATTTATTCGTCTTTTTTAAATTGAATGTCGAAAATACAAAACAATTAAGTATGTTCTCGAGACATTTAACAATCAATGTTTATCAGCATAAGGACACAATAACTACATACAATAATTACGAATAATTAGAAATGAAAGGGTTACACTACATTCATTGGCTGCACCGAAATTCATTCATGCGCGTGCACGCTAAGGGCAGTCTGATTCTGGCAGTCAGGCAGGCAGTCGAATAGGCACAACACCGTGCGCGAGTCTTCTGAGGTGAGTTGATGAGCAGTTAACATTACAGTGTCGTTTTACTATAAAATACACTTTAGTTATTTTTTTCCCACATGTTCATTTCTGTACTGTTCAATGGCCTACAGTGTTTCGTTTCTGGTGTTTGCTGGCTGAAAAGACTGAAGACATCGAGCATGTGAGTAATCCACTATGTCGCGATCAATTTTGTGTACGATTGTTTAACTTAGGGTTCCTGAAACTCGGTCCTGGAGGCCTATTGTCCTAGTTTAGCTCAAGTACACTAATACAGATAACTTCGGGAATGAATGAATTCGGACAGTCGTTAAGTGTAGGCAATTGAACGCTTGTTGTTTTGGTAGGCTATTGTGGGATAAAATGAGTGCAGTCGAAAAAGTCCACTATGGTTTTGGACATCACTACATGGCTGTCCCTATAAACAATGCCCTATTTTAGGTTACAGGAGGTGATCTCACAGCCCCTGCTCAGGTATGTTTGATCATGGTATAAAAAACTTAGTAAATTTAACTGAATTAGTAGGCCTATGCAGGATTGAAGAGCTACTATTTTTAAATAACCATTTAAGAAGTTACATATGTATAATAACTGCTTAGCTGAAACATGGCAAGGTTTAAAATAAAGATTTTAAACCTTGCAATAGTGTTGTGTTGGGCAATATGGGCTTTTTTTATATAATAATTTTTAATAATATTTTAATAACTATTTGAATTGATTAAAAATCTGCATTTAATTTTAAAAATGTTATTCACATCCTGCCGAACATTGCCCTAAAAATAATGTTCATATTGAAGGCTACAGAAGCAAATATTGTCAATATAGCCATGTAGTCTGTGATAGCCTATTTATGTGCAAAAAGGGGTCAAATCACATTAGCCTACATTCTAACATTATTGTAATCTAAAAACAAAATAATGCTTCTCAAAGCAGCAGTTACATTTACTAAACTAATAATGAAAATGAATAAAAACAAAAGCACATTAATTGTTAGGCATTTGATTACCCTACTGCTACTCATAAAAATCCACTTACCTGAAGGTTTGAATTTCTACATATGGCATGTGTGTGTTCACAAGCAACAAATATTTTAGAAAAATTAATATTAGTATATTATATTTAATAGTATATTTAGAATTATTACTCTCCTATTATATGTGCTCCGTCTGATTGAAACGCATGCTTGCAGAAGGCTCACCCACCGCTGACATCAAAATTGAAATATTTGCTTGACTTTCTAATATTTAGATGGAGTCTGTAAAATGTAAGTTGTGCAGTGAGGAAATAATTGTATGTAACTTTAGTTTAAAAGAGTTAATAGAAGAATCCCGAAGAAGTGTATTTGGCACAGAAATACTCTGTCATTTCGTCCAAATCAGGTTTTTGTGTGTGTGTGTGTGTGTTTTTGGGTGGGGGGTGTCAAATCACTGACACTTAATGCACAATTCATTGGAACAAATCACCAGACCATTTTCAATTTCCATCTCTTAACAGCATATATTTCTTTATAGTCTTATATACTTTATAGTTATTTCATAAACCATGTTTCATGCAAAAACAACAAAAATCTAAAGACTAATGAACAAAACTGACCTAACTGACCCAGGTTGAAATTCCGGGAGTGGGACTTTCAGAATAGGGCAGAACTAACGTTTGACCTTGGGGACCTCCCCTCTTCTCCGGTATAATATGTCATGTTTTTGACAGAAGGTTTGGGGTTTTGAAGTTGGTATAATATATCATATAATATATCGCTTTGCAGTAGCTCAAACAGTAGAGCATGGCGCTAGCAATGCCAAGGTCATGGGTTCGATTCCCAAGGAAAGCAAGAACTGACAGAAATGTAAAAAATGTGTACCTTAAAAAAAAAATTTGCAATGCAAGTTGCTTTGGATTAAAGCGTCTGCCAAATGCATAAATGTAAATCATGTTTTTGTCACAAGGTTTTGATGCTGTTATCAGGACCCCCCTCAGCATTCCAGAGCTTATCCGGCTGTACTGTGAAAATTGTGAAGTGTCTCTCACACAAACATTCTGTTCTTTTAAAATAATATAAATGAAAATCTACCTCACAAAATTTGAATGTTTATAAAATAGCTTTGTAAAAAATCCACTAAACCAAACATTTCAGTTGAAATAAAATGAAAAATTACATTACATTTAAAAATTACATTTTTAAAATGAAAAAGTCACAAAAAATTGCAATCAGTTAAATATTTATAGAGTTGAATAAAAAACAATGCTTAAAAGCAACGCAATGTATGATATAGGTTCACAAAAATCATCATGTTTAGAGAGTCTGCATCTAACTTTTCACATCTTTAACATTTTTTTGAATTAAAGTTCCTAATTTCCTGAATGTCTCTCAAAGCATCGCCTCAGGGCTGTGTGTGTGTGTGTGTGTGTGTGACAGGTTCAGATGAAGAACCATACCGCTGTAGATCTCTCTTAATGTATTTTACGGATTATAATGTTTTTGGAATGTAGTTCATTCGCAGGAGTCGCCTGAGTGTGACAGTCTGACATGAAATACAGCACATGAGCCTCCTCCTTTATGAAATGGTGTTTCAGACCCACACAGAGACGAGAGGAGTTACCAGATGAACCTCTGAGCATCATGTCACTGCACATGTAAAGTTAGTCGGCTAATGCCTTTCCAGAGCCAATGTTGTTCATACTCATTTTATTTTAAAGCATGATCTTAAATGTTGAAATTAGATCTAAATAAAATTAAATACAGTTGTATCTTCCTAGAAAATACATTAGGAGAGATCTTGGTATGGTTATTTATCCGACTCTCTCTCGCTCTCTCGCTCTCTCGCTCTCTCTCGCTCTCTCTCTCTCTCTCTCTCTCTCTCTCTCTCTCTCTCACACACACACACAGCCCTGTGGCTGAGAGACATTCAGGAAATAGGATGTATGGATGGCTACATCAGGTTAGGAACTTTATTTTTTAAAGATGTGGAAAGTCAGATGCAGACTCTCTAAACATGTAATATAATTTTTGTGAACCCGTTTCATACATTGCGTTGCTTCGCAGTATGTTTTTTCTTCAACTCTATAAATATTTAACTGATTGCAATTTTTTGTGACTCCATTTTATTTTAACTGATATGTTTGGTTCAGTTGATTTTTTTTTTTTTTTTTTTGTAAGCTATTTTATAAAATTTTTATTTTTGTGAGGTAGATTTTCATTTATATTATTTTAAAAGAACAGAATGTTTGTGTGAGACACTTCACAATTTTCACAGAACAGCCGGATAAGCTCTGGAATGCTGAGGGGGGATTCAGCATCTTCAAAAGACAAAACCTTCTGACAAAAACATGATATATTATACCAACTTCACAACCTTCTGTCAAAAACTTAATTATTATTGCAGCATCTTCAAAAGACAAAATCTTCTGTCAAAAACATCATCTATTAAATGGGAGAGGAGGGATTTATTACCCTAGTTAAGGAACGTAACAAGCTGGACACTACTCCCCCGCCCTCACTCATTATCACCATACTACTGGTAAATAGTTTCCTACCTAGCCAAACTGTGTGGAAAACTGAACTGATCTTTTTTCAGAAGTTAGACTCCAGAGCTATGACTACGAATTCCCCCACGAGCTTAATGACCATATATCCAGCTTTATAAACCAGTAAACTTCCATCATGGTCAAAGGCAGATGCTGCTGAAACTGGTGGCCTTACCACACTTAGCAGTTCGCGGACATGTTTTTGGTAGGAAGTAGGATGTTGACATCAGACTTCAGCACAGCATCACTGTTCTGGAAAAACTAAATACATACAATATTAATCATAAGGTTTACCTAATGATATATATATATGTCACAAATAAAACGTTGACATATGACAATATTAATGGATATCAGTATTAAAAGATTAAATGCAGGCTTATAATAAAGAATAAAGACGGATCTCTTCTGATGATCCTGTGGCTTGCTTCAGGAGTGTCGCTATTAACAGCTGCTGGAATGCTTCTATGTCAATACAGTATTTCCTGTTTTCACCTCGTTCATTATGCTGATTTCTTCAATCGCCCGTAAACAAGCTCATTTAATTTGTGTCAACAAACAGAAACAAACTACACCATTACCACTTTTGAATTTACCAAGATAAATGTATTTCTGTCGACTATAAATCTTCTGTTTATTAATTTTATTTCAAACGGAAACCTTTTAATTATCTCCTTTATTTATATTGTTCCATTTCTTTGTCCATTTGTTCTTAAGATGGATAAAATAATACAAAAACATATATATTAGATCTACCCACAAACAAAACAGAAATACATAGATTGTGAATATGTAACTTTACCTATCCATCTATGAAAACGTAAACAAAACAATAAAATGTGTGCAATAATGAAGGTTCAGTAACTGGTTATTTTTTATTTTAGCAGATCTGCTGTTCCTACCACAGAATTTGAAGCTCCTCCCACAACAGTTGACCAATAAATACTGGATTATTCCCATCAGCCTCTAAGTGAAAACTGAGTTGAAGAGTGAGAACATGAGTGATCCAGAGCCCTGCAGAATGGAACATGAAGATACTGAAGAACAAAGAGGTAGTTTTTATTTTATTTTAGATCCCTCATTGATGATTAATTAATATTAAATTCATAAAATTTTGTAGTAGTTAGAAAAGTCACAAGAGCTGTGAAATAACAGTTAAAGTACCAAATTATATACAACACACTTTCTATGAACTGGGTACAAATTAGAAAATGAAATCTTTTTGCAACAAATTGTAAGGAGTTGTCTTTACAAAGGAGGCTGTATTTTACATCTGGTTTAGAACTGAATGTCATAAATTCGGGGAAACTTGATTCATAGATAATGTTAACTTTAATAGTTTTATATTTAACTTTAATTTGTCTTAAAATCTGGGATTGGATTGAGATGCAATTGGTCCAATGCTAATAACTGCATAAATAAAACATATATTTAAAAAAATCAACTAAATTAAATATCTAAGAGACTGTCATACACATGGGATTGGCACCTTTTTGCCTAAAAAGCCACGTTCGATCAATGTGCCCAACTTCATTGAAAGTCCCAGGGGTATATAAATTGATTTATATTATAAAAAAATCTAAATTTATTGTAAAATTGTATTGCAGTTCTCTATGTGCTGGTGTCATTAGTGTTCACTATATATTTTTCCTTTAACTTTTTAACGATATACAGAAAATTATCTCCCTCATGGAATTAGTGGTTTGGCCAAATGATTTATAAATACAAAACTTTTTTTAATTTCAGACTTAATGGAACAGAACGAGGAGAGTGGAGAACTGAGCAATGTCAAAAAAAAGAAAAACAAAGAAAAATCTTCGAGGAAGGACAAAAAATCTTGCCCTCAGTTTGGAAAGAAATTTAGACACAAAGAAAGTGTTAAACTTCACATGACACTTCATAGCAAAAAGAAGAAGTTCAAATGTGATCACTGTGGGAAGAGTTATATACAAAAAGTAAACCTTGAGAGTCACATAAGAATGCACACAGGGGAGAAGCCTTTTACATGTTCTCAATGTGGGAAGGGTTTCACACAAAAAGGAACCATGAAGAGACACATGATTATCCACAGTGAAGAAAAACCACACGCGTGTGATCAGTGTGGGAAGAGTTTCAAACAAAAAGAGTCTCTAAAGGGGCACATACGAGTCCACACTGGAGAGAAGCCACACACATGTGATCAGTGTGGGAAGAGATTTACATTGAAAGTAAATTTAAAGACACACATGGTAATCCACACTGGAGAAAAGCCACACACATGTGATCAATGTGGGAAGAGTTACACACAAAAACAAACCCTTAAGGAACACATGAGGATCCACACTGGAGAGAAACCGTACACGTGTGATCAGTGTGGGAAGAGTTTCACACAACAAAGACATCTTAAGATACACATGAAGATCCACACTGGAGAGAAGCCGCACACATGTGGTCAGTGTGGGAGGAGTTTTGCAAGAACAGAATATCTTAGGGTACACATGGTAATCCACACTGGAAAGAAGCCACACACATGTGATCAATGTGGGAAGAGTTACACACAAAAACAAACCCTTAAGGAACACATGAGGATCCACACTGGAGAGAAACCGTACACGTGTGATCAGTGCTGGAAGAGTTTCACACATGCAAACAGTCTTACAGTACACCTGCGTTCTCACTCTGGAGAAAAAACTTTTTTCTGCGACCAGTGCGGAAAAACCTATTCGTCAGCATCATCCCTAAAGGTCCACCTGAAAGTTCATTCAAAAGAGAAACCTCACACGTGTTCTTTGTGTGGAAAGTGTTTTAGCGAGCTGATGGGTTTAAAATTACACCAGCAAAGACACAGCGGTGTGAAGAATCATATGTGCTTTGATTGTGGGAAGACCTTTGTTATATATGCTGAACTGAAAATTCACCAGAGAATTCACACTGGAGAAAACCCTTACAAGTGTTCATACTGTGACAAGAGATTTCACAGACCAGGATCTCTGAAATTACATGAGAGGATCCACACTGGAGAGAAACCTTATAAATGTGATCAATGTGGGAAGAGTTTTACACAAATATCATCCCTCAATGTTCACTTGAAAATCCACACTGGAGAGAAACCACACACATGTGATCAGTGTGGGAATAGTTTCACACTTAAAGAATACCTCAAGGAACACATGAAAATCCACACCGGAGAGAAGCCGCACACATGTGATCAGTGTGGGAAGAGTTTTAGACAAAAAACAGCCCTTAAGGATCACACAAAAATCCACACCGGAGAGAAGCCGCACACATGTGATCAGTGTGGGAAGAGATTCAGACAAAAAACAGCCCTTAATGTTCATATGAAAATCCACACTGGAGAGAAGCAGCACACATGTGATCAGTGCTGGAAGAGTTTCACACATGCAAACACTCTTAAATTACATCTGCGTTCTCATTCTGGAGAAAGACCATTTAACTGTGATCAGTGCGGTAAAACATTTTTATCAGCATCAAACCGAAAGGCCCACCTGAGTGTTCATACACAAGAGAAGCCTCACTTGTGTTCTTTGTGTGGAAAGAGTTTTAGTCACTTGGATTCTTTAAAAACACACCAGAAAAGACACAATGGTGTGAAGAATCACATGTGCTTTGAATGTGGGAAGACCTTTGTTACAGGTGCTGGACTGAAACTGCACCAGATCACTCACAATGGAGAAAAACTTGAAAAGTGATCACACCATAACAAGATTCAATCAGCCGAGATATCTCCAATGTGGACCCTTGTGCGTTTTCAGAGAAGCCGCACACGTGATTAGTGTCGGGAAGAGTTTCACACAAAAAGGAAGCCTTAAGATCCACCCCCTTCCCTTTAATCAGAAGGGCCATTTGGAATTCTTAAAGACAATGAGATCTGATGGCCAAATGTGTGTCACACCTGTAGTATAGTGGGGGAAGTTTGGCCTGATTGGTCACTTTGAATGTCTCACATTAGGTGTTCAGTCACATGGTCAAGGAACAGCTGAAAGAAGATTGTAACTGTTGGTCTATCTCTTTTATCTTGGGGGGCCTTCTCTTTGGCTCTTCTCTATGCTCTCTTCTTTGACTTTTTCTCTCTCTCTGTCTTTCTATCCCTCAAGTAACATTCTATGCATGCTGGGTAGATATATTAATCTACTTTTAAATTGATACATTAATATACTTATTTCATACATATACTTTGTAACTATTTTAAGTGTAACCATACCCAGATTTTGTCATTAAATTCTTTAAGTTACAAATTATTTGCTAACTTGTTTTGATTTGGTATTGACTTTGAAGTGTTACCTATTGCAATGCAATATAGTGCTGAAGCATGTGTAAATGATAACTATGAAACTATGTGTAAATGATAGCATGTCTGTAGTTCTCATCTTTAATATTTTCTATTATTTTCTCAAAGAGAAACACACGGACTGCAAATATTTTACCAACTGCCAACTCGTCTGACATTCATAATTATTGACATCAACACTTAAGAAAATTATATTTTGTAAGCAGGGTAAATATGTTTTTGTGTGTTTCTCACTATAGAGTAAAAAGATTAGTTCACCCCAAAATAAAAAGTATCCCATAAAGCATCTCACCCTCAAGCAATAGGTGCATATGACTTTCTTCTTTCAATCAAACACAATTGAAAAAAAAAAAAAATCCTTTTGTAATGGGAGTGAATAGAGTGTTTTTGAAGCTCAAAAAAATCCATATATATATATATATATATATATATATATATATATATATATATATATATATATATATATATATATATATATATATATATATATATATATAAAAACTAAAATCACCAGTAATGGCCATACACTAAGTCTAGTTGCGGTGAAAGTGATTTCTGACCTGATGCTTATTCTACATATATATATATATATATATATATATATATATATATATATATATATATATATATATATATATATATATATATATATATATATATATATATATATATATATATATAACTGATTGCATTTGTCTGAAAGGACAAATCCATACGGTGGATTGAGGGTTAGTTGATTTTTGGGTGAACTACTTTAACACTGGCCGATCACATATCATCTATTTATTACCGTATTTATCAGAGCTGTTTAAACTGGAGATTTACATCAGAGTCCATTCAGCCTGCTTCTGTTTTTCAAATAAAGCCAAATAATCCACACATGAAATCATCAGATGCACAAGTATATTGAATTTAAAGACCTACTTGGGACAGATTTTTATCCAATTTTTTAAATAAAATGTCCCCAGAAAAATATTTTTTAAACCTGCAACACTAGCCCCAACTCAGGCCCATGAGCGAGCCAAATACCATTAACCCATTGTGATTTCCAGTAATTTACATTACATGCAAATAAAACACAAACCTTACATTTAACCTTAAACTTTTAACCAATGGCCACCTCTTCATCCTCAGCAACTTGTCTGCTTGGGACAGATCTTCGGAGAATCTCAGCTTGTGATTCCTATGGTATTCAGAGTTCTTGGCTTGCCATCAGATCAGGTCCCACATAGATTTTCTCACGAAGCGAATAATCACTCTTGGTCTGCTGACATGCTCATTCAGCTTTCCCAGTCAATGCACAACATCTATGTCATCCTTAAAAGAAACGCTTGAATCAGGAACAACTGAAATACAGACTCTGATGACTTTTTGCTTGTTTTCATCAGAATGTTCAGGAATTCTGTACAGAAGGGGTTTACTTCTTCAAACACAAAGTCAAATGATTTCTTAAGGGCCTCGATGCTCATATGTTGCTGGTAATCATTTTTCTAAAGGTTGTTTGCACTTTCCTTAATTCTGGATGTCAATAATGCCATTGTCTTGCAATGTGGCGTATCTATCGAAGTCATGTACGAACTTAGTTGAGACTTGGGCTATCAGACCGGCTGACATCTAAATGTTTTTGGTCTTACTGAAGGTCTACCTCGATTTGTGGAGCAGCTCTATTGCCAACAGGAACATCAAATTCCATCTCTTTCACAAGCCTCTTAGAGGTAGAGTTCTTATTTTTCCTTTGCGTTTCACCATGCTGTCCTTAGTTTCCATGTGCGGCAGTTAACGATTGGCAATTTAAGCAAAAATTAAGCTGATTTAAAAGTTTTTTTGCTGGAACAAAGCAGAGAGATGGCCTGGTGCATATTCAAGCAATATTTTGCGTCCAGGTTTAAATGTACTTAACCAACAATATAGGGATTGTAAAGTAAAATTGGTTAAGCTGTTAAAAAAAATGTGACCACTCCGGCTGCCATCTTGGGTCAACGGAAAAATCTGAAGTACGTATCGAGGCTTGTATCGCTTTAGACCAATGACATCATTAATGACGTTCAAAGCCTCGCTTCAGCCTGACAGGTTCTGGAAGCGATTCAAATCTTGCCCTCTTCTCACTTAAACCCAGCCAATTTAAAAAATAAATTTATAATAATATTGTCCCTCATACCGGTTATGACCAAATAATTGGTTTGCACACATTTGATAGCCCCATTTGTTTCAAGCAATACGTTTATTATACAGTTATGTTATACAATCATTATACACCACCAGAAAATAAACATTATATTCATATAAATAGATCACCGGTTAATTCTATGCCTTAAAAAACATAGCTGTAGGTAGCTGTAAAGTTACTAGTGCCACGAACTTGACACCTATTTGACGAATCATGCATTTACAAAGCACAATTTTCCCAAAGATTTTTTTCATAATAATATTGGACATTTCACAAATGCCAATCAACAGGCAGTGGGCGGTGCTTGGCGCTGATTGGATAATCCTTTCAGATTGATGACTTTTTTTTCTTCTTTTTTTGGTCTGGATCTGGCAAGTGGCAAGGGGCACAAGGGAATTGATCTAAAATTAATATGGTGGAAGGAATTGATCAAGATAAAAACACTGCCTTAAACACAGCCACAGTTCTCATAGTTTTCAGGTTTTTAGAAAATTCAAAAGAGTCAAAATACATTTTCAGTCACAAATCAGAAATGAGAAGCACCCTTGGTGTTCCGTGATGTCATCACACCACACAAAGATCGATCTGTCATGTCTGTCGTCTCTTCGGTTTCAAACTAATCAGTGCCAAGCACTGCCCACTGCCTGTTGATTGGCATTTGTGAAATGTCCTCTATTATTATGAAAAAAATCTTTGGGAAAATCGTGCTTTGGAAATGCATGATTCTAGCCTAGAAATCTAGACGCACCCTAGCGGCAGC
This sequence comes from Pseudorasbora parva, assembly GCF_024679245.1. Taxonomy (NCBI): domain Eukaryota; kingdom Metazoa; phylum Chordata; class Actinopteri; order Cypriniformes; family Gobionidae; genus Pseudorasbora; species Pseudorasbora parva. Next base: position 14,661,403 of record NC_090185.1, on the reverse strand, counting down.
AAATCTAATCTGCCAGCGAGTGTCGTCTAGCACCTCTCAATACCCTTCTGAGCTGTAAACAAACTCTTGCCGGGCCAATCACATCGTGTATAGAGTTGGTGGGCGGGGCCATGATGACGACGGCCGAGTTGTGTTTTGCGTGCTTCTAGTAAACACAGAAACTGGCGAACGGCAGCGGTCTTTCGAATCAGCTTTGACCGGGACTCTGAAAGACTTGGAGTTAAGCTTTTCTCTGAGAAAAGAACAAAGAACGGCACTGAAGTCATTCTTAAAAAGGGAAGATGTGTTCGGAGTTTAGCCGACCGGATACGGTGAATGTTTAATCTATCAACAAGCTCTGATTCACCTTCGTTGCTCTGGTTGGTGTAGCGCTATCCTATCGCGTGCAGAGGGAGTTTGAAAGACAACCGTTTATTCCGCCCCTCGGATTGAGCCCTGGTGAGTTTCCAGACCAAACATCTTGATGTGGGTCTGGCTCGTCAGGCTAGAATGATTCGTCAAATAGGTGTCAAGTTTGTAAATGCAGCATATTATTATGAAAAACGGCTTTTTGAAAAAGCACAATAAATAATGAAAAAATAGATTTTTAAACACGACAATAGTGTGTTTGAAAGAGGTAATTGTGAAATATATTAAACAATTTCATGTAATTTTACAAAATAAATAGACACATTTATTTATTTAATTATCTAATTCATATTTAATAAATAAATTATTTAATTAATTATTATTTTTTTTCCTGAATAAACTGGTACATTTAATTGTTGTTTTATTGAAATCATTATTTATTGAATTATTTCATTTTGAGTAATTTGGTCCTCCATAGGTTTTTTGGTAATCATATTATGATCACGGTTTGTTGTGATCAACGCCAGGGCCCACATGCGTGATCAGGCGAGTAGCCTACTACTCTTTTAGCGCTTTTAGGTGAAGTACTTATTGAAATAAAGTACCTACTCAATGAGTACGCGGTTTCGAACGAAGCCTATAGTTTACAGAGTTCATTGAACTATCCCAATTCAGCTGTAGGCTATAATAATTGCCTGAACGCAGCTTCCCTAATCAAACACACCTGAACAGGTAAGCGGTCTTCAAGAGTCTAGCTACTGCTGGAAAGATACAGGAAAGTGAATAGGGTTTAATTTGCACAAGACTTAATCGTTTAACCCGTTTCGCGTTTAAAATCCCCATATCCTCTAATTTTCCTGCAGTCATTGTGAGATTGCTGGTTGAGAGGATGGCAGCTCGACTGTTCTGCTTGTTGGTCGTTGTTTTATTGTGTCCCTCTGTATGCTGCACAGTAAGAGTCCCTGGGGAACCATCCACAGGTAAACTATTTTAACCTCATTATACAGCGCTAAGAAAATGTAAATAAGCTAAATACAAATTTTGTCTTTACGCACTCTTAGGACATTATATTGAATAACCTTGCATTTCTGTTTTGTGTTCCTCATGCTTGCGCACAACTGATGCCGAAGGATTAGAAACAGGTGAGGTCTTTTAATTTCGTTACACATTTAATTTCGTCCCTATACAAAACATGACTTTTGGGTAGGCCTACATTAAATGTACAGTAGGCTGCAGATGCATGTCTGTAGTTCTAAGTAAAGGTGTGTATTTTATTTTTCTCTCGTAGCCTACAAGAGTATTTTTATTTTATTATTAATAAGTGTTAGACATCTACATCATATGTTAGACTTCTTCCTAAATGGCTTCATCATTTCCTCAATTCTAAAAAGTGAAGCGCTGTGAATATTTTCTGGATGCACCATACACCCCGCATTCATTTTCATCAAGAGGTTTATATATTTTTGTTCAAGAATATGTATTGACAATGCAAGAGTCCAGCACCCTGTAAAGTCTGCTCCAGCACATCCCAAGGACTTTCAGTGAATTTAAGGTCTGGACTCGGGAGCCGATGTGTAAAATTATCCTTCATGCTCCCTCTCAACCATTCTTTCACAGTTTGAGCCTGATGAATCTTGACATTGTCATTCTGGGGCACTTTTTGTTTGTTGAATAGTGAATAAGGCCGTCAGTGACTTGTGGTTTTTCTGTTGTTCGTGTATATCAGTAAAGCCAGGAGTGTGTCCTAGAGACCACATTACAGTAGGAGTGTTAAGCAAGTGTGTCGAGTTGTGTTCCCATGACAGTGACTGTCCGAAAGCTGAGAAGTGCTGCAGCAATGGATGTGGACATGCGTGTATGCCTCCATATACAGGTATTTATACTTTATTACATCAGTTTATATCGCCACCCAACTTCTCTTGCTTCAAAAAGTATTAGGCAGGGTTTAATATCCTGCCTACAAAGTTAATTGTAATGGGCAAAAACATGAGCAGCAGTTATGGCTTATTTTTTCCCGGCAGCCCATTATCCAGAATAGCCTGCATGTTTGCTCCTCAGATGTTCATGCATTAAGCATGTGCTGCTGTGGTATGCCAATGAAGCTCTTCGGTGTACAAACAACCTTTTTTTTTTTTTTTTTTTTTTTTTTTTAATGTTTTTTTATTTTTAATCGGCTAATCTGAAGTAATCCCATACTTGAGGCCCCTTCAGCCTTTGAAATCCTTTGCTTTCAAATCACACTCGACTCCGCTTCACTTACTGCTGTGGAACTTTGCCATAACGCTAGCTCATACTAGTGGTGTGGAGGACACTTATTTTAGTCACACTAAAATTACTTTCAGTCGCTTATCTCGACAGGCCTAAATTTAAGAATTTAAACATTTTTATTCAGCTACAGTATGACGACATGGGGATTTCCTGGAATGATTTGCACTTGCGTACTTCTGCATGAGTGCTCTCAGATTGAGCAGCATTAACTACTTGTCACAGAGCTGTGCTTCACTAACAAGCTGCATGTAAAAAAAAAAAAAAATCCCAGCCTTTACCAAAGCGCGTGCCGCGAGTTATTCGGCATTCATTCCTATGCTAAATTCATAACAGAGAAACCAAAGCCAGGAGTGTGTCCAAGTGAAACCAATGGAACAGGGGTGTGTGTGGAGGCGTGTGTGAATGACAGTGACTGTCCAAAAGCGGAGAAATGCTGCAGCAATGGATGTGGGCATTCGTGTACAACTCCATATACAGGTATTTATATTAGTGTGTGGGTCATCCTTTTTTTTCTTTTTTTATATATGCAATGAGTCATTTATTATTCATTGCCATGCTATTATACAAATTCATAACAGAGAAACCAAAGCCAGGAGTCTGTCCAAGAAACAAATCTTTAGTAGGAGTGTGTGCAGAGTTGTGTTCCTATGACAGCGACTGTCCGAACGATGAGAAATGCTGCAGCAATGGATGTGGACATGCGTGTACAGCTCCATATGAAGGTATGTTATACTGACGCATGGAGTCGGTTGTTCCCTTTCGAGAGAGGTTCCTCGTATTACGTATGGAAAACTCCTTTTCTCGAGAATATGAAGCAAAACTTTAATAAAGGTATCCATGTAAAGCGCAGTGCCGCTGAACGGCCATAGCTCAGCGCGAGGAGCGCTCTGATTGGCCGGGCCACGGCAACTGCATGAACCTATGGTGAGGCGGCTGAGAGGAACGAGCCAATGGGGGGCGTTCCAGAAGCCCGCCGAAAAAAGGTGCTTATATTTGCATACAGGAGGCTATATAAAGCCCTGATTTCGCCATAGGTGTCAGATTTTATCTCCTTCAGCGATACCTTCGCTGACCTCCGGAAGAAGCAACCGCCGTCGAAAAGGCACCAGCGGAACCTGCAGCTGAGGACGACGGACTCCCTCTCCGCCTTCTCTGCCGTTCCAGCTACGCCATCCGGCGATCGTATCCTTTTATACTCTCTTCTCCTAAAAGAGCGCGGGGCGTTGTTTCAAATGCCTCGCATTTCCTGCGGCTCTTGCAGAGCTCCTCTCCTTGGCGGCGACCGTCACGTCATCTGCGTGGCATGCCTTGGACGGGACCACGCGCAGCTCGCACTCTCTCAGGGCGGCTGCCCCGAGTGCGATGAGATGGCGCTGCAGACCCTTCGGGCTCGCCTCGCCACCTTCGACCAGGTCCCTCCTCCTGCCGCTGGGCCGCGCCGCAAGAAACGCCGCGACCAGAGGCTGCCGGAACGGTCTGGCGACTGCACGCCGGATGACTCCCCGCGTGCCTCGCCATCGCCGGTCACCTTCACCCAGGAGGAACAGCGTCCCTCTCATGCAGCGGCCTGTTCGGTTTCCTTCGGTGGCCCGTCGCCAGAGGATGATGAGGACAGCCTCTCCACAGCCGCTTCTGGTAGCGAGTGGTCAGCTTCTGTCTCGGAGCCCCCCGCTTCGACGCAGACCGCCACGAGCGCCAAATCTAACGTCGACGCGGAACTCATCCGCGTGCTCTCCAGGGCCGTGGAAGACCTCGGGCTCGAGTGGTCCCAGCCCGATGAGCCAACGCGCAGCAGACTGGACGAGTGGTTCCTGGAAAGCCGCCGCCTCTCTTCTCCTCAGAAGCCCGCGCCTTTCTTCCCTGAGGTACACGACGAGCTTACGAAGTCGTGGAAGTCGCCCTACTCTGCTCGCGCCAGATCCGCTTTTTCCCCAGCGCTCTCCGTTGTCGACGGCGCTAAGGAAAAAGGCTATGAGTCTCTTCCACCCCTCGAGGAGGCTGTCGCCGCGCACCTCTGCCCGCCCTCCTCCTCCAGAGGATGGCAGTCCAGGGCTCAGCACCCGTCCAAGCCCTGCCGCACCACTTCTGCTCTCGCTGGCCGGGCATATGCCTCCGCTGGCCAGGCTTCCGCGGCCCTTCACACCATGGCTGTCCTTCAGGTGTTCCAGGCCAGACTTCTCCGCTCCTTGGATGAGTCTGTCCCCGACTCCGATGTTTTGAAGGACCTCCGCAGTGCGACGGACTTGGCCCTTCGCGCCACTAAAGCCACTGCACAAGCCATCGGGAAAAATATGGCTAACCTGACGGTCTTAGAGAGGCACCTTTGGCTGAATTTGACCGAGATGAAGGACGCGGACAAAGCCTCCTTTTTGGACGCCCCCATCTCCACTACCGGTCTCTTCGGCCCGTCAGTCGTGGGTTTCGCGGAGCGCTTCACTGAAGCGCAGAAGGCTTCGCAGGCTATGAGGCATTTCCTGCCTAAGCGCTCCAGCTCGTCTTCAGGCCAGGGACGCTCTCGAGGTAGACCCCCGCCTTCTCAACCCGCTAAGCCGGCAGAGCCACCTTCCCGGCCTCGCTCCTCTTCTGGACCGCGCCAACGTTCCCGCTCCGCGAACCGCAGCAGTCGGCCTGAACGCCGGGGACCTCGACCCAGGATTGTGTTGAACCCCGAGCCTCCGAAGCCGTCCTAGCCGCAGGGATAAAAAGGAGATGGTCAGGTCTCGCCTCGGCCGGACCCCCATCTCTCCCTCCCGGTCTCCCAGTTCCCTGCACCCAGGTGACTGCCGACCTCAGTTTAGCAGCCAACGAGCCCGTTGTCAAACGCACTCGCCTGCACACAAACGCCGTTATCACGGCGACCCAAATAAATCTCAAAAAGAGCTTTTTCTCTGTAGTAAATGTGCCCACACATCAGTCTGCACTCCTACACTCATTCACCCCTCCCACCCATGCTATAAATGTCCCGGCGCCCACTCCACAGTGCACGCCGCCACACATAAGCACTACCCCCTCTATGTCTCAAGCACAAAATGGCAGCGCTACCGAGTTCCCTCTAGTAGGCGATCCTTATCCGCGCCGGCTCCAGCCGCTATCGTGTCGGGCTCAGGCCTGGCAAGCCATGCCCGGGGTATCAAATTGGGTTATGAACATAGTAAAAAGGGGCTACTCGCTACAGTTCGTTCGCAGGCCCCCGCGCTTTCGCGCCGTGGTCGAGACCTCGGTGAGAAGCAGCGTCAGTCACGTGCTTCGCACCGAGATTTTGAAACTGGTAAAGAAGGGAGCGGTGGAGCCCGTTCCCCCTTCCAAAAGCGAGTCGGGCTTCTACAGCCGATACTTTCTCGTTCCGAAGAAGGACGGAGAGCTCAGGCCCATCCTAGATCTAAGGCATTTGAACAAAGCTCTAATGACTCGCTCGTTCAAAATGCTAACGGTGAAACAGATCCTCGCGCACATTCGCCCTGGGGACTGGTTTTTCACGATAGATCTGAAAGATGCGTACTTTCATGTGCAGGTAGCCCCCCACCACAGGCCATTCTTGAGATTCGCCTTCGAGGGGCAGGCTTATCAGTACACGGTCCTGCCATTCGGCTTATCCCTGGCGCCCCGCACGTTTACGAAATGTATGGACGCGGCATTAGCCCCGCTCAGGCTGAAAGGGATGCGGGTGCTCAACTACCTCGACGACTGGCTAGTGATAGCCCAGTCTCGAGCAGAACTACTAACACACAGATCCTGGCTCCTCAACCATTTAGACTGTTTGGGTCTCAGGATCAATATCGCCAAGAGCTCGATGTCACCCACTCAAAAGATATCTTTTCTGGGCTTTGTTCTAGACTCGAGACTCATGAACGCGCGGCTGACGTCACAGCGCGCGCTATCCGTCCAGAACATGGCGACTTCATTCAAAGCCGGAACTCGCGTTCCCCTGAAACACTTTCAGAGAATGCTCGGCCTTATGGCCTCGGCATCGTCAGTGCTCAGGCTGGGACTGCTACACATGCGTCCCCTCCAGCGTTGGCTACGCGCCCATGTCCCTCCTTATGCATGGAAATGGGGCCGTTTTCCCGTCAAAGTGAGCCACAGCGTTGTCAAAACTTTGGCTCCTTGGACGAGGACAGAGTGGTATCGGAGGGGCGTGCTTATGGGCACAGTCACGAAGTTGAAAGTGGTCTCGACAGATGCCTCCACTCGGGGGTGGGGAGCCCTACACGAGGGCAAGCCGGTCTCTGGCCTGTGGGCAGAAACAGAAAAGCGGCTGCACATAAACTGTCTAGAGATGAAAGCGGTCGCCTTATCGCTGAGAGCTTTCCTTCCACATATAAAGAACCACCACGTCTTGGTTCGTTCAGACAACATGTCGGTGGTAGCGTACATAAACCGCCAGGGTGGCCTGAGATCATATTCCCTTCACCGCATGGCGAAGCATCTCCTTTTATGGGCAGAGCACAACCTGAGCTCCCTGAGGGCGGCTCACGTGCCAGGTATTCTGAATGTGGGTCCGGATATGTTATCCAGGAGAACCATTCCCCCAGGGGAATGGTCTCTTCACCCGCAAACGGTTCTCTTAATTTGGAACACCTTCGGCAGAGCGAAAGTGGATCTCTTCGCCTCAGAAGACAACACTCACTGCCCAATATTTTTCTCCAAACGCAGGGATGCCCTGGCCCATGTCTGGCCCAGTCTCCCGCTGTATGCTTTCCCCCCGATCGCGATGCTACCACAAACCATCAAGAAAATCAGGGAGACAGCATCCGCGGTGCTTTTAATAGCCCCGCTCTGGAGGAACCGAACGTGGTTCTCCGATCTGATCCAGCTGTCAGACACAGCCCCATGGCCCATTCCGCTGAGGAAAGACCTCCTCACGCAGGCGAAGGGGGGGATCTGGCATCCCAGTCCCGAACTATGGGCCCTCCACGTATGGCCCATCAACTGGTATCGGAAAACCTCTCTGACAGAGTTATGAACACTATAGCGGAAGCTAGAGCCCCCTCGACGAGGCGGCTCTATACTCTGAAGTGGTCAGTGTTTTCTAACTGGTGTGCCGTCCGAAATATCGACGCACGCTCATGCGAAATAACAGAAGTGCTCGCTTTTCTCCAAGAGCTACTGGACGCGGGTCGTTCCCCCTCCACGCTCAAAGTTTATGTCGCCGCCATAGCAGCTAACCACGCTCAGGTCGCGGGACATTCACTAGGGAAAAGTGAGCTCATTGTACGTTTTCTTAAAGGGGCCAGGAGATTGAACCCCCCTCGCCCCCCTTCGGTCCCTATTTGGGACCTCGCGGTGGTTCTAGACGCTATGAAGGGTCCCCCCTTCGAGCCTCTCCAGACCGCGACCATAAAGCTTTTATCATTCAAAACTGCGTTTCTGCTGGCTCTGGCCTCGGTTAAACGTGTGAGTGACTTACACGCACTCTCAGTGAGTCCGTCCTGTCTCGAGTTCGGGCCCAACAACTCCAAAGTTGTTCTTAAACCGAGACATGGTTTTATACCCAAAGTGCTTTCTACCCCTTTTAGAGCACAGGTTATTACTCTGCTTCCTTTACCCGTATCTCAGGGTGAACAGGACGCGAATCTGCTCTGCCCGGTCAGAGCTCTGAGACTGTATCTGGAGCGCTCCTCCCCCTTCAGGCAGTCGGACCAGCTGTTTGTCTGCTTCGGCGGCCGCACTAAAGGTTGTGCTGTCACGAAGCAAAGACTCTCACACTGGATAGTGGACGCTATCTCGCTGGCATATGAGTCTAAAAACCTGACTTGCCCTATAGGCGTTAAAGCCCACTCCACTAGAGGCATGGCCTCATCTTGGGCTTGGTCGTGTGGCATTTCTTTGGAAGATATCTGTGCGGCGGCAGGCTGGGCCTCTCCGTCCACTTTTATCAGATTCTATAAATTGGAGGTTCCAGCTCTACAAGCAGGGCTTCTCTCCATTTAGGCTCTATCTTGACCCTGGTAAGCAGATTGCCTTTAGTTTTGGCCTGTACACATCAGTCCTTAAGCACTTTCATTTATCATAAGATCCGACTATGTCCGATCAGCCGTTCAAATGAACCGACTCTTCCGGTTCTTCATCCCCCCTTATAGCCGCCTCTTCGGTGTCTCGGGGGTTATTTACATGTGCTTGGGTATACTGGGTCAGTCAGCACACACGGCGCTTTACATTGTGTTCCCATACGTAATACGAGGAACCTCTCTCGAAAGGGAACGTACTCGGTTACTTTCGTAACCTCGGTTCCCTGAGAGAGAGGAACGAGTATTACGTTCCGTGCCGTGTTTATGCTTCTCAGGTATCGCTTCAGTCGATCTAAAAACCTGACACCTATGGCGAAATCAGGGCTTTATATAGCCTCCTGTATGCAAATATAAGCACCTTTTTTCGGCGGGCTTCTGGAACGCCCCCCATTGGCTCGTTCCTCTCAGCCGCCTCACCATAGGTTCATGCAGTTGCCGTGGCCCGGCCAATCAGAGCGCTCCTCGCGCTGAGCTATGGCCGTTCAGCGGCACTGCGCTTTACATGGATACCTTTATTAAAGTTTTGCTTCATATTCTCGAGAAAAGGAGTTTTCCATACGTAATACTCGTTCCTCTCTCTCAGGGAACCGAGGTTACGAAAGTAACCGAGTACGTTTTCTTCTCTATTACATAGAATAAGACCATAAACATTCAGTGATCTGGTCTCTGTGTTTGTATAACAGCAAAGCCAGGAGTGTGTCCAAACAACAGAGTCTTTAAACGTGGAGTGTGCGCGGAGTTGTGTGAAGATGACAGCGACTGTCCGAATACTGAGAAATGCTGCAGCAATGGATGTGGACATCAGTGTAGAGCTCCATATGAAGGCATGTTATACTGACGCATGGAGTCGGGTGTTTTCTTCTCTATTACAGAGAATAAGACCATAAACATTCAGTGATCTGGTCTCTTGTTTGAGTAACAGCAAAGCCAGGAGTGTGTCCAAACAACAGAGTCTTTAAACGTGGAGTGTGCGCGGAGTTGTGTAATGATGACAGTGACTGTCCAAATACTGAGAAATGCTGCAGCAATGGATGTGGACATCAGTGTAGAGCTCCATATACAGGTATTTATTGTGTGCGTGTGTCGAACTTGGAGTGTGTGCTGAGATGTGTACCTATGACAGCGACTGTCTGGATGATGAGAAATGCTGCAGCAATGGATGTGACATGCATGTACAGGTCCATATAAAGTTTTCTTTTTTTTTTCTTTTTTAAAAAATGAGTAAAATATCCTATGTTGGCAAAAAGTCGGCAAGTGCACAGGATAATTGAGCTACAGGCCAAACCAGTGAAACGTATAATCTTAAGTTTGTCACACAAATTGGTTAAACTTTTATCTAGCGCTCCAAATGGCAATTAAATGCCTTTAAAATCTTTTTTTCTTTAAGTACCTTTCCTTTGTCCATGAGAAATCGCTTGCGCTGACTGACAGATCCAACACCTCAGACACAATCCCGATGTACAAACATGTCATGTTCTAAATGAACTCTGGTGTTAGTTCAAAAATGAAAAGTAGCCCATGATTTTTCTAATTTGTTTGCTATTACCAGGGATTTAAGGTATGGAAAGGTTGTGACATTTTGAAGGGTTTTTAATGGAGACTGCATATGACTAACACTCTCGAAAGTGCTCGTTGTCCTCACTTTGCCAGCACAGTCACATGTATGTTTTAAATGCTAAGTCATTCAGAAATGCTGTTTTTCAAACACGTAACAGATGAACCAAAGCCAGGAGTGTGTCCATACAACAACCTTTGAGTAGGAGTGTGTGTAGAGAAGTGTTCCTATGACAGCGACTGTCCAAAAGATGAGAAATGCTGCAGCAATGGATGTGGACATACATGCACAGCGCCGTATAAAGGTATGTTCTACTTATGCATGGATTGGGTTTTCTTTCCTTTTCTTTCTCCATTACAAAGAATGAGACTTTCAGCATTCATCTGGTCTCTGTGTTTGTGTAACAGTAAAGCAAGGATTGTGTCCAAACAAATTCCTTGACCGTGGGGTGTGTGTGGAGTTGTGTGTTGATGACAGTGAATGTCCGAAGGCTGAGAAATGCTGCGGCAATGGATGTGGACATCAGTGTAGAGCTCCAATTAAAGTATTTGTTATATTGACACACCTTTTCTTTCTCAAATTACCTGAATTTTGCCCATAGCATCATTTCAAGGAGTGTTATTTTCTCACTCAAACCACAGCCGCTTCTGCTACTGATTGCTTTCAGAGGGAAAAGCTGCCCATAACTGCTGGCATGTTAGCTCTAGGATCAGTTTTCTTCTTAATGATTGCATAATTAGTTAATTTGTTTCGGTCTTTGCGCTCCTCAAATTACGTTTCCAGTATGTTTTCCCTTCGGTGAATAATGTAGCCGATCACCAGGTTTTCTTTTCTAAAACGCAAAGGCCAATCACGGCGTTAAAGTTCGAATCCACTCGCCGCTCGAGTTGTCCAGTGCTGAGTCCTGCACATGCACCAATCCGTGCAAATGAGATTCATTGTGTCGTCAGCTTCACTGAATGGGACTGTGAGATTGTTCATTAAATTAGTGCCTGCTTTTATTGATTTATAAAGAGTGTGCTGTCTAGGTAATATAAAATAATAGGCCTATGAGTTCAGAATTCGAATACAATTTGTTTTCCATTCTTGACAAGTGGCCACATACGCTTTAATACATAGACCCATATCTGCATATACATGTGGGGTTCACTCTTGAAACTGATGACTGACAGTGAATATATAAACGGGCTCATGTCAGGAAACACAAAACATTTCCGGCACAAGTTCCGGCAGGGAAATGGCATCGCAGCATGCTCTCTAGTACTTGGAGTACAATTCGCTCTATAAGCAATGTTTAGTTCTCTGTATCGAAGATTGAATGCTGCTATAAACTGACCAAAGCTGTGTGTCTGTATCCCTGCAGTGAAGCCTCGTGGTGACTGCCTCAACCCGACTTTGTGCCTAGAACGGTTGCAATAATGGCCAGTGTCCTGAGAGACAGAAGTGTTGCTCTGGAAAATGAATGCAGTTAAGTGCTGATTTAACCATCAGAAAGAGTCCTCTGGAGTTTTTTTTGCATGCCATACTTGAGGCCTGTCTTTCACCAAATAAATTGCATGATTTAATCTTCTGTGTGGGTTTCTTTTTTTTAAAATGTACAATACATTGTCCGGCCAAAAAAGTCAATGTTTGGCTTTTAATTGGCAAATGCTTAAGAGTCAATTAGATTTTAGTTTTAGTAAATCTAAACTACCAAATACACGATTACAACAGTGTATACTATTACATAAAAGTGAATTTATTCAATTATCACAAATCAAAATGAACAAAAATACACAATTACAACAGTGTTTACTATTACATAAAAGTGAATTTATTAAATTATCACATAAAAATAAAAATGGACAAAAATTAAAAAAATACGACAGTGTATACTATTACATAAAAGTGCATTTATTTAATTATCACAAAAATCAAAATGAACAAAAATACACAATTACGACAGTGTATATACTATTACATAAAAGTGAATTTATTCAATTATCACAAAAATCAAAATTAACAAAAATACACAATTACAACAGTGTATATTATGACATAAAAGTGGAAATTATTCAGTTATCCCACAAATTCAAAATTGACAAAAATGCTAAATTACGACAGTGTATACCATGACATAAAAGTGGAAATTATTCAATTATCACACAAATTCAAAATGGACAAAAATACTGAGTTACGACAGTGTATACCATGACATAGAAGTGGAATTTATTCAATTATCACACAAATTCAAAATGGACAAAAATACTGAATTACGACAGTGTATGCTATGACAAAAAGTGGAAATTATTCAATTATCACACAAATTCAAAATGGACAAAAATACTGAATTACGACAGTGTATACCATGACAAAAAAGTGGAAATTATTCAATTATCACACAAATTCAAAATGGACAAAAATACTGAATTACGACAGTGTATACCATGACAAAAAAGTGGAAATTATTCAATTATCACACAAATTCAAAATTGACAAAAATACTGAATTACGACAGTGTATACCATGCCAAAAAAGTGGAAATTATTCAATTATCACACAAATTCAAAATAGACAAAAATGCTGAATTATGACAGTGTATACTATGACAAAAAAGTTGAAATTATTCAAATATCACACGAATTCAAAATGGACAAAAATACTGAATTACGACAGTGTTATACCATGACAAAAAAGTGGAAATTATTCAATTATCACACAAATTCAAAATTGACAAAAATACTTATTTACGACAGTGTATACCATGCCAAAAAGTGGAAATTATTCAATTATCACACAAATTCAAAATTGAAAAAAATGCTGAATTACGACAGTGTATACCATGACAAAAAAGTGGAAATTATTCAATTATCACACAAATTCAAAATTGACAAAAATACTAAATTACGACAGTGTATACCATGACAAAAAAGTGGAAATTATTCAATTATCACACGAATTCAAAATTGACAAAAATACTGAATTACGACAGTGTATACCATGACAAAAAAGTGGAAATTATTCAATTATCACACAAATTCAAAATGGACAAAAATACTAAATTACGACAGTGTATACCATGACAAAAAAGTGGAAATTATTCAATTATCACACAAATTCAAAATTGACAAAAATACTTATTTACGACAGTGTATACCATGCCAAAAAGTGGAAATTATTCAATTATCACACAAATTCAAAATTGACAAAAATACTGAATTACGACAGTGTATACCATGACAAAAAGTTGAAATTATTCAATTATCACACAAATTCAAAATGGACAGAAATACTGAATTACGACAGTGTATACCATGACATAGAAGTGGAATTTATTCAATTATCACACAAATTCAAAATGGACAAAAATACTGAATTACGACAGTGTATACCATGACAAAAAAGTGGAAATTATTCAATTATCACACAAATTCAAAATTGAAAAAAATGCTGAATTACGACAGTGTATACCATGACAAAAAAGTGGAAATTATTCAATTATCACACAAATTCAAAATTGACAAAAATACTGAATTACGACAGTGTATACTATGACAAAAAAGTGGAAATTATTCAATTATCACACATATTCAAAATTGACAAAAATACTTAATTACGACAGTGTATACTATGCCAAAAAGTGGAAATTATTCAATTATCACACAAATTCAAAATTGACAAAAAACTGAATTAAGACAGTGTATACCATGACAAAAAAGTGGAAATTATTCAATTATCACACAAATTCAAAATTGAAAAAAATGCTGAATTACGACAGTGTATACCATGACAAAAAAGTGGAAATTATTCAATTATCACACAAATTCAAAATTGACAAAAATACTAAATTACGACAGTGTATACCATGACAAAAAAGTGGAAATTATTCAATTATCACACGAATTCAAAATTGACAAAAATACTGAATTACGACAGTGTATACCATGACAAAAAAGTGGAAATTATTCAATTATCACACAAATTCAAAATGGACAAAAATACTAAATTACGACAGTGTATACCATGACAAAAAAGTGGAAATTATTCAATTATCACACAAATTCAAAATGGACAAAAATACTGAATTACGACAGTGTATACCATGACATAGAAGTGGAATTTATTCAATTATCACACAAATTCAAAATTGACAAAAATGCTGAATTACGACAGTGTATACTATGACAAAAAGTGGAAATTATTCAATTATCACACAAATTCAAAATGGACAAAAATACTGAATTACGACATTGTATACCATGACAAAAAAGTGGAAATTATTCAATTATCACACAAATTCAAAATTGACAAAAATGCTTAATTACGACAGTGTATACCATGACAGAAAAGTGGAAATTATTCAATTATCACACAAATTCAAAATGGACAAAAATACTGAATTACGACAGTGTATACCATGCCAAAAAAGTGGAAATTATTCAATTATCACACAAATTCAAAATTGACAAAAATACTGAATTATGACAGTGTATACCATGACCAAAAAGTGGAAATTATTCAATTATCACACAAATTCAAAATTGACAAAAAACTGAATTAAGACAGTGTATACCATGACAAAAAAGTGGAAATTATTCAATTATCACACAAATTCAAAATTGACAAAAATGCTGAATTACGACGGTGTATACCATGACAAAAAGTGGAAATTATTCAATTATCACACAAATTCAAAATGGACAGAAATACTGAATTACGACAGTGTATACCATGACATAGAAGTGGAATTTATTCAATTATCACACAAATTCAAAATTGACCAAAATGCTGAATTACGACAGTGTATACCATGCCAAAAAAGTGGAAATTATTCAATTATCACACAAATTCAAAATGGACAAAAATACTGAATTACGACAGTGTATACCATGACATAGAAGTGGAATTTATTCAATTATCACACAAATTCAAAATTGACAAAAATGCTGAATTACGACAGTGTATACTATGACAAAAAGTGGAAATTATTCAATTATCACACAAATTCAAAATTGACAAAAATGCTGAATTACGACGGTGTATACCATGACAAAAAGTTGAAATTATTCAATTATCACACAAATTCAAAATGGACAGAAATACTGAATTACGACAGTGTATACCATGACATAGAAGTGGAATTTATTCAATTATCACACAAATTCAAAATTGACCAAAATGCTGAATTACGACAGTGTATACCATGCCAAAAAAGTGGAAATTATTCAATTATCACACAAATTCAAAATGGACAAAAATACTGAATTACGACAGTGTATACCATGACATAGAAGTGGAATTTATTCAATTATCACACAAATTCAAAATTGACAAAAATGCTGAATTACGACAGTGTATACTATGACAAAAAAGTTGAAATTTTTCAATTATCACACGAATTCAAAATGGACAAAAATACTGAATTACGACAGTGTATACCATGCCAAAAAAGTGGAAATTATTCAATTATCACACAAATTCAAAATTGACAAAAATACTGAATTACGACAGTGTATACCATGCCAAAAAAGTGGAAATTATTCAATTATCACACAAATTCAAAATTGACAAAAATACTGAATTACGACAGTGTATACTATGCCAAAAAGTGGAAATTATTCAATTATCACACAAATTCAAAATGGACAAAAATACTGAATTACGACAGTGTATACCATGACATAGAAGTGGAATTTATTCAATTATCACACAAATTCAAAATTGACAAAAATGCTGAATTACGACAGTGTATACCATGACAAAAAAGTGGAAATTATTCAATTATCACACAAATAACAAAATTGAAAAAAATGCTGAATTATGACAGTGTATACCATGACAAAAAAGTGGAAATTATTCAATTATCACACAAATTCAAAATGGACAAAAATGCTGAATTACGACAGTGTATACTATGACAAAAAAGTTGAAATTTTTCAATTATCACACGAATTCAAAATGGACAAAAATACTGAATTACGACAGTGTATACCATGACAATAAAGTGGAAATTATTCAATTATAACACAAATTCAAAATTGACAAAAATACTTATTTACGACAGTGTATACCATGCCAAAAAGTGGAAATTATTCAATTATCACACAAATTCAAAATTGACAAAAATACTTAATTACGACAGTGTATACTATGCCAAAAGTGGAAATTATTCAATTATCACACAAATTCAAAATGGACAAAAATACTGAATTACGACAGTGTATACCATGCCAAAAAAGTGGAAATTATTCAATTATCACACAAATTCAAAATGGACAAAAATACTGAATTACGACAGTGTATACCATGACAAAAAAGTGTAAATTATTCAATTATCACACAAATTCAAAATTGACAAAAATACTGAATTACGACAGTGTATACCATGACAAAAAAGTGGAAATTATTCAATTATCACACGAATTCAAAATGGACAAAAATACTGAATTACGACAGTGTATACCATGACATAGAAGTGGAAATTATTCAATTATCACACAAATTCAAAATTGACAAAAATACTGAATTACGACAGTGTATACTATGACAAAAAGTGGAAATTATTCAATTATCACACAAATTCAAAATGGACAAAAATACTAAATTACGACAGTGTATACCTTGACAAAAAAGTGGAAATTATTCAATTATCACACAAATTCAAAATGGACAAAAATACTGAATTACGACAGTGTATACCATGACATAGAAGTGGAATTTATTAAATTATCACACAAATTCAAAATTGACAAAAATGCTGAATTACGACAGTGTATACTATGACAAAAAGTGGAAATTATTCAATTATCACACAAATTCAAAATGGACAAAAATACTGAATTACGACAGTGTACACTATGACAAAAAGTGGAAATTATTCAATTATCACACAAATTCAAAATGGACAAAAATGCTGAATTACGACAGTGTTTACTATGACAAAAAGTGGAAATTATTCAATTATCACACAAATTCAAAATTGAAAAAATGCTGAATTACGACAGTGTATACCATGACATGGTTGCGTATGGGGGTGTGTATGTGCGTGTATTCCCGATACGTGGTTGCGATAAATAACCATTCCACATCAGATCTCTCCTAATATATGACACAATTCGCCCCTTTTGAAACGTAACTCATCCACCGGGTTGGACACGCGTGACAGTCTGCCGTGAAATACGCTATAGGGCCTCACAGGTCACGAGAAGCTAGTGACCAGAGACCAAAATTCATAGTGCAATATATGAAACGGTTCACAAAAATCATCTTACATGTTTAGAGAGTCTGCATCTAACTTTCCACATCTTTTAAAAAATAATTCAATAATAAATTAATTTATATAATTTATAAGCTGTTTTCCTCATGGCTCATACACACACACACACACACACACACACACACACACACACACACACACACACACACACACACACACTCTCTCTCTCTCTCTCTCTCTCTCTCACACACACACACATACGGTAATTGGTTCTATAAAATTAACTTTCCTCTATTTTAAATGAATACTAACAAATATGTTGCTAAAATTATTTCAACACTTTTAGTTATAGTTTTAGCTAAATATAATAATACTGTGGAATATTATGATTCCTATTCAAATGCACACTTGGCACTAACATGATTGGGGGGGGGGGGGGGGGGGGGCACACACACAAAATGTCTTGTGTTTTTAGAAAACACAAAATGTCTTTAGAGTGTTAGGGTTAATTCACACATTCCCTTATAATTTGTGTTGATAAACCCAATAAAACAACAACACCAAATCTCTATATGAACTGAATCTTAGTTTCAGTTCAACTTTAGACTAATTTTCACTATTTCTTAGCGCTTTTTTAACGTTACAAGAAGAGGAAACGTATTATGTAGGCCTATTATTTATTTATTTATTCGTCTTTTTTAAATTGAATGTCGAAAATACAAAACAATTAAGTATGTTCTCGAGACATTTAACAATCAATGTTTATCAGCATAAGGACACAATAACTACATACAATAATTACGAATAATTAGAAATGAAAGGGTTACACTACATTCATTGGCTGCACCGAAATTCATTCATGCGCGTGCACGCTAAGGGCAGTCTGATTCTGGCAGTCAGGCAGGCAGTCGAATAGGCACAACACCGTGCGCGAGTCTTCTGAGGTGAGTTGATGAGCAGTTAACATTACAGTGTCGTTTTACTATAAAATACACTTTAGTTATTTTTTTCCCACATGTTCATTTCTGTACTGTTCAATGGCCTACAGTGTTTCGTTTCTGGTGTTTGCTGGCTGAAAAGACTGAAGACATCGAGCATGTGAGTAATCCACTATGTCGCGATCAATTTTGTGTACGATTGTTTAACTTAGGGTTCCTGAAACTCGGTCCTGGTGGCCTATTGTCCTAGTTTAGAATGAATTCGGACAGTCGTTAAGTGTAGGCAATTGTACGCTTGTTGTTTTGGTAGGCTATTGTGGGATAAAATGAGTGCAGTCGAAAAAGTCCACTATGGTTTTGGACATCACTACATGGCTGTCCCTATAAACAATGCCCTATTTTAGGTTACAGGAGGTGATCTCACAGCCCCTGCTCAGGTATGTTTGATCATGGTATAAAAAACTTAGTAAATTTAACTGAATTAGTAGGCCTATGCAGGATTGAAGAGCTACTATTTTTAAATAACCATTTAAGAAGTTACATGTGTATAATTACTGCTTAGCTGAAACATGGCAAGGTTTAAAATAAAGATTTTAAACCTTGCAATAGTGTTGTGTTGGGCAATATGGGCTTTTTTTATATAATAATTTTTAATAATATTTTAATAACTATTTGAATTGATTAAAAATCTGCATTTAATTTTAAAAATGTTATTCACATCCTGCCGAACATTGCCCTAAAAATAATGTTCATATTGAAGGCTACAGAAGCAAATATAGTCAATATAGCCATGTAGTCTGTGATAGCCTATTTATGTGCAAAAAGGGGTCAAATCACATTAGCCTACATTCTAACATTATTGTAATCTAAAAACAAAATAATGCTTCTCAAAGCAGCAGTTACATTTACTAAACTAATAATGAAAATGAATAAAAACAAAAGCACATTAATTGTTAGGCATTTGATTACCCTACTGCTACTCATAAAAATCCACTTACTTGAAGGTTTGAATTTCTACATATGGCATGTGTGTGTTCACAAGCAACAAATATTTTAGAAAAATTAATATTAGTATATTATATTTAATAGTATATTTAGAATTATTACTCTCCTATTATATGTGCTCCGTCTGATTGAAACGCATGCTTGCAGAAGGCTCGCCCACCGCTGACATCAAAATTGAAATATTTGCTTGACTTTCTAATATTTAGATGGAGTCTGTAAAATGTAAGTTGTGCAGTGAGGAAATAATTGTATGTAACTTTAGTTTAAAAGAGTTAATAGAAGAATCCCGAAGAAGTGTATTTGGCACAGAAATACTCTGTCATTTCGTCCAAATCAGGTTTTTGTGTGTGTGTGTGTGTTTTTTTGGGTGGGGGGTGTCAAATCACTGACACTTAAAGCACAATTCATTGGAACAAATCACCAGACCATTTTCAATTTCCATCTCTTAACAGCATATATTTCTTTATAGTCTTATATACTTTATAGTTATTTCATAAACCATGTTTCATGCAAAAACAACAAAAATCTAAAGACTAATGAACAAAACTGACCTAACTGACCCAGGTTGAAATTCCGGGAGTGGGACTTTCAGAATAGGGCAGAACTAACGTTTGACCTTGGGGACCTCCCCTCTTCTCCGGTATAATATGTCATGTTTTTGACAGAAGGTTTGGGGTTTTGAAGTTGGTATAATATATCATATAATATATCGCTTTGCAGTAGCTCAAACAGTAGAGCATGGCGCTAGCAATGCCAAGGTCATGGGTTCGATTCCCAAGGAAAGCAAGAACTGACAGAAATGTAAAAAATGTGTACCTTCAAAAAAAAATTTGCAATGCAAGTTGCTTTGGATAAAAGCGTCTGCTAAATGCATAAATGTAAATCATGTTTTTGTCACAAGGTTTTGATGCTGTTATCAGGACCCCCCTCAGCATTCCAGAGCTTATCCGGCTGTACTGTGAAAATTGTGAAGTGTATCTCACACAAACATTCTGTTCTTTTAAAATAATATAAATGAAAATCTACCTCACAAAATTTCAAAATGTTTATAAAATAGCTTTGTAAAAAATCCACTAAACCAAACATTTCAGTTGAAATAAAATGAAAAATTACATTACATTTAAAAATTACATTTTTAAAATGAAAAAGTCACAAAAAATTGCAATCAGTTAAATATTTATAGAGTTGAATAAAAAACATAATGCTTAAAAGCAACGCAATGTATGATATAGGTTCACAAAAATCATCATGTTTAGAGAGTCTGCATCTAACTTTTCACATCTTTAACATTTTTTTGAATTAAAGTTCCTAATTTCCTGAATGTCTCTCAAAGCATCGCCTCAGGGCTGTGTGTGTGTGTGTGTGTGTGTGTGACAGGTTCAGATGAAGAACCATACCGCTGTAGATCTCTCTTAATGTATTTTACGGATTATAATGTTTTTGGAATGTAGTTCATTCGCAGGAGTCGCCTGAGTGTGACAGTCTGACATGAAATACAGCCCATGAGCCTCCTGCTTTATGAAATGGATAGTTTTGGTGAAATACAGCCCATGAGCCTCCTCCTTTATGAAATGGTGTTTCAGACCCACACAGAGACGAGAGGAGTTACCAGATGAACCTCTGAGCATCATGTCACTGCACATGTAAAGTTAGTCGGCTAATGCCTTTCCAGAGCCAATGTTGTTCATACTCATTTTATTTTAAAGCATGATCTTAAATGTTGAAATTAGATCTAAATAAAATTAAATACAGTTGTATCTTCCTAGAAAATACATTAGGAGAGATCTTGGTATGGTTATTTATCCGACTCTCTCTCGCTCTCTCGCTCTCTCGCTCTCTCGCTCTCTCTCTCTCTCTCTCTCGCTCTCTCGCTCTCTCGCTCTCTCGCTCTCTCGCTCTCTCTCTCTCTCTCTCTCTCTCTCTCTCTCACACACACACACAGCCCTGTGGCTGAGAGACATTCAGGAAATAGGATGTATGGATGGCTACATCAGGTTAGGAACTTTATTTTTTAAAGATGTGGAAAGTCAGATGCAGACTCTCTAAACATGTAATATAATTTTTGTGAACCCGTTTCATACATTGCGTTGCTTCGCAGTATGTTTTTTCTTCAACTCTATAAATATTTAACTGATTGCAATTTTTTGTGACTCCATTTTATTTTAACTGATATGTTTGGTTCAGTTGATTTTTTTTTTTTTTTTTTTTTTTTTTTTTTTTTTTTGTAAGCTATTTTATAAAATTTTTATTTTTGTGAGGTAGATTTTCATTTATATTATTTTAAAAGAACAGAATGTTTGTGTGAGACACTTCACAATTTTCACAAAACAGCCGGATAAGCTCTGGAATGCTGAGGGGGGATTCAGCATCTTCAAAAGACAAAACCTTCTGACAAAAACATGATATATTATACCAACTTCACAACCTTCTGTCAAAAACTTAATTATTATTGCAGCATCTTCAAAAGACAAAATCTTCTGTCAAAAACATCATCTATTAAATGGGAGAGGAGGGATTTATTACCCTAGTTAAGGAACGTAACAAGCTGGACACTACTCCCCCGCACTCACTCATTATCACCATACTACTGGTAAATAGTTTCCTACCTAGCCAAACTGTGTGGAAAACTGAACTGATCTTTTTTCAGAAGTTAGACTCCAGAGCTATGACTACGAATTCCCCCACGAGCTTAATGACCATATATCCAGCTTTATAAACCAGTAAACTTCCATCATGGTCAAAGGCAGATGCTGCTGGAACTGGTGGCCTTACCACACTTAGCAGTTCGCGGACATGTTTTTGGTAGGAAGTAGGATGTTGACGTCAGACTTCAGCACAGCATCACTGTTCTGGAAAAACGAAATACATACAATATTAATCATAAGGTTTACCTAATGATATATATATGTCACAAATAAAACGTTGACATATGACAATATTAATGGATATCAGTATTAAAAGATTAAATGCAGGCTTATAATAAAGAATAAAGACGGATCTCTTCTGATGATCCTGTGGCTTGCTTCAGGAGTGTCGCTATCAACAGCTGCTGGAATGCTTCTATGTCAATACAGTATTTCCTGTTTTCACCTCGTTCATTATGCTGATTTCTTCAATCGCCCGTAAACAAGCTCATTTAATTTGTGTCAACAAACAGAAACAAACTACACCATTACCACTTTTGAATTTACCAGGATAAATGTATTTCTGTCGGCTATAAATCTTCTGTTTATTAATTTTATTTGAAACGGAAACCTTTTAATTATCTCCTTTATTTATATTGTTCCATTTCTTTGTCCATTTGTTCTTAAGATGGATAAAATAGTACAAAAACATATATATTAGATCTACCCACAAACAAAACAGAAATACATAGATTGTGAATATGTAACTTTACCTAGCCATCTATGAAAACGTAAACAAAACAATAAAATGTGTGCAATAATGAAGGTTCAGTAACTGGTTATTTTTTATTTTAGCAGATCTGCTGTTCCTACCACAGAATTTGAAGCTCCTCCCACAGCAGTTGACCAATAAATACTGGATTATTCCCATCAGCCTCTAAGTGAAAACTGAGTTGAAGAGTGAGAACATGAGTGATCCAGAGCCCTGCAGAATGGAACATGAAGATACTGAAGAACAAAGAGGTAGTTTTTATTTTATTTTAGATCCCTCATTGATGATTAATTAATATTAAATTCATAAAATTTTGTAGTAGTTAGAAAAGTCACAAGAGCTGTGAAATAACAGTTAAAGTACCAAATTATATACAACACACTTTCTATGAACTGGGTACAAATTAGAAAATGAAATCTTTTTACAACAAATTGTAAGGAGTTGTCTTTACAAAGGAGGCTGTATTTTACATCTGGTTTAGAACTGAATGTCATAAATTCGGGGAAACTTGATTCATAGATAATGTTAACTTTAATAGTTTTATATTTAACTTTAATTTGTCTTAAAATCTGGGATTGGATTGAGATGCAATTGGTCCAATGCTAATAACTGCATAAATAAAACATATATTTAAAAAAATCAACTAAATTAAATATCTAAGAGACTGTCATAAACATGGGATTGGCACCTTTTTGCCTAAAAAGCCACGTTCGATCAATGTGCCCAACTTCATTGAAAGTCCCAGGGGTATATAAATTGATTTATATTATAAAAAAATCTAAATTTATTGTAAAATTGTATTGCAGTTCTCTATGTGCTGGTGTCATTAGTGTTCACTATATATTTTTCCTTTAACTTTTTAACGATATACAGAAAATTATCTCCCTCATGGAATTAGTGGTTTGGCCAAATGATTTATAAATACAAAACTTTTTTTAATTTCAGACTTAATGGAACAGAACGAGGAGAGTGAAGAACTGAGCAATGTCAAAAAAAAGAAAAACAAAGAAAAATCTTCGAGGAAGGACAAAAAATCTTGCCCTCAGTTTGGAAAGAAATTTAGACACAAAGAAAGTGTTAAACTTCACATGACACTTCATAGCAAAAAGAAGAAGTTCAAATGTGATCACTGTGGGAAGAGTTATATACAAAAAGTAAACCTTGAGAGTCACATAAGAATGCACACAGGGGAGAAGCCTTTTACATGTTCTCAATGTGGGAAGGGTTTCACACAAAAAGGAACCATGAAGAGACACATGATTATCCACAGTGAAGAAAAACCACACGCGTGTGATCAGTGTGGGAAGAGTTTCAAACAAAAAGAGTCTCTAAAGGGGCACATACGAGTCCACACTGGAGAGAAGCCACACACATGTGATCAGTGTGGGAAGAGATTTACATTGAAAGTAAATTTAAAGACACACATGGTAATCCACACTGGAGAAAAGCCACACACATGTGATCAATGTGGGAAGAGTTATACACAAAAACAAACCCTTAAGGAACACATGAGGATCCACACTGGAGAGAAACCGTACACGTGTGATCGGTGTGGGAAGAGTTTCACACAACAAAGACATCTTAAGATACACATGAAGATCCACACTGGAGAGAAGCCGCACACATGTGATCAGTGTGGGAAGAGTTTTGCAAGAACAGATTATCTTAGGGTACACATGAAGATCCACACTGGAGAGAAGCCGCACACATGTGATCAATGTGGAAAGAGTTTTGCAAGAATAGAACATCTTAGGGGACACATGAAGATCCACACTGGAGAGAAGCCCTACACATGTGATCAGTGCTGGAAGAGTTTCACACATGCAAACAGTCTTACAGTACATCTGCGTTCTCACTCTGGAGAAAAAACTTTTTTCTGCGACCAGTGCGGAAAAACCTATTCGTCAGCATCATCCCTAAAGGTCCACCTGAAAGTTCATTCAAAAGAGAAACCTCACACGTGTTCTTTGTGTGGAAAGTGTTTTAGCGAGCTGAATGGTTTAAAATTACACCAGCAAAGACACAGCGGTGTGAAGAATCATATGTGCTTTGATTGTGGGAAGACCTTTGTTATATATGCTGAACTGAAAATTCACCAGAGAATTCACACTGGAGAAAACCCTTACAAGTGTTCATACTGTGACAAGAGATTTCACAGACCAGGATCTCTGAAATTACATGAGAGGATCCACACTGGAGAGAAACCTTATAAATGTGATCAATGTGGGAAGAGTTTTACACAAATATCCTCCCTCAATGTTCACTTGAAAATCCACACTGGAGAGAAACCACACACATGTGATCAGTGTGGGAATAGTTTCACACTTAAAGAATACCTCAAGGAACACATGAAAATCCACACCGGAGAGAAGCCGCACACATGTGATCAGTGTGGGAAGAGTTTTAGACAAAAAACAGCCCTTAAGGATCACACAAAAATCCACACCGGAGAGAAGCCGCACACATGTGATCAGTGTGGGAAGAGATTCAGACAAAAAACAGCCCTTAATGTTCATATGAAAATCCACACTGGAGAGAAGCAGCACACATGTGATCAGTGCTGGAAGAGTTTCACACATGCAAACACTCTTAAATTACATCTGCGTTCTCATTCTGGAGAAAGACCATTTAACTGTGATCAGTGCGGTAAAACATTTTTATCAGCATCAAACCGAAAGGCCCACCTGAGTGTTCATACACAAGAGAAGCCTCACTTGTGTTCTTTGTGTGGAAAGAGTTTTAGTCACTTGGATTCTTTAAAAACACACCTGAAAAGACACAATGGTGTGAAGAATCACATGTGCTTTGAATGTGGGAAGACCTTTGTTACAGGTGCTGGACTGAAACTGCACCAGATAACTCACAATGGAGAAAAACTTGAAAAATGATCACACCATAACAAGATTCAGTCAGTTGAGATATCTCCAATGTGGACCCTTCTTGTGCGTTTTCAGAGAAGCCGCACACGTGATTAGTGTCGGGAAGAGTTTCACACAAAAAGGAAGCCTTAAGATCCACCCCCCTCCCTTTAATCAGAAGGGCCATTTGGAATTCTTAAAGACAATGAGATCTGATGGCCAAATGTGTGTCACACCTGTAGTATAGTGGGGGAAGTTTGGCCTGATTGGTCACTTTGAATGTCTCACATTAGGTGTTCAGTCACATGGTCAAGGAACAGCTGAAAGAAGATTGTAACTGTTGGTCTATCTCTTTTATCTTGGGGGGCCTTCTCTTTGGCTCTTCTCTATGCTCTCTTCTTTGACTTTTTCTCTCTCTCTGTCTTTCTATCCCTCAAGTAACATTCTATGCATGCTGGGTAGATATATTAATCTACTTTTAAATTGATACATTAATATACTTATTTCATACATATACTTTGTAACTATTTTAAGTGTAACCATACCCAGATTTTGTCATTAAATTCTTTAAGTTACAAATTATTTGCTAACTTGTTTTGATTTGGTATTGACTTTGAAGTGTTACCTATTGCAATGCAATATAGTGCTGAAGCATGTGTAAATGATAACTATGAAACTATGTGTAAATGATAGCATGTCTGTAGTTCTCATCTTTAATATTTTCTATTATTTTCTCAAAGAGAAACACACGGACTGCAAATATTTTACCAACTGCCAACTCGTCTGACATTCATAATTATTGACATCAACACTTAAGAAAATTATATTTTGTAAGCAGGGTAAATATGTTTTTGTGTGTTTCTCACTATAGAGTAAAAAGATTAGTTCACCCCAAAATAAAAAGTATCCCATAAAGCATCTCACCCTCAAGCAATAGGTGCATATGACTTTCTTCTTTCAATCAAACACAATTGAAAAAAAAAAAAAATCCTTTTGTAATGGGAGTGAATAGAGTGTTTTTGAAGCTCAAAAAAATCCATATATATATATATATATATATATATATATATATATATATATATATATATATATATATATATATATAAACTAAAATCACCAGTAATGGCCATACACTAAGTCTAGTTGCGGTGAAAGTGATTTCTGACCTGATGCTTATTCTACATATATATATATATATATATATATATATATATATATATATATATATATATATATATATATATATATATAAAACTGATTGCATTTGTCTGAAAGGACAAATCCATACGGTGGATTGAGGGTTAGTTGATTTTTGGGTGAACTACTTTAACACTGGCCGATCACATATCATCTATTTATTACCGTATTTATCAGAGCTGTTTAAACTGGAGATTTACATCAGAGTCCATTCAGCCTGCTTCTGTTTTTCAAATAAAGCCAAATAATCCACACATGAAATCATCAGATGCACAAGTATATTGAATTTAAAGACCTACTTGGGACAGATTTTTATCCAATTTTTTAAATAAAATGTCCCCAGAAAAATATTTTTTAAACCTGCAACACTAGCCCCAACTCAGGCCCATGAGCGAGCCAAATACCATTAACCCATTGTGATTTCCAGTAATTTACATTACATGCAAATAAAACACAAACCTTACATTTAACCTTAAACTTTTAACCAATGGCCACCTCTTCATCCTCAGCAACTTGTCTGCTTGGGACAGATCTTCGGAGAATCTCAGCTTGTGATTCCTATGGTATTCAGAGTTCTTGGCTTGCCATCAGATCAGGTCCCACATAGATTTTCTCACGAAGCGAATAATCACTCTTGGTCTGCTGACCTGCTCATTCAGCTTTCCCAGTCAATGCACAACATCTATGTCATCCTTAAAAGAAACGCTTGAATCAGGAACAACTGAAATACAGACTCTGATGACTTTTTGCTTGTTTTCATCAGAATGTTCAGGAATTCTGTACAGAAGGGGTTTACTTCTTCAAACACAAAGTCAAATGATTTCTTAAGGGCCTCGATGCTCATATGTTGCTGGTAATCATTTTTCTAAAGGTTGTTTGCACTTTCCTTAATTCTGGATGTCAATAATGCCATTGTCTTGCAATGTGGCGTATCTATCGAAGTCATGTACGAACTTAGTTGAGACTTGGGCTATCAGACCGGCTGACATCTAAATGTTTTTGGTCTTACTGAAGGTCTACCTCGATTTGTGGAGCAGCTCTATTGCCAACAGGAACATCAAATTCCATCTCTTTCACAAGCCTCTTAGAGGTAGAGTTCTTATTTTTCCTTTGCGTTTCACCATGCTGTCCTTAGTTTCCATGTGCGGCAGTTAACGATTGGCAATTTAAGCAAAAATTAAGCTGATTTAAAAGTTTTTTTTGCTGGAACAAAGCAGAAAGATGGCCTGGTGCATATTCAAGCAATATTCAGCGTCCAGGTTTAAATGTACTTAACCAACAATATAGGGATTGTAAAGTAAAATTGGTTCCGCTGTTAAAAAAAATGTGACCACTCCGGCTGCCATCTTGGGTCAACGGAAAAATCTGAAGTACGTATCGAGGCTTGTATCGCTTTAGACCAATGACATCATTAATGACGTTCAAAGCCTCGCTTCAGCCTGACAGGTTCTGGAAGCGATTCAAATCTTGCCCTCTTCTCACTTAAACCCAGCCAATTGGTCATACCGGTTATGACCAAATAATTGGTTTGCACACATTTGATAGCCCCATTTGTTTCAAGCAATATGTTTATCATACAGTTATGTTATACAATCATTATACACCACCAGAAAATAAACATTATATTTATATAAATAGATCACCGGTTAATTCTATGCCTTAAAAAAAACACTACTTTTTTTGAAAATAGGCTCATTTTCAAACTCCCCTTGTGTTAAACAGGTGAGCTTTAACGTTTTCAAATTTTATTCAGCCAAGTTCAGCCAGGTCTGGTGGTAGCACTTTTAGGATAGCTCAGCATAATTATTTGATTCTGATTAGACTGTTAGCGTCTCGCTCAAAAATGACCAAAGCGTTTTGATATTTTTCCTATTTAAAACTTGACTCTTCTGTAGTTACAGAACAGGACTAGGTAGCTGTAAAGTTACTGATGCCACGAACTTGCATTTATTTTGAATTTACAAAGCACAATTTTCCCAGAGATTTTTTTTCATAATAATAGACGACATTTCACAAATGCAAATCAACAGGCAGTGGGCGGTGCTTGGCGCTGATTGGATAATCCTTTCATATTGATGACTTTTTTTTCTTCTTTTTTTGGTCTGGATCTGGCAAGTGGCAAGGGGCACAAGGGAATTGATCTAAAATTAATATGGTGGAAGGAATTGATCAAGATAAAAACACTGCCTTAAACACAGCCACAGTTCTCATAGTTTTCAGGTTTTTAGAAAATTCAATAGAGTCAAAATACATTTTCAGTCACAAATCAGAAATGAGAAGCACCCTTGGTGTTCTGTGATGTCATCACACCACACAAAGATCGATCTGTCATGTCTGTCGTCTCTTCGGTTTCAAACCAATCAGTGCCAAGCACTGCCCACTGCCTGTTGATTGGCATTTGTGAAATGTCCTCTATTATTATGAAAAAAATCTTTGGGAAAATCGTGCTTTGGAAATGCATGATTCTAGCCTAGAAATCTAGACGCACCCTAATCTGCCAGCGAGTGTCGTCTAGCACCTCTCAATACCCTTCTGAGCTGTAAACAAACTCTTGCTGGGCCAATCACATCGTGTATAGAGTCGGTGGGCGGGGCCATGATGACGACGGCCGAGTTGTGTTTTGCGTGATTCTAGTAAACACAGAAACTGGCGAATGGCGGTCTTTCGAATCAGCTTTGACCGGGACTCTGGAAGACTTGGAGTTAAGCTTTTCTCTGAGAAAAGAACAAAGAACGGCACTGAAGTCATTCTTAAAAAGGGAAGATGTGTTCGGAGTTTAGCCAACCGGATACGGTGAATGTTTAATCTATCAACAAGCTCTGATTCACCTTCGTTGCTCTGGTTGGTGGTAGCGCTATCCTATCGCGTGCAGAGGGAGTTTGAAAGACAACCGTTTATTCCGCCCCTCGGATTGAGCCCTGGTGAGTTTCCAGACCAAACATCTTGATGTGGGTCTGGCTCGTCAGGCTAGAATGATTCGTCAAATAGGTGTCAAGTTTGTAAATGCAGCATATTATTATAAAAAACGGCTTTTTGAAAAAGCACAATAAATAATGAAAAAATAGATTTTTAAACACGACAATAGTGTGTTTGAAAGAGGTAATTGTGAAATATACTAAACAATTTCATGTAATTTTACAAAATAAATAGACACATTTATTTATTTAATTATCTAATTAATATTTAATAAATAAATTATTTAATAAATTATTTAATTTTTTTCTGAATAAACTGGTACATTTAATTGTTGTTTTATTGAAATCATTATTTATTGAATTATTTCATTTTGAGTAATTTGGTCCTCCATTGGTTTTTTGGTAATCAGATTATGATCACGGTTTGTTGTGATCAACGCCAGGGCCCACATGCGTGATCAGGCGAGTAGCCTACTACTCTTTTAGCGCTTTTAGGTGAAGAACTTATTGAAATAAAGTACCTACTCAATGAGTACGCGGTTTCGAACGAAGCCTATAGTTTACAGAGTTCATTTGAACTATCCCAATTCAGCTGTAGGCTATAATAATTGCCTGAACGCAGCTTCCCTAATCAAACACACCTGAACAGGTAATCGGTCTTCAAGAGTCTAGCTACTGCTGGAAAGATACAGGAAAGTGAGTAGGGTTTAATTTGCACAAGACTTAATCGTTTAACCCGTTTCGCGTTTAAAATCCCCATATCCTCTAATTCAGCTGATTTTCCTGCAGTCATTGTGAGATTGCTGGTTGAGAGGATGGCAGCTCGACTGTTCTGCTTGTTGGTCGTTGTTTTATTGTGTCCCTCTGTATGCTGCACATTAAGAGTCCCTGAGGAACCATCCACAGGTAAACTATTTTAACCTCATTATACAGCGCTAAGAAAATGTAAATAAGCTAAATACAAATTTTGTCTTTACGCACTCTTAGGACATTATATTGAATAACCTTGTATTTCTGTTTTGTTTTCCTCATGCTTGCGCACAACTGATGCCGAAGTATTAGAAACAGGTGAGGTCTTTTAATTTCGTTACACAGCGCAAAGAAATATATGTACATTATTAGAATCCCTATACAAAACATGACTTTTGGGTAGGCCTACATTAAATGTACAGTAGGCTGCAGATGCATGTCTGTAGTTCTAAGTAAAGGTGTGTATTTTATTTTTCTCTCGTAGCCTACAAGAGTATTTTTATTTTATTATTAATAAGTGTTAGACATCTACATCTTATGTTAGACTTCTTCCTAAATGGCTTCATAATTTCCTCAATTCTAAAAAGTGAAGCGCTGTGAATATTTTCTGGATGCACCATACACCCCGCATTCATTTTCATCAAGAGGTTTATATATTTTTGTTCAAGAATATGTATTGACAATGCAAGAGTCCAGCACCCTGTAAAGTCTGCTCCAGCACATCCCAAGGACTTTCAGTGAATTTAAGATCTGGACTCGGGAGCCGATGTGTAAAATTATCCTTCATGCTCCCTCTCAACCATTCTTTCACAGTTTGACCCTGATGAATCTTGACATTGTCATTCTGGGGCACTTTTTGTTTGTTGAATAGTGAATGAGGCCGTCAGTGACTTGTGGTTTTTCTGTTGTTCGTGTATATCAGTAAAGCCAGGAGTGTGTCCTAGAGACCACATTACAGTAGGAGTGTTAAGCAAGTGTGTCGAGTTGTGTTCCCATGACAGTGACTGTCCGAAAGCTGAGAAGTGCTGCAGCAATGGATGTGGACATGCTTGTATGCCTCCATATACAGGTATTTATACTTTATTACATCAGTTTATATCGCCACCCAACTTCTCTTGCTTCAAAAAGTATTAGGCAGGGTTTAATATCCTGCCTACAAAGTTAATTGTAATGGGCAAAAACATGAGCAGCAGTAATGGCTTATTTTTTCCCGGCAGCCCATTATCCAGAATAGCCTGCATGTTTGCTCCTCAGATGTTCATGCATTGAGCATGTGCTGCTGTGGTATGCCAATGAAGCTCTTCGGTGTACAAACAACCTTTTTTTTTTTTTTTTTTTTTTAATGTTTTTTATTTTTAATCGGCTAATCTGAAGTAATCCCATACTTTAGGCTCCTTCAGCCTTTGAAATCCTTTGCTTTCAAATCACACTCGACTCCGCTTCACTTACTGCTGTGGAAATTTGCCATAACGCTAGCTCATACTAGTGGTGTGGAGGACACTTATTTTAGTCACACTAAAATTACTTTCAGTCGCTTATCTCGACAGGCCTAAATTTAAGAATTTAAACATTTTTATTCAGCTACAGTATGACGACATGGGGATTTCCTGGAATGATTTGCACTTGCGTACTTCTGCATGAGTGCTCTCAGATTGAGCAGCATTAACTACTTGTCACAGAGCTGTGCTTCACTAACAAGCTGCATGTAAAAAAAAAAAAAAAATCCCAGCCTTTACCAAAGCGCGTGCCGCGAGTTATTCGGCATTCATTCCTATGCTAAATTCATAACAGAGAAACCAAAGCCAGGAGTGTGTCCAAGTGAAACCAATGGAACAGGGGTGTGTGTGGAGGCGTGTGTGAATGACAGTGACTGTCCAAAAGTGGAGAAATGCTGCAGCAATGGATGTGGCCATTCGTGTACAACTCCATATACAGGTATTTATATTAGTGTGTGGGTCATCCTTTTTTTTCTTTTTTTTATGTATGCAATGAGTCATTTAGCATTCATTGCCATGCTATTATACAAATTCATAACAGAGAAACCAAAGCCAGGAGTCTGTCCAAGAAACAAATCTTTAGTAGGAGTGTGTGCAGAGTTGTGTTCCTATGACAGCGACTGTCCGAACGATGAGAAATGCTGCAGCAATGGATGTGGACATGCGTGTACAGCTCCATATGAAGCCATGTTATACTGACGCATGGAGTCGGTTGTTTTCTTCTCTATTACAGAGAATCAGACCATAAACATTCAGTGATCTGGTCTCTGTGTTTGTATAACAGCAAAGCCAGGAGTGTGTCCAAACAACAGAGTCTTTAAACGTGGAGTGTGCGCGGAGTTGTGTGAAGATGACAGCGACTGTCCGAATACTGAGAAATGCTGCAGCAATGGATGTGGACATCAGTGTAGAGCTCCATATGAAGGCATGTTATACTGACGCATGGAGTCGGGTGTTTTCTTCTCTATTACAGAGAATAAGACCATAAACATTCAGTGATCTGGTCTCTTGTTTGTGTAACAGCAAAGCCAGGAGTGTGTCCAAACAACAGAGTCTTTAAACGTGGAGTGTGCGCGGAGTTGTGTAATGATGACAGTGACTGTCCAAATACTGAGAAATGCTGCAGCAATGGATGTGGACATCAGTGTAGAGCTCCATATACAGGTATTTATTGTGTGCGTGTGTCGAACTTGGAGTGTGTGCTGAGATGTGTACCTATGACAGCGACTGTCTGGATGATGAGAAATGCTGCAGCAATGGATGTGACCTGCATGTACAGCTCCATATAAAGTTTTCTTTTTTAAAAAATGAGTAAAATATCCCATGTTGACAAAAAGTCGGCAAGTGCACAGGATAATTGAGCTACAGGCAAAACCAGTGAAACGTGTAATCTTAAGTTTGTCACACAAATTGGTTAAACTTTTATCTAGCGCTCCAAATGGCAATTAAATGCCTTTAAAATCTTTTTTTTTTTCTTAAATTACCTTTCCTTTGTCCCTGAGAAATCGCTTGCGCTGACTGACAGCTCCAACACCTCAGACACAATCCCGATGTACAAACATGTCATGTTCTAAATGAACTCTGGTGTTAGTTCAAAAATGAAAAGTAGCCCATGATTTTTCTAATTTGTTTGCTATTACCAGGGATTTAAGGTATGGAAAGGTTGTGACATTTTGAAGGGTTTTTAATGGAGACTGCATATGACTAACACTCTCGAAAGTGCTCGTTGTCCTCACTTTTCCAGCACAGTCACATGTATGTTTTAAATGCTAAGTCATTCAGAAATGCTGTTTTTCAAACGCGTAACAGATGAACCAAAGCCAGGAGTGTGTCCAAACAACAACCTTGGAGTAGGAGTGTGTGTAGAGAAGTGTTCCTATGACAGCGACTGTCCAAAAGATGAGAAATGCTGCAGCAATGGATGTGGACATACATGCACAGTGCCGTATAAAGGTATGTTCTACTTATGCATGGATTGGGTTTTATTTCCTTTTCTTTCTCCATTACAAAGAATGAGACTTTCAGCATTCATCTGGTCTCTGTGTTTGTGTAACAGTAAAGCAAGGATTGTGTCCAAACAAATTCCTTGACCGTGGGGTGTGTGTGGAGTTGTGTGTTGATGACAGTGACTGTCCGAAGGCTGAGAAATGCTGCGGCAATGGATGTGGACATCAGTGTAGAGCTCCAATTAAAGTATTTGTTATATTGTCACACCTTTTCTTTCTCAAATTACCTGAATTTTGCCCATAGCATCATTTCAAGGAGTGTTATTTTCTCACTCAAACCACAGCCGCTTCTGCTACTGATTGCTTTCAGAGGGAAAAGCTGCCCATAACTGCTGGCATGTTAGCTCTAGGATCAGTTTTCTTCTTAATGATTGCATAATTAGTTAATTTGTTTCGGTCTTTGCGCTCCTCAAATTACGTTTCCAGTATGTTTTCCCTTCGGTGAATAATGTAGCCGATCACCAGGTTTTCTTTTCTAAAACGCAAAGGCCAATCACGGCGTTAAAGTTCGAATCCACTCGCCGCTCGAGTTGTCCAGTGCTGAGTCCTGCACATGCACCAATCCATGCAAATGAGATTCATTGTGTCGTCAGCTTCACTGAATGGGACCGTGAGATTGTTCATTAAATTAGTGCCTGCTTTTAGTGATTTATAAAGAGTGTGCTGTCTAGGTAATATAAAATAATAGGCCTATGAGTTCAGAATTCGAATACAATTTGTTTTCCATTCTTGACAAGTGGCCACATACGCTTTAATACATAGACCCATATCTGCATATACATGTGGGGTTCACTCTTGAAACTGATGACTGACAGTGAATATATAAACGGGCTCATGTCAGGAAACACAAAACCTTTCCGGCACAAGTTCCGGCAGGGAAATGGCATCGCAGCATGCTCTCTAGTACTTGGAGTACAATTCGCTCTATAAGCAATGTTTAGTTCTCTGTATCGAAGATTGAATGCTGCTATAAACTGACTAAAGCTGTGTGTCTGTATCCCTGCAGTGAAGCCTCGTGGTGACTGCCTCAACCCGACTATGTGCCTAGAACGGTTGCAATAATGGCCAGTGTCCTGAGAGACAGAAGTGTTGCTCTGGAAAATGAATGCAGTTAAGTGCTGATTTAACCATCAGAAAGAGTCCTCTGGAGTTTTTTTTGCATGCCATACTTGAGGCCTGTCTTTCACCAAATAAATTGCATGATTTAATCTTCTGTGTGGGTTTCTTTTTTTTAAAATGTACAATACATTGTCCGGCCAAATACACGATTACAACAGTGTATACTATTACATAAAAGTGCATTTATTTAATTATCACAAAAATCAAAATGAACAAAAATACACAATTACGACAGTGTATATACTATTACATAAAAGTGAATTTATTCAATTATCACAAAAATCAAAATTAACAAAAATACACAATTACAACAGTGTATATTATGACATAAAAGTGGAAATTATTCAGTTATCACACAAATTCAAAATGGACAAAAATGCTAAATTATGACAGTGTATACCATGACATAGAAGTGGAATTTATTCAATTATCACACAAATTCAAAATGGACAAAAATACTGAATTACGACAGTGTATACCATGACAAAAAAAGTGGAAATTATTCAATTATCACACAAATTCAAAATGGACAAAAATACTGAATTACGACAGTGTATACCATGACAAAAAAGTGGAAATTATTCAATTATCACACAAATTCAAAATTGACAAAAATACTGAATTACGACAGTGTATACCATGCAAAAAAGTGGAAATTATTCAATTATCACACGAATTCAAAATGGACAAAAATACTGAATTACGACAGTGTATACCATGACAAAAAAGTGGAAATTATTCAATTATCACACAAATTCAAAATTGACAAAAATACTTAATTACGACAGGGTATACCATGACAAAAAGTGGAAATTATTCAATTATCACACAAATTCAAAATGGACAAAAATACTGAATTACGACAGTGTATACCATGACAAAAAAGTGGAAATTATTCAATTATCACACAAATTCAAAATTGACAAAAATACTTAATTACGACAGTGTATACCATGCCAAAAAAGTGGAAATTATTCAATTATCACACAAATTCAAAATAGACAAAAATGCTGAATTACGACAGTGTATACTATGACAAAAAAGTTGAAATTATTCAATTATCACACGAATTCAAAATGGACAAAAATACTGAATTACGACAGTGTATACCATGCCAAAAAAGTGGAAATTATTCAATTATCACACAAATTCAAAATAGACAAAAATGCTGAATTACGACAGTGTATACTATGACAAAAAGTGGAAATTATTCAATTATCACACAAATTCAAAATGGACAAAAATACTGAATTACGACAGTGTATACCATGACAAAAAAGTGGAAATTATTCAATTATCACACGAATTCAAAATGGACAAAAATACTGAATTACGACAGTGTATACCATGACAAAAAAGTGGAAATTATTCAATTATCACACGAATTCAAAATGGACAAAAATACTGAATTACGACAGTGTATACCATGACAAAAAAGTGGAAATTATTCAATTATCACACGAATTCAAAATTGACAAAAATACTGAATTACGACAGTGTATACCATGACAAAAAAGTTGAAATTATTCAATTATCACACGAATTCAAAATGGACAAAAATACTGAATTACGACAGTGTATACCATGACAAAAAAGTTGAAATTATTCAATTATCACACAAATTCAAAATTGACAAAAATACTTAATTACG
Organism: Pseudorasbora parva; assembly: GCF_024679245.1. Classification (NCBI taxonomy): domain Eukaryota; kingdom Metazoa; phylum Chordata; class Actinopteri; order Cypriniformes; family Gobionidae; genus Pseudorasbora; species Pseudorasbora parva. Next base: position 14,624,698 of record NC_090185.1, on the reverse strand, counting down.
ACAGGGTATACCATGACAAAAAGTGGAAATTATTCAATTATCACACAAATTCAAAATGGACAAAAATACTGAATTACGACAGTGTATACCATGACAAAAAAGTGGAAATTATTCAATTATCACACAAATTCAAAATTGACAAAAATACTTAATTACGACAGTGTATACCATGCCAAAAAAGTGGAAATTATTCAATTATCACACAAATTCAAAATAGACAAAAATGCTGAATTACGACAGTGTATACTATGACAAAAAAGTTGAAATTATTCAATTATCACACGAATTCAAAATGGACAAAAATACTGAATTACGACAGTGTATACCATGCCAAAAAAGTGGAAATTATTCAATTATCACACAAATTCAAAATAGACAAAAATGCTGAATTACGACAGTGTATACTATGACAAAAAGTGGAAATTATTCAATTATCACACAAATTCAAAATGGACAAAAATACTGAATTACGACAGTGTATACCATGACAAAAAAGTGGAAATTATTCAATTATCACACAAATTCAAAATTGACAAAAATGCTGAATTACGACAGTGTATACCATGACAAAAAAGTGGAAATTATTCAATTATCACACAAATTCAAAATTGACAAAAATACTTAATTACGACAGTGTATACCATGCCAAAAAAGTGGAAATTATTCAATTATCACACAAATTCAAAATGGACAAAAATACTGAATTACGACAGTGTATACCATGACAAAAAAGTGGAATTTATTCAATTATCACACAAATTCAAAATTGACAAAAATGCTGAATTACGACAGTGTATACCATGACATAGAAGTGGAATTTATTCAATTATCACACAAATTCAAAATTGACAAAAATACTTAATTACGACAGTGTATACCATGACAAAAAAGTGGAAATTATTCAATTATCACACAAATTCAAAATTGACAAAAATACTTAATTACGACAGTGTATACCATGCCAAAAAAGTGGAAATTATTCAATTATCACACAAATTCAAAATAGACAAAAATGCTGAATTACGACAGTGTATACTATGACAAAAAAGTTGAAATTATTCAATTATCACACAAATTCAAAATAGACAAAAATGCTGAATTACGACAGTGTATACTATGACAAAAAAGTTGAAATTATTCAATTATCACACGAATTCAAAATGGACAAAAATACTGAATTACGACAGTGTATACCATGACAAAAAAGTGGAAATTATTCAATTATCACACGAATTCAAAATTGACAAAAATACTGAATTACGACAGTGTATACCATGACATAGAAGTGGAATTTATTCAATTATCACACAAATTCAAAATTGACAAAAATGCTGAATTACGACAGTGTATACTATGACAAAAAGTGGAAATTATTCAATTATCACACAAATTCAAAATGGACAAAAATACTGAATTACGACAGTGTATACCATGACATAGAAGTGGAATTTATTCAATTATCACACAAATTCAAAATTGACAAAAATGCTGAATTACGACAGTGTATACTATGACAAAAAGTGGAAATTATTCAATTATCACACAAATTCAAAATGGACAAAAATACTGAATTACGACAGTGTATACCATGACAAAAAAGTGGAAATTATTCAATTATCACACAAATTCAAAATTGACAAAAATACTTAATTACGACAGTGTATACCATGCCAAAAAAGTGGAAATTATTCAATTATCACACAAATTCAAAATTGACAAAAATGCTGAATTACGACAGTGTATACCATGACAAAAAAGTGGAAATTATTCAATTATCACACAAATTCAAAATTGACAAAAATACTTAATTACGACAGTGTATACCATGCCAAAAAAGTGGAAATTATTCAATTATCACACAAATTCAAAATGGACAAAAATACTGAATTACGACAGTGTATACCATGACAAAAAAGTGGAATTTATTCAATTATCACACAAATTCAAAATTGACAAAAATGCTGAATTACGACAGTGTATACCATGACAAAAAAGTGGAAATTATTCAATTATCACACAAATTCAAAATGGACAAAAATACTGAATTACGACAGTGTATACCATGACATAGAAGTGGAATTTATTCAATTATCACACAAATTCAAAATTGACAAAAATGCTGAATTACGACAGTGTATACTATGACAAAAAGTGGAAATTATTCAATTATCACACAAATTCAAAATTGACAAAAATACTTAATTACGACAGTGTATACCATGCCAAAAAAGTGGAAATTATTCAATTATCACACAAATTCAAAATAGACAAAAATGCTGAATTACGACAGTGTAAATACTATGACAAAAAAGTTGAAATTATTCAATTATCACACGAATTCAAAATGGACAAAAATACTGAATTACGACAGTGTATACCATGACAAAAAAGTGGAAATTATTCAATTATCACACAAATTCAAAATTGACAAAAATACTTAATTACGACAGTGTATACCATGCCAAAAAAGTGGAAATTATTCAATTATCACACAAATTCAAAATAGACAAAAATGCTGAATTACGACAGTGTATACTATGACAAAAAAGTTGAAATTATTCAATTATCACACGAATTCAAAATGGACAAAAATACTGAATTACGACAGTGTATACCATGACAAAAAAGTGGAAATTATTCAATTATCACACAAATTCAAAATTGACAAAAATGCTGAATTACGACAGTGTATACTATGACAAAAAAGTGGAAATTATTCAATTATCACACAAATTCAAAATAGACAAAAATGCTGAATTACGACAGTGTATACCATGCCAAAAAAGTGGAAATTATTCAATTATCACACAAATTCAAAATAGACAAAAATGCTGAATTACGACAGTGTATACTATGACAAAAAAGTTGAAATTATTCAATTATCACACAAATTCAAAATGGACAAAAATACTGAATTACGACAGTGTATACCATGACAAAAAAAGTGGAAATTATTCAATTATCACACAAATTCAAAATTGACAAAAATACTTAATTACGACAGTGTATACCATGCCAAAAAAGTGGAAATTATTCAATTATCACACAAATTCAAAATAGACAAAAATGCTGAATTACGACAGTGTATACTATGACAAAAAAGTTGAAATTATTCAATTATCACACGAATTCAAAATGGACAAAAATACTGAATTACGACAGTGTATACCATGCCAAAAAAGTGGAAATTATTCAATTATCACACAAATTCAAAATAGACAAAAATGCTGAATTACGACAGTGTATACTATGACAAAAAGTGGAAATTATTCAATTATCACACAAATTCAAAATGGACAAAAATACTGAATTACGACAGTGTATACCATGACAAAAAAGTGGAAATTATTCAATTATCACACAAATTCAAAATTGACAAAAATGCTGAATTACGACAGTGTATACCATGACAAAAAAGTGGAAATTATTCAATTATTTCACAAATTCAAAATTGACAAAAATACTTAATTACGACAGTGTATACCATGCCAAAAAAGTGGAAATTATTCAATTATCACACAAATTCAAAATAGACAAAAATGCTGAATTACGACAGTGTATACTATGACAAAAAAGTTGAAATTATTCAATTATCACACGAATTCAAAATGGACAAAAATACTGAATTACGACAGTGTATACTATGACAAAAAAGTTGAAATTATTCAATTATCACACGAATTCAAAATTGACAAAAATACTTAATTACGACAGTGTATACCATGACAAAAAAGTGGAAATTATTCAATTATCACACAAATTCAAAATTGACAAAAATGCTGAATTACGACAGTGTATACCATGACAAAAAAGTGGAAATTATTCAATTATCACACAAATTCAAAATGGACAAAAATACTGAATTACGACAGTGTATACCATGACAAAAAAGTTGAAATTATTCAATTATCACACAAATTCAAAATTGACAAAAATGCTGAATTACGACAGTGTATACCATGACAAAAAAGTGGAAATTATTCAATTATTTCACAAATTCAAAATTGACAAAAATACTTAATTACGACAGTGTATACCATGCCAAAAAAGTGGAAATTATTCAATTATCACACAAATTCAAAATAGACAAAAATGCTGAATTACGACAGTGTATACTATGACAAAAAAGTTGAAATTATTCAATTATCACACGAATTCAAAATGGACAAAAATACTGAATTACGACAGTGTATACTATGACAAAAAAGTTGAAATTATTCAATTATCACACGAATTCAAAATTGACAAAAATACTTAATTACGACAGTGTATACCATGACAAAAAAGTGGAAATTATTCAATTATCACACAAATTCAAAATTGACAAAAATGCTGAATTACGACAGTGTATACCATGACAAAAAAGTGGAAATTATTCAATTATCACACAAATTCAAAATTGACAAAAATACTTAATTACGACAGTGTATACCATGCCAAAAAAGTGGAAATTATTCAATTATCACACAAATTCAAAATAGACAAAAATGCTGAATTACGACAGTGTAAATACTATGACAAAAAAGTTGAAATTATTCAATTATCACACGAATTAAAAATGGACAAAAATACTGAATTACGACAGTGTATACCATGACAAAAAAGTGGAAATTATTCAATTATCACACAAATTCAAAATTGACAAAAATACTTAATTACGACAGTGTATACCATGCCAAAAAAGTGGAAATTATTCAATTATCACACAAATTCAAAATAGACAAAAATGCTGAATTACGACAGTGTATACTATGACAAAAAAGTTGAAATTATTCAATTATCACACGAATTCAAAATGGACAAAAATACTGAATTACGACAGTGTATACCATGACAAAAAAGTGGAAATTATTCAATTATCACACGAATTCAAAATTGACAAAAATACTGAATTACGACAGTGTATACCATGACAAAAAAGTGGAAATTATTCAATTATCACACAAATTCAAAATGGACAAAAATACTGAATTACGACAGTGTATACCATGACAAAAAAGTGGAAATTATTCAATTATCACACAAATTCAAAATTGACAAAAATACTTAATTACGACAGTGTATACCATGCCAAAAAAGTGGAAATTATTCAATTATCACACAAATTCAAAATTGACAAAAATGCTGAATTACGACAGTGTATACTATGACAAAAAGTGGAAATTATTCAATTATCACACAAATTCAAAATGGACAAAAATACTGAATTACGACAGTGTATACCATGACAAAAAAGTGGAAATTATTCAATTATCACACAAATTCAAAATTGACAAAAATACTTAATTACGACAGTGTATACCATGACAAAAAAGTGGAAATTATTCAATTATCACACGAATTCAAAATTGACAAAAATACTGAATTACGACAGTGTATACCATGACAAAAAAGTGGAAATTATTCAATTATCACACAAATTCAAAATGGACAAAAATACTGAATTACGACAGTGTATACCATGACAAAAAAAGTGGAAATTATTCAATTATCACACAAATTCAAAATTGACAAAAATACTTAATTACGACAGTGTATACCATGCCAAAAAAGTGGAAATTATTCAATTATCACACAAATTCAAAATAGACAAAAATGCTGAATTACGACAGTGTATACTATGACAAAAAAGTTGAAATTATTCAATTATCACACGAATTCAAAATGGACAAAAATACTGAATTACGACAGTGTATACCATGACAAAAAAGTGGAAATTATTCAATTATCACACAAATTCAAAATGGACAAAAATACTGAATTACGACAGTGTATACCATGACAAAAAAGTGGAAATTATTCAATTATCACACAAATTCAAAATTGACAAAAATGCTGAATTACGACAGTGTATACCATGACAAAAAAGTGGAAATTATTCAATTATTTCACAAATTCAAAATTGACAAAAATACTTAATTACGACAGTGTATACCATGCCAAAAAAGTGGAAATTATTCAATTATCACACAAATTCAAAATAGACAAAAATGCTGAATTACGACAGTGTATACTATGACAAAAAAGTTGAAATTATTCAATTATCACACGAATTCAAAATGGACAAAAATACTGAATTACGACAGTGTATACTATGACAAAAAAGTTGAAATTATTCAATTATCACACGAATTCAAAATTGACAAAAATACTTAATTACGACAGTGTATACCATGACAAAAAAGTGGAAATTATTCAATTATCACACAAATTCAAAATTGACAAAAATGCTGAATTACGACAGTGTATACCATGACAAAAAAGTGGAAATTATTCAATTATCACACAAATTCAAAATTGACAAAAATACTTAATTACGACAGTGTATACCATGCCAAAAAAGTGGAAATTATTCAATTATCACACAAATTCAAAATAGACAAAAATGCTGAATTACGACAGTGTAAATACTATGACAAAAAAGTTGAAATTATTCAATTATCACACGAATTCAAAATGGACAAAAATACTGAATTACGACAGTGTATACCATGACAAAAAAGTGGAAATTATTCAATTATCACACAAATTCAAAATTGACAAAAATACTTAATTACGACAGTGTATACCATGCCAAAAAAGTGGAAATTATTCAATTATCACACAAATTCAAAATAGACAAAAATGCTGAATTACGACAGTGTATACTATGACAAAAAAGTTGAAATTATTCAATTATCACACGAATTCAAAATGGACAAAAATACTGAATTACGACAGTGTATACCATGACAAAAAAGTGGAAATTATTCAATTATCACACGAATTCAAAATTGACAAAAATACTGAATTACGACAGTGTATACCATGACAAAAAAGTGGAAATTATTCAGTTATCACACAAATTCAAAATGGACAAAAATACTGAATTACGACAGTGTATACCATGACAAAAAAAGTGGAAATTATTCAATTATCACACAAATTCAAAATTGACAAAAATACTTAATTACGACAGTGTATACCATGCCAAAAAAGTGGAAATTATTCAATTATCACACAAATTCAAAATAGACAAAAATGCTGAATTACGACAGTGTATACTATGACAAAAAAGTTGAAATTATTCAATTATCACACGAATTCAAAATGGACAAAAATACTGAATTACGACAGTGTATACCATGACAAAAAAGTGGAAATTATTCAATTATCACACAAATTCAAAATGGACAAAAATACTGAATTACGACAGTGTATACCATGACAAAAAAGTGGAAATTATTCAATTATCACACAAATTCAAAATTGACAAAAATGCTGAATTACGACAGTGTATACCATGACAAAAAAGTGGAAATTATTCAATTATTTCACAAATTCAAAATTGACAAAAATACTTAATTACGACAGTGTATACCATGCCAAAAAAGTGGAAATTATTCAATTATCACACAAATTCAAAATAGACAAAAATGCTGAATTACGACAGTGTATACTATGACAAAAAAGTTGAAATTATTCAATTATCACACGAATTCAAAATGGACAAAAATACTGAATTACGACAGTGTATACTATGACAAAAAAGTTGAAATTATTCAATTATCACACGAATTCAAAATTGACAAAAATACTTAATTACGACAGTGTATACCATGACAAAAAAGTGGAAATTATTCAATTATCACACAAATTCAAAATTGACAAAAATACTTAATTATGACAGTGTATACCATGACATAGAAGTGGAATTTATTCAATTATCACACAAATTCAAAATTGACAAAAATGCTGAATTACGACAGTGTATACTATGACAAAAAGTGGAAATTATTCAATTATCACACAAATTCAAAATGGACAAAAATACTGAATTACGAAAGTGTATACCATGACAAAAAAGTGGAAATTATTCAATTATCACACAAATTCAAAATTGACAAAAATACTTAATTACGACAGTGTATACCATGCCAAAAAAGTGGAAATTATTCAATTATCACACAAATTCAAAATAGACAAAAATGCTGAATTACGACAGTGTATACTATGACAAAAAAGTTGAAATTATTCAATTATCACACGAATTCAAAATGGACAATAATACTGAATTACGACAGTGTATACCATGACAGAAAAGTGGAAATTATTCAATTATCACACGAATTCAAAATTGACAAAAATACTGAATTACGACAGTGTATACCATGACAAAAAAGTGGAAATTATTCAATTATCACACAAATTCAAAATGGACAAAAATACTGAATTACGACAGTGTATACCATGACATAGAAGTGGAATTTATTCAATTATCACACAAATTCAAAATTGACAAAAATGCTGAATTACGACAGTGTATACTATGACAAAAAGTGGAAATTATTCAATTATCACACAAATTCAAAATGGACAAAAATACTGAATTACGACAGTGTATACCATGACATAGAAGTGGAATTTATTCAATTATCACACAAATTCAAAATTGACAAAAATGCTGAATTACGACAGTGTATACTATGACAAAAAGTGGAAATTATTCAATTATCACACAAATTCAAAATGGACAAAAATACTGAATTACGACAGTGTATACCATGACAAAAAAGTGGAAATTATTCAATTATCACACAAATTCAAAATTGACAAAAATACTTAATTACGACAGTGTATACCATGCCAAAAAAGTGGAAATTATTCAATTATCACACGAATTCAAAATTGACAAAAATACTGAATTACGACAGTGTATACCATGACAAAAAAGTGGAAATTATTCAATTATCACACAAATTCAAAATGGACAAAAATACTGAATTACGACAGTGTATACCATGACAAAAAAAGTGGAAATTATTCAATTATCACACAAATTCAAAATTGACAAAAATACTTAATTACGACAGTGTATACCATGCCAAAAAAGTGGAAATTATTCAATTATCACACAAATTCAAAATAGACAAAAATGCTGAATTACGACAGTGTATACTATGACAAAAAAGTTGAAATTATTCAATTATCACACGAATTCAAAATGGACAAAAATGCTGAATTACGACAGTGTATACTATGACAAAAAGTGGAAATTATTCAATTATCACACAAATTCAAAATGGACAAAAATACTGAATTACGACAGTGTATACCATGACATAGAAGTGGAATTTATTCAATTATCACACAAATTCAAAATTGACAAAAATGCTGAATTACGACAGTGTATACTATGACAAAAAGTGGAAATTATTCAATTATCACACAAATTCAAAATGGACAAAAATACTGAATTACGACAGTGTATACCATGACAAAAAAGTGGAAATTATTCAATTATCACACAAATTCAAAATTGACAAAAATACTTAATTACGACAGTGTATACCATGCCAAAAAAGCGGAAATTATTCAATTATCACACAAATTCAAAATAGACAAAAATGCTGAATTACGACAGTGTATACTATGACAAAAAAGTTGAAATTATTCAATTATCACACGAATTCAAAATGGACAAAAATACTGAATTACGACAGTGTATACCATGACAGAAAAGTGGAAATTATTCAATTATCACACGAATTCAAAATTGACAAAAATACTGAATTACGACAGTGTATACCATGACAAAAAAGTGGAAATTATTCAATTATCACACAAATTCAAAATGGACAAAAATACTGAATTACGACAGTGTATACCATGACATAGAAGTGGAATTTATTCAATTATCACACAAATTCAAAATTGACAAAAATGCTGAATTACGACAGTGTATACTATGACAAAAAGTGGAAATTATTCAATTATCACACAAATTCAAAATGGACAAAAATACTGAATTACGACAGTGTATACCATGACATAGAAGTGGAATTTATTCAATTATCACACAAATTCAAAATTGACAAAAATGCTGAATTACGACAGTGTATACTATGACAAAAAGTGGAAATTATTCAATTATCACACAAATTCAAAATGGACAAAAATACTGAATTACGACAGTGTATACCATGACAAAAAAGTGGAAATTATTCAATTATCACACAAATTCAAAATTGACAAAAATACTTAATTACGACAGTGTATACCATGCCAAAAAAGTGGAAATTATTCAATTATCACACAAATTCAAAATAGACAAAAATGCTGAATTACGACAGTGTATACTATGACAAAAAAGTTGAAATTATTCAATTATCACACGAATTCAAAATGGACAAAAATACTGAATTACGACAGTGTATACCATGCCAAAAAAGTGGAAATTATTCAATTATCACACAAATTCAAAATAGACAAAAATGCTGAATTACGACAGTGTATACTATGACAAAAAGTGGAAATTATTCAATTATCACACAAATTCAAAATGGACAAAAATACTGAATTACGACAGTGTATACCATGACAAAAAAGTGGAAATTATTCAATTATCACACAAATTCAAAATTGACAAAAATGCTGAATTACGACAGTGTATACCATGACAAAAAAGTGGAAATTATTCAATTATCACACAAATTCAAAATTGACAAAAATGCTGAATTACGACAGTGTATACCATGACAAAAAAGTGGAAATTATTCAATTATCACACAAATTCAAAATGGACAAAAATACTGAATTACGACAGTGTATACCATGACATAGAAGTGGAATTTATTCAATTATCACACAAATTCAAAATTGACAAAAATGCTGAATTACGACAGTGTATACTATGACAAAAAAGTTGAAATTATTCAATTATCACACGAATTCAAAATGGACAAAAATACTTAATTACGACAGTGTATACCATGCCAAAAAAGTGGAAATTATTCAATTATCACACAAATTCAAAATAGACAAAAATGCTGAATTACGACAGTGTATACTATGACAAAAAAGTTGAAATTATTCAATTATCACACGAATTCAAAATGGACAAAAATACTGAATTACGACAGTGTATACCATGCCAAAAAAGTGGAAATTATTCAATTATCACACAAATTCAAAATAGACAAAAATGCTGAATTACGACAGTGTATACTATGACAAAAAAGTTGAAATTATTCAATTATCACACGAATTCAAAATGGACAAAAATACTGAATTACGACAGTGTATACTATGACAAAAAGTTGAAATTATTCAATTATCACACGAATTCAAAATTGACAAAAATACTTAATTACGACAGTGTATACCATGACAAAAAAGTGGAAATTATTCAATTATCACACAAATTCAAAATTGACAAAAATACTTAATTACGACAGTGTATACCATGACAAAAAAAGTGGAAATTATTCAATTATCACACAAATTCAAAATTGACAAAAATACTAAATTACGACAGTGTATACCATGACAAAAAAGTGGAAATTATTCAATTATCACACAAATTCAAAATTGACAAAAATACTTAATTACGACAGTGTATACCATGACAAAAAAAGTGGAAATTATTCAATTATCACACAAATTCAAAATTGACAAAAATACTAAATTACGACAGTGTATACCATGACAAAAAAGTGGAAATTATTCAATTATCACACAAATTCAAAATTGACAAAAATACTTAATTACGACAGTGTATACCATGACAAAAAAAGTGGAAATTATTCAATTATCACACAAATTCAAAATTGACAAAAATACTAAATTACGACAGTGTATACCATGACAAAAAAGTGGAAATTATTCAATTATCACACAAATTCAAAATGGACAAAAATACTGAATTACGACAGTGTATACCATGACATAGAAGTGGAAATTATTCAATTATCACACAAATTCAAAATTGACAAAAATGCTGAATTACGACAGTGTATACTATGACAAAAAGTGGAAATTATTCAATTATCACACAAATTCAAAATGGACAAAAATACTGAATTACGAAAGTGTATACCATGACAAAAAAGTGGAAATTATTCAATTATCACACAAATTCAAAATTGACAAAAATACTTAATTACGACAGTGTATACCATGCCAAAAAAGTGGAAATTATTCAATTATCACACAAATTCAAAATAGACAAAAATGCTGAATTACGACAGTGTATACTATGACAAAAAAGTTGAAATTATTCAATTATCACACGAATTCAAAATGGACAATAATACTGAATTACGACAGTGTATACCATGACAGAAAAGTGGAAATTATTCAATTATCACACGAATTCAAAATTGACAAAAATACTGAATTACGACAGTGTATACCATGACAAAAAAGTGGAAATTATTCAATTATCACACAAATTCAAAATGGACAAAAATACTGAATTACGACAGTGTATACCATGACATAGAAGTGGAATTTATTCAATTATCACACAAATTCAAAATTGACAAAAATGCTGAATTACGACAGTGTATACTATGACAAAAAGTGGAAATTATTCAATTATCACACAAATTCAAAATGGACAAAAATACTGAATTACGACAGTGTATACCATGACAAAAAAGTGGAAATTATTCAATTATCACACAAATTCAAAATTGACAAAAATACTTAATTACGACAGTGTATACCATGCCAAAAAAGTGGAAATTATTCAATTATCACACAAATTCAAAATAGACAAAAATGCTGAATTACGACAGTGTATACTATGACAAAAAAGTTGAAATTATTCAATTATCACACGAATTCAAAATGGACAAAAATACTGAATTACGACAGTGTATACCATGCCAAAAAAGTGGAAATTATTCAATTATCACACAAATTCAAAATAGACAAAAATGCTGAATTACGACAGTGTATACTATGACAAAAAGTGGAAATTATTCAATTATCACACAAATTCAAAATGGACAAAAATACTGAATTACGACAGTGTATACCATGACAAAAAAGTGGAAATTATTCAATTATCACACAAATTCAAAATTGACAAAAATGCTGAATTACGACAGTGTATACCATGACAAAAAAGTGGAAATTATTCAATTATCACACAAATTCAAAATTGACAAAAATGCTGAATTACGACAGTGTATACCATGACAAAAAAGTGGAAATTATTCAATTATCACACAAATTCAAAATGGACAAAAATACTGAATTACGACAGTGTATACCATGACATAGAAGTGGAATTTATTCAATTATCACACAAATTCAAAATTGACAAAAATGCTGAATTACGACAGTGTATACTATGACAAAAAAGTTGAAATTATTCAATTATCACACGAATTCAAAATGGACAAAAATACTGAATTACGACAGTGTATACCATGACAAAAAAGTGGAAATTATTCAATTATCACACAAATTCAAAATTGACAAAAATACTGAATTACGACAGTGTATACCATGACAAAAAAGTGGAAATTATTCAATTATCACACAAATTCAAAATGGACAAAAATACTGAATTACGACAGTGTATACCATGACATAGAAGTGGAATTTATTCAATTATCACACAAATTCAAAATTGACAAAAATGCTGAATTACGACAGTGTATACTATGACAAAAAGTGGAAATTATTCAATTATCACACAAATTCAAAATGGACAAAAATACTGAATTACGACAGTGTATACCATGACAAAAAAGTTGAAATTATTCAATTATCACACGAATTCAAAATGGACAAAAATACTGAATTACGACAGTGTATACCATGACAAAAAAGTGGAAATTATTCAATTATCACACGAATTCAAAATTGACAAAAATACTGAATTACGACAGTGTATACCATGACAAAAAAGTGGAAATTATTCAATTATCACACAAATTCAAAATGGACAAAAATACTGAATTACGACAGTGTATACCATGACATAGAAGTGGAATTTATTCAATTATCACACAAATTCAAAATTGACAAAAATGCTGAATTACGACAGTGTATACTATGACAAAAAGTGGAAATTATTCAATTATCACACAAATTCAAAATGGACAAAAATACTGAATTACGACAGTGTATACCATGACAAAAAAGTGGAAATTATTCAATTATCACACAAATTCAAAATTGACAAAAATACTTAATTACGACAGTGTATACCATGACAAAAAAGTGGAAATTATTCAATTATCACACAAATTCAAAATAGACAAAAATGCTGAATTACGACAGTGTATACTATGACAAAAAGTGGAAATTATTCAATTATCACACAAATTCAAAATGGACAAAAATACTGAATTACGACAGTGTATACCATGACAAAAAAAGTGGAAATTATTCAATTATCACACAAATTCAAAATTGACAAAAATACTTAATTACGACAGTGTATACCATGCCAAAAAAGTGGAAATTATTCAATTATCACACAAATTCAAAATAGACAAAAATGCTGAATTACGACAGTGTATACTATGACAAAAAAGTTGAAATTATTCAATTATCACACGAATTCAAAATGGACAAAAATACTGAATTACGACAGTGTATACCATGCCAAAAAAGTGGAAATTATTCAATTATCACACAAATTCAAAATAGACAAAAATGCTGAATTACGACAGTGTATACTATGTCAAAAAAGTTGAAATTATTCAATTATCACACGAATTCAAAATGGACAAAAATACTGAATTACGACAGTGTATACTATGACAAAAAGTTGAAATTATTCAATTATCACACGAATTCAAAATTGACAAAAATACTTAATTACGACAGTGTATACCATGACAAAAAAGTGGAAATTATTGAATTATCACACAAATTCAAAATTGACAAAAATACTTAATTACGACAGTGTATACCATGACAAAAAAAGTGGAAATTATTCAATTATCACACAAATTCAAAATTGACAAAAATACTAAATTACGACAGTGTATACCATGACAAAAAAGTGGAAATTATTCAATTATCACACAAATTCAAAATTGACAAAAATACTTAATTACGACAGTGTATACCATGACAAAAAAAGTGGAAATTATTCAATTATCACACAAATTCAAAATTGACAAAAATACTAAATTACGACAGTGTATACCATGACAAAAAAGTGGAAATTATTCAATTATCACACAAATTCAAAATGGACAAAAATACTGAATTACGACAGTGTATACCATGACATAGAAGTGGAATTTATTCAATTATCACACAAATTCAAAATTGACAAAAATGCTGAATTACGACAGTGTATACTATGACAAAAAGTGGAAATTATTCAATTATCACACAAATTCAAAATGGACAAAAATACTGAATTACGAAAGTGTATACCATGACAAAAAAGTGGAAATTATTCAATTATCACACAAATTCAAAATTGACAAAAATACTTAATTACGACAGTGTATACCATGCCAAAAAAGTGGAAATTATTCAATTATCACACAAATTCAAAATAGACAAAAATGCTGAATTACGACAGTGTATACTATGACAAAAAAGTTGAAATTATTCAATTATCACACGAATTCAAAATGGACAATAATACTGAATTACGACAGTGTATACCATGACAGAAAAGTGGAAATTATTCAATTATCACACGAATTCAAAATTGACAAAAATACTGAATTACGACAGTGTATACCATGACAAAAAAGTGGAAATTATTCAATTATCACACAAATTCAAAATGGACAAAAATACTGAATTACGACAGTGTATACCATGACATAGAAGTGGAATTTATTCAATTATCACACAAATTCAAAATTGACAAAAATGCTGAATTACGACAGTGTATACTATGACAAAAAGTGGAAATTATTCAATTATCACACAAATTCAAAATGGACAAAAATACTGAATTACGACAGTGTATACCATGACAAAAAAGTGGAAATTATTCAATTATCACACAAATTCAAAATTGACAAAAATACTTAATTACGACAGTGTATACCATGCCAAAAAAGTGGAAATTATTCAATTATCACACAAATTCAAAATAGACAAAAATGCTGAATTACGACAGTGTATACTATGACAAAAAAGTTGAAATTATTCAATTATCACACGAATTCAAAATGGACAAAAATACTGAATTACGACAGTGTATACCATGCCAAAAAAGTGGAAATTATTCAATTATCACACAAATTCAAAATAGACAAAAATGCTGAATTACGACAGTGTATACTATGACAAAAAGTGGAAATTATTCAATTATCACACAAATTCAAAATGGACAAAAATACTGAATTACGACAGTGTATACCATGACAAAAAAGTGGAAATTATTCAATTATCACACAAATTCAAAATTGACAAAAATGCTGAATTACGACAGTGTATACCATGACAAAAAAGTGGAAATTATTCAATTATCACACAAATTCAAAATTGACAAAAATGCTGAATTACGACAGTGTATACCATGACAAAAAAGTTGAAATTATTCAATTATCACACAAATTCAAAATGGACAAAAATACTGAATTACGACAGTGTATACCATGACATAGAAGTGGAATTTATTCAATTATCACACGAATTCAAAATTGACAAAAATACTGAATTACGACAGTGTATACCATGACAAAAAAGTGGAAATTATTCAATTATCACACAAATTCAAAATGGACAAAAATACTGAATTACGACAGTGTATACCATGACAAAAAAAGTGGAAATTATTCAATTATCACACAAATTCAAAATTGACAAAAATACTTAATTACGACAGTGTATACCATGCCAAAAAAGTGGAAATTATTCAATTATCACACAAATTCAAAATAGACAAAAATGCTGAATTACGACAGTGTATACTATGACAAAAAAGTTGAAATTATTCAATTATCACACGAATTCAAAATGGACAAAAATACTGAATTACGACAGTGTATACCATGACAAAAAAGTGGAAATTATTCAATTATCACACAAATTCAAAATGGACAAAAATACTGAATTACGACAGTGTATACCATGACAAAAAAGTGGAAATTATTCAATTATCACACAAATTCAAAATTGACAAAAATGCTGAATTACGACAGTGTATACCATGACAAAAAAGTGGAAATTATTCAATTATTTCACAAATTCAAAATTGACAAAAATACTTAATTACGACAGTGTATACCATGCCAAAAAAGTGGAAATTATTCAATTATCACACAAATTCAAAATAGACAAAAATGCTGAATTACGACAGTGTATACTATGACAAAAAAGTTGAAATTATTCAATTATCACACGAATTCAAAATGGACAAAAATACTGAATTACGACAGTGTATACTATGACAAAAAAGTTGAAATTATTCAATTATCACACGAATTCAAAATTGACAAAAATACTTAATTACGACAGTGTATACCATGACAAAAAAGTGGAAATTATTCAATTATCACACAAATTCAAAATTGACAAAAATACTTAATTATGACAGTGTATACCATGACATAGAAGTGGAATTTATTCAATTATCACACAAATTCAAAATTGACAAAAATGCTGAATTACGACAGTGTATACTATGACAAAAAGTGGAAATTATTCAATTATCACACAAATTCAAAATGGACAAAAATACTGAATTACGAAAGTGTATACCATGACAAAAAAGTGGAAATTATTCAATTATCACACAAATTCAAAATTGACAAAAATACTTAATTACGACAGTGTATACCATGCCAAAAAAGTGGAAATTATTCAATTATCACACAAATTCAAAATAGACAAAAATGCTGAATTACGACAGTGTATACTATGACAAAAAAGTTGAAATTATTCAATTATCACACGAATTCAAAATGGACAATAATACTGAATTACGACAGTGTATACCATGACAGAAAAGTGGAAATTATTCAATTATCACACGAATTCAAAATTGACAAAAATACTGAATTACGACAGTGTATACCATGACAAAAAAGTGGAAATTATTCAATTATCACACAAATTCAAAATGGACAAAAATACTGAATTACGACAGTGTATACCATGACATAGAAGTGGAATTTATTCAATTATCACACAAATTCAAAATTGACAAAAATGCTGAATTACGACAGTGTATACTATGACAAAAAGTGGAAATTATTCAATTATCACACAAATTCAAAATGGACAAAAATACTGAATTACGACAGTGTATACCATGACATAGAAGTGGAATTTATTCAATTATCACACAAATTCAAAATTGACAAAAATGCTGAATTACGACAGTGTATACTATGACAAAAAGTGGAAATTATTCAATTATCACACAAATTCAAAATGGACAAAAATACTGAATTACGACAGTGTATACCATGACAAAAAAGTGGAAATTATTCAATTATCACACAAATTCAAAATTGACAAAAATACTTAATTACGACAGTGTATACCATGCCAAAAAAGTGGAAATTATTCAATTATCACACGAATTCAAAATTGACAAAAATACTGAATTACGACAGTGTATACCATGACAAAAAAGTGGAAATTATTCAATTATCACACAAATTCAAAATGGACAAAAATACTGAATTACGACAGTGTATACCATGACAAAAAAAGTGGAAATTATTCAATTATCACACAAATTCAAAATTGACAAAAATACTTAATTACGACAGTGTATACCATGCCAAAAAAGTGGAAATTATTCAATTATCACACAAATTCAAAATAGACAAAAATGCTGAATTACGACAGTGTATACTATGACAAAAAAGTTGAAATTATTCAATTATCACACGAATTCAAAATGGACAAAAATGCTGAATTACGACAGTGTATACTATGACAAAAAGTGGAAATTATTCAATTATCACACAAATTCAAAATGGACAAAAATACTGAATTACGACAGTGTATACCATGACATAGAAGTGGAATTTATTCAATTATCACACAAATTCAAAATTGACAAAAATGCTGAATTACGACAGTGTATACTATGACAAAAAGTGGAAATTATTCAATTATCACACAAATTCAAAATGGACAAAAATACTGAATTACGACAGTGTATACCATGACAAAAAAGTGGAAATTATTCAATTATCACACAAATTCAAAATTGACAAAAATACTTAATTACGACAGTGTATACCATGCCAAAAAAGCGGAAATTATTCAATTATCACACAAATTCAAAATAGACAAAAATGCTGAATTACGACAGTGTATACTATGACAAAAAAGTTGAAATTATTCAATTATCACACGAATTCAAAATGGACAAAAATACTGAATTACGACAGTGTATACCATGACAGAAAAGTGGAAATTATTCAATTATCACACGAATTCAAAATTGACAAAAATACTGAATTACGACAGTGTATACCATGACAAAAAAGTGGAAATTATTCAATTATCACACAAATTCAAAATGGACAAAAATACTGAATTACGACAGTGTATACCATGACATAGAAGTGGAATTTATTCAATTATCACACAAATTCAAAATTGACAAAAATGCTGAATTACGACAGTGTATACTATGACAAAAAGTGGAAATTATTCAATTATCACACAAATTCAAAATGGACAAAAATACTGAATTACGACAGTGTATACCATGACATAGAAGTGGAATTTATTCAATTATCACACAAATTCAAAATTGACAAAAATGCTGAATTACGACAGTGTATACTATGACAAAAAGTGGAAATTATTCAATTATCACACAAATTCAAAATGGACAAAAATACTGAATTACGACAGTGTATACCATGACAAAAAAGTGGAAATTATTCAATTATCACACAAATTCAAAATTGACAAAAATACTTAATTACGACAGTGTATACCATGCCAAAAAAGTGGAAATTATTCAATTATCACACAAATTCAAAATAGACAAAAATGCTGAATTACGACAGTGTATACTATGACAAAAAAGTTGAAATTATTCAATTATCACACAAATTCAAAATAGACAAAAATGCTGAATTACGACAGTGTATACTATGACAAAAAGTGGAAATTATTCAATTATCACACAAATTCAAAATGGACAAAAATACTGAATTACGACAGTGTATACCATGACAAAAAAGTGGAAATTATTCAATTATCACACAAATTCAAAATTGACAAAAATGCTGAATTACGACAGTGTATACCATGACAAAAAAGTGGAAATTATTCAATTATCACACAAATTCAAAATTGACAAAAATACTTAATTACGACAGTGTATACCATGACAAAAAAGTGGAAATTATTCAATTATCACACAAATTCAAAATTGACAACAATACTGAATTACGACAGTGTATACCATGACAAAAAAGTGGAAATTATTCAATTATCACACAAATTCAAAATTGACAAAAATACTGAATTACGACAGTGTATACCATGACATAGAAGTGGAATTTATTCAATTATCACACAAATTCAAAATTGACAAAAATGCTGAATTACGACAGTGTATACTATGACAAAAAGTGGAAATTATTTAATTATCACACAAATTCAAAATGGACAAAAATACTGAATTACGACAGTGTATACCATGACAAAAAAGTGGAATTTATTCAATTATCACACAAATTCAAAATTGACAAAAATACTTAATTACGACAGTGTATACCATGCCAAAAAAGTGGAAATTATTCAATTATCACACAAATTCAAAATAGACAAAAATGCTGAATTACGACAGTGTATACTATGACAAAAAAGTTGAAATTATTCAATTATCACACGAATTCAAAATGGACAAAAATACTGAATTACGACAGTGTATACCATGCCAAAAAAGTGGAAATTATTCAATTATCACACAAATTCAAAATAGACAAAAATGCTGAATTACGACAGTGTATACTATGACAAAAAGTGGAAATTATTCAATTATCACACAAATTCAAAATGGACAAAAATACTGAATTACGACAGTGTATACCATGACAAAAAAGTGGAAATTATTCAATTATCACACAAATTCAAAATTGACAAAAATGCTGAATTACGACAGTGTATACCATGACAAAAAAGTGGAAATTATTCAATTATCACACAAATTCAAAATTGACAAAAATACTTAATTACGACAGTGTATACCATGCCAAAAAAGTGGAAATTATTCAATTATCACACAAATTCAAAATGGACAAAAATACTGAATTACGACAGTGTATACCATGACAAAAAAGTGGAATTTATTCAATTATCACACAAATTCAAAATTGACAAAAATGCTGAATTACGACAGTGTATACCATGACAAAAAAGTGGAAATTATTCAATTATCACACAAATTCAAAATGGACAAAAATACTGAATTACGACAGTGTATACCATGACATAGAAGTGGAATTTATTCAATTATCACACAAATTCAAAATTGACAAAAATGCTGAATTACGACAGTGTATACTATGACAAAAAGTGGAAATTATTCAATTATCACACAAATTCAAAATTGACAAAAATACTTAATTACGACAGTGTATACCATGCCAAAAAAGTGGAAATTATTCAATTATCACACAAATTCAAAATAGACAAAAATGCTGAATTACGACAGTGTATACCATGACATAGAAGTGGAATTTATTCAATTATCACACAAATTCAAAATTGACAAAAATGCTGAATTACGACAGTGTATACTATGACAAAAAGTGGAAATTATTCAATTATCACACAAATTCAAAATTGACAAAAATACTTAATTACGACAGTGTATACCATGCGAAAAAAGTGGAAATTATTCAATTATCACACAAATTCAAAATAGACAAAAATGCTGAATTACGACAGTGTATACTATGACAAAAAAGTTGAAATTATTCAATTATCACACGAATTCAAAATGGACAAAAATACTGAATTACGACAGTGTATACCATGACAAAAAAAGTGGAAATTATTCAATTATCACACAAATTCAAAATGGACAAAAATACTTAATTACGACAGTGTATACCATGCCAAAGAGTGGAAATTATTCAATTATCACACAAATTCAAAATTGACAAAAATACTGAATTACGACAGTGTATACCATGACAAAAAAGTTGAAATTATTCAATTATCACACGAATTCAAAATGGACAAAAATGCTGAATTACGACAGTGTATACCATGACAAAAAAGTGGAAATTATTCAATTATCACACAAATTCAAAATGGACAAAAATACTGAATTACGACAGTGTATACCATGACAAAAAAGTGGAAATTATTCAATTATCACACAAATTCAAAATTGACAAAAATGCTGAATTACGACAGTGTATACCATGACAAAAAAGTGGAAATTATTCAATTATCACACAAATTCAAAATTGACAAAAATACTTAATTACGACAGTGTATACCATGCCAAAAAAGTGGAAATTATTCAATTATCACACAAATTCAAAATAGACAAAAATGCTGAATTACGACAGTGTATACCATGACAAAAAAGTGGAAATTATTCAATTATCACACAAATTCAAAATTGACAAAAATACTTAATTACGACAGTGTATACCATGCCAAAAAAGTGGAAATTATTCAATTATCACACAAATTCAAAATAAACAAAAATGCTGAATTACGACAGTGTAAATACTATGACAAAAAAGTTGAAATTATTCAATTATCACACGAATTCAAAATGGACAAAAATACTGAATTACGACAGTGTATACCATGACAAAAAAGTGGAAATTATTCAATTATCACACAAATTCAAAATTGACAAAAATACTTAATTACGACAGTGTATACCATGCCAAAAAAGTGGAAATTATTCAATTATCACACAAATTCAAAATAGACAAAAATGCTGAATTACGACAGTGTATACTATGACAAAAAAGTTGAAATTATTCAATTATCACACGAATTCAAAATGGACAAAAATACTGAATTACGACAGTGTATACCATGACAAAAAAGTGGAAATTATTCAATTATCACACGAATTCAAAATTGACAAAAATACTGAATTACGACAGTGTATACCATGACAAAAAAGTGGAAATTATTCAATTATCACACAAATTCAAAATGGACAAAAATACTGAATTACGACAGTGTATACCATGACAAAAAAAGTGGAAATTATTCAATTATCACACAAATTCAAAATTGACAAAAATACTTAATTACGACAGTGTATACCATGCCAAAAAAGTGGAAATTATTCAATTATCACACAAATTCAAAATAGACAAAAATGCTGAATTACGACAGTGTATACTATGACAAAAAAGTTGAAATTATTCAATTATCACACGAATTCAAAATGGACAAAAATACTGAATTACGACAGTGTATACCATGACAAAAAAGTGGAAATTATTCAATTATCACACAAATTCAAAATGGACAAAAATACTGAATTACGACAGTGTATACCATGACAAAAAAGTGGAAATTATTCAATTATCACACAAATTCAAAATTGACAAAAATGCTGAATTACGACAGTGTATACCATGACAAAAAAGTGGAAATTATTCAATTATTTCACAAATTCAAAATTGACAAAAATACTTAATTACGACAGTGTATACCATGCCAAAAAAGTGGAAATTATTCAATTATCACACAAATTCAAAATAGACAAAAATGCTGAATTACGACAGTGTATACTATGACAAAAAAGTTGAAATTATTCAATTATCACACGAATTCAAAATGGACAAAAATACTGAATTACGACAGTGTATACTATGACAAAAAAGTTGAAATTATTCAATTATCACACGAATTCAAAATTGACAAAAATACTTAATTACGACAGTGTATACCATGACAAAAAAGTGGAAATTATTCAATTATCACACAAATTCAAAATTGACAAAAATACTTAATTATGACAGTGTATACCATGACAAAAAAAGTGGAAATTATTCAATTATCACACAAATTCAAAATTGACAAAAATGCTGAATTACGACAGTGTATACCATGACAAAAAAGTGGAAATTATTCAATTATTTCACAAATTCAAAATTGACAAAAATACTTAATTACGACAGTGTATACCATGCCAAAAAAGTGGAAATTATTCAATTATCACACAAATTCAAAATAGACAAAAATGCTGAATTATGACAGTGTATACTATGACAAAAAAGTTGAAATTATTCAATTATCACACGAATTCAAAATGGACAAAAATACTGAATTACGACAGTGTATACTATGACAAAAAAGTTGAAATTATTCAATTATCACACGAATTCAAAATTGACAAAAATACTTAATTACGACAGTGTATACCATGACAAAAAAGTGGAAATTATTCAATTATCACACAAATTCAAAATTGACAAAAATACTTAATTACGACAGTGTATACCATGACAAAAAAAGTGGAAATTATTCAATTATCACACAAATTCAAAATTGACAAAAATACTTAATTACGACAGTGTATACCATGCCAAAAAAGTGGAAATTATTCAATTATCACACAAATTCAAAATAGACAAAAATGCTGAATTACGACAGTGTATACTATGACAAAAAAGTTGAAATTATTCAATTATCACACGAATTCAAAATGGACAAAAATACTGAATTACGACAGTGTATACCATGACAAAAAAGTGGAAATTATTCAATTATCACACGAATTCAAAATTGACAAAAATACTGAATTACGACAGTGTATACCATGACAAAAAAGTGGAAATTATTCAATTATCACACAAATTCAAAATGGACAAAAATACTGAATTACGACAGTGTATACCATGACATAGAAGTGGAATTTATTCAATTATCACACAAATTCAAAATTGACAAAAATGCTGAATTACGACAGTGTATACTATGACAAAAAGTGGAAATTATTCAATTATCACACAAATTCAAAATGGACAAAAATACTGAATTACGACAGTGTATACCATGACATAGAAGTGGAATTTATTCAATTATCACACAAATTCAAAATTGACAAAAATGCTGAATTACGACAGTGTATACTATGACAAAAAGTGGAAATTATTCAATTATCACACAAATTCAAAATTGACAAAAATACTTAATTACGACAGTGTATACCATGACAAAAAAGTGGAAATTATTCAATTATCACACAAATTCAAAATTGACAAAAATACTTAATTACGACAGTGTATACCATGCCAAAAAAGTGGAAATTATTCAATTATCACACAAATTCAAAATAGACAAAAATGCTGAATTACGACAGTGTATACTATGACAAAAAAGTTGAAATTATTCAATTATCACACAAATTCAAAATGGACAAAAATACTGAATTACGACAGTGTATACCATGACAAAAAAGTGGAAATTATTCAATTATCACACGAATTCAAAATTGACAAAAATACTGAATTACGACAGTGTATACCATGACAAAAAAGTGGAAATTATTCAATTATCACACAAATTCAAAATGGACAAAAATACTGAATTACGACAGTGTATACCATGACATAGAAGTGGAATTTATTCAATTATCACACAAATTCAAAATAGACAAAAATGCTGAATTACGACAGTGTATACCATGACATAGAAGTGGAATTTATTCAATTATCACACAAATTCAAAATTGACAAAAATGCTGAATTACGACAGTGTATACTATGACAAAAAGTGGAAATTATTCAATTATCACACAAATTCAAAATTGACAAAAATACTTAATTACGACAGTGTATACCATGCGAAAAAAGTGGAAATTATTCAATTATCACACAAATTCAAAATGGACAAAAATACTTAATTACGACAGTGTATACCATGCCAAAGAGTGGAAATTATTCAATTATCACACAAATTCAAAATTGACAAAAATACTGAATTACGACAGTGTATACCATGACAAAAAAGTTGAAATTATTCAATTATCACACGAATTCAAAATGGACAAAAATGCTGAATTACGACAGTGTATACCATGACAAAAAAGTGGAAATTATTCAATTATCACACAAATTCAAAATGGACAAAAATACTGAATTACGACAGTGTATACCATGACAAAAAAGTGGAAATTATTCAATTATCACACAAATTCAAAATTGACAAAAATGCTGAATTACGACAGTGTATACCATGACAAAAAAGTGGAAATTATTCAATTATCACACAAATTCAAAATTGACAAAAATACTTAATTACGACAGTGTATACCATGCCAAAAAAGTGGAAATTATTCAATTATCACACAAATTCAAAATAGACAAAAATGCTGAATTACGACAGTGTAAATACTATGACAAAAAAGTTGAAATTATTCAATTATCACACGAATTCAAAATGGACAAAAATACTGAATTACGACAGTGTATACCATGACAAAAAAGTGGAAATTATTCAATTATCACACAAATTCAAAATTGACAAAAATACTTAATTACGACAGTGTATACCATGCCAAAAAAGTGGAAATTATTCAATTATCACACAAATTCAAAATAGACAAAAATGCTGAATTACGACAGTGTATACTATGACAAAAAAGTTGAAATTATTCAATTATCACACGAATTCAAAATGGACAAAAATACTGAATTACGACAGTGTATACCATGACAAAAAAGTGGAAATTATTCAATTATCACACGAATTCAAAATTGACAAAAATACTGAATTACGACAGTGTATACCATGACAAAAAAGTGGAAATTATTCAATTATCACACAAATTCAAAATGGACAAAAATACTGAATTACGACAGTGTATACCATGACAAAAAAAGTGGAAATTATTCAATTATCACACAAATTCAAAATTGACAAAAATACTTAATTACGACAGTGTATACCATGACAAAAAAGTGGAAATTATTCAATTATCACACAAATTCAAAATGGACAAAAATACTGAATTACGACAGTGTATACCATGACAAAAAAAGTGGAAATTATTCAATTATCACACAAATTCAAAATTGACAAAAATACTTAATTACGACAGTGTATACCATGCCAAAAAAGTGGAAATTATTCAATTATCACACAAATTCAAAATAGACAAAAATGCTGAATTACGACAGTGTATACTATGACAAAAAAGTTGAAATTATTCAATTATCACACGAATTCAAAATGGACAAAAATACTGAATTACGACAGTGTATACCATGACAAAAAAGTGGAAATTATTCAATTATCACACAAATTCAAAATGGACAAAAATACTGAATTACGACAGTGTATACCATGACAAAAAAGTGGAAATTATTCAATTATCACACAAATTCAAAATTGACAAAAATGCTAAACAGTGTATACCATGACAAAAAAGTGGAAATTATTCAATTATTTCACAAATTCAAAATTGACAAAAATACTTAATTACGACAGTGTATACCATGCCAAAAAAGTGGAAATTATTCAATTATCACACAAATTCAAAATAGACAAAAATGCTGAATTACGACAGTGTATACTATGACAAAAAAGTTGAAATTATTCAATTATCACACGAATTCAAAATGGACAAAAATACTGAATTACGACAGTGTATACTATGACAAAAAAGTTGAAATTATTCAATTATCACACGAATTCAAAATTGACAAAAATACTTAATTACGACAGTGTATACCATGACAAAAAAGTGGAAATTATTCAATTATCACACAAATTCAAAATTGACAAAAATACTTAATTATGACAGTGTATACCATGACAAAAAAAGTGGAAATTATTCAATTATCACACAAATTCAAAATTGACAAAAATGCTGAATTACGACAGTGTATACCATGACAAAAAAGTGGAAATTATTCAATTATTTCACAAATTCAAAATTGACAAAAATACTTAATTACGACAGTGTATACCATGCCAAAAAAGTGGAAATTATTCAATTATCACACAAATTCAAAATAGACAAAAATGCTGAATTATGACAGTGTATACTATGACAAAAAAGTTGAAATTATTCAATTATCACACGAATTCAAAATGGACAAAAATACTGAATTACGACAGTGTATACCATGACAAAAAAAGTGGAAATTATTCAATTATCACACAAATTCAAAATGGACAAAAATACTTAATTACGACAGTGTATACCATGCCAAAGAGTGGAAATTATTCAATTATCACACAAATTCAAAATTGACAAAAATACTGAATTACGACAGTGTATACCATGACAAAAAAGTTGAAATTATTCAATTATCACACGAATTCAAAATGGACAAAAATGCTGAATTACGACAGTGTATACCATGACAAAAAAGTGGAAATTATTCAATTATCACACAAATTCAAAATGGACAAAAATACTGAATTACGACAGTGTATACCATGACAAAAAAGTGGAAATTATTCAATTATCACACAAATTCAAAATTGACAAAAATGCTGAATTACGACAGTGTATACCATGACAAAAAAGTGGAAATTATTCAATTATCACACAAATTCAAAATTGACAAAAATACTTAATTACGACAGTGTATACCATGCCAAAAAAGTGGAAATTATTCAATTATCACACAAATTCAAAATAGACAAAAATGCTGAATTACGACAGTGTAAATACTATGACAAAAAAGTTGAAATTATTCAATTATCACACGAATTCAAAATGGACAAAAATACTGAATTACGACAGTGTATACCATGACAAAAAAGTGGAAATTATTCAATTATCACACAAATTCAAAATTGACAAAAATACTTAATTACGACAGTGTATACCATGCCAAAAAAGTGGAAATTATTCAATTATCACACAAATTCAAAATAGACAAAAATGCTGAATTACGACAGTGTATACTATGACAAAAAAGTTGAAATTATTCAATTATCACACGAATTCAAAATGGACAAAAATACTGAATTACGACAGTGTATACCATGACAAAAAAGTGGAAATTATTCAATTATCACACGAATTCAAAATTGACAAAAATACTGAATTACGACAGTGTATACCATGACAAAAAAGTGGAAATTATTCAATTATCACACAAATTCAAAATGGACAAAAATACTGAATTACGACAGTGTATACCATGACAAAAAAAGTGGAAATTATTCAATTATCACACAAATTCAAAATTGACAAAAATACTTAATTACGACAGTGTATACCATGCCAAAAAAGTGGAAATTATTCAATTATCACACAAATTCAAAATAGACAAAAATGCTGAATTACGACAGTGTATACTATGACAAAAAAGTTGAAATTATTCAATTATCACACGAATTCAAAATGGACAAAAATACTGAATTACGACAGTGTATACCATGACAAAAAAGTGGAAATTATTCAATTATCACACAAATTCAAAATGGACAAAAATACTGAATTACGACAGTGTATACCATGACAAAAAAGTGGAAATTATTCAATTATCACACAAATTCAAAATTGACAAAAATGCTGAATTACGACAGTGTATACCATGACAAAAAAGTGGAAATTATTCAATTATTTCACAAATTCAAAATTGACAAAAATACTTAATTACGACAGTGTATACCATGCCAAAAAAGTGGAAATTATTCAATTATCACACAAATTCAAAATAGACAAAAATGCTGAATTACGACAGTGTATACTATGACAAAAAAGTTGAAATTATTCAATTATCACACGAATTCAAAATGGACAAAAATACTGAATTACGACAGTGTATACTATGACAAAAAAGTTGAAATTATTCAATTATCACACGAATTCAAAATTGACAAAAATACTTAATTACGACAGTGTATACCATGACAAAAAAGTGGAAATTATTCAATTATCACACAAATTCAAAATTGACAAAAATACTTAATTATGACAGTGTATACCATGACAAAAAAAGTGGAAATTATTCAATTATCACACAAATTCAAAATTGACAAAAATGCTGAATTACGACAGTGTATACCATGACAAAAAAGTGGAAATTATTCAATTATTTCACAAATTCAAAATTGACAAAAATACTTAATTACGACAGTGTATACCATGCCAAAAAAGTGGAAATTATTCAATTATCACACAAATTCAAAATAGACAAAAATGCTGAATTATGACAGTGTATACTATGACAAAAAAGTTGAAATTATTCAATTATCACACGAATTCAAAATGGACAAAAATACTGAATTACGACAGTGTATACTATGACAAAAAAGTTGAAATTATTCAATTATCACACGAATTCAAAATTGACAAAAATACTTAATTACGACAGTGTATACCATGACAAAAAAGTGGAAATTATTCAATTATCACACAAATTCAAAATTGACAAAAATACTTAATTACGACAGTGTATACCATGACAAAAAAAGTGGAAATTATTCAATTATCACACAAATTCAAAATTGACAAAAATACTTAATTACGACAGTGTATACCATGCCAAAAAAGTGGAAATTATTCAATTATCACACAAATTCAAAATAGACAAAAATGCTGAATTACGACAGTGTATACTATGACAAAAAAGTTGAAATTATTCAATTATCACACGAATTCAAAATGGACAAAAATACTGAATTACGACAGTGTATACCATGACAAAAAAAGTGGAAATTATTCAATTATCACACGAATTCAAAATTGACAAAAATACTGAATTACGACAGTGTATACCATGACAAAAAAGTGGAAATTATTCAATTATCACACAAATTCAAAATGGACAAAAATACTGAATTACGACAGTGTATACCATGACATAGAAGTGGAATTTATTCAATTATCACACAAATTCAAAATTGACAAAAATGCTGAATTACGACAGTGTATACTATGACAAAAAGTGGAAATTATTCAATTATCACACAAATTCAAAATGGACAAAAATACTGAATTACGACAGTGTATACCATGACATAGAAGTGGAATTTATTCAATTATCACACAAATTCAAAATTGACAAAAATGCTGAATTACGACAGTGTATACTATGACAAAAAGTGGAAATTATTCAATTATCACACAAATTCAAAATTGACAAAAATACTTAATTACGACAGTGTATACCATGACAAAAAAGTGGAAATTATTCAATTATCACACAAATTCAAAATTGACAAAAATACTTAATTACGACAGTGTATACCATGCCAAAAAAGTGGAAATTATTCAATTATCACACAAATTCAAAATAGACAAAAATGCTGAATTACGACAGTGTATACTATGACAAAAAAGTTGAAATTATTCAATTATCACACAAATTCAAAATGGACAAAAATACTGAATTACGACAGTGTATACCATGACAAAAAAGTGGAAATTATTCAATTATCACACGAATTCAAAATTGACAAAAATACTGAATTACGACAGTGTATACCATGACAAAAAAGTGGAAATTATTCAATTATCACACAAATTCAAAATGGACAAAAATACTGAATTACGACAGTGTATACCATGACATAGAAGTGGAATTTATTCAATTATCACACAAATTCAAAATTGACAAAAATGCTGAATTACGACAGTGTATACTATGACAAAAAGTGGAAATTATTCAATTATCACACAAATTCAAAATGGACAAAAATACTGAATTACGACAGTGTATACCATGACATAGAAGTGGAATTTATTCAATTATCACACAAATTCAAAATTGACAAAAATGCTGAATTACGACAGTGTATACTATGACAAAAAGTGGAAATTATTCAATTATCACACAAATTCAAAATGGACAAAAATACTGAATTACGACAGTGTATACCATGACAAAAAAGTGGAAATTATTCAATTATCACACAAATTCAAAATTGACAAAAATACTTAATTACGACAGTGTATACCATGCCAAAAAAGTGGAAATTATTCAATTATCACACAAATTCAAAATAGACAAAAATGCTGAATTACGACAGTGTATACTATGACAAAAAAGTTGAAATTATTCAATTATCACACGAATTCAAAATGGACAAAAATACTGAATTACGACAGTGTATACCATGCCAAAAAAGTGGAAATTATTCAATTATCACACAAATTCAAAATAGACAAAAATGCTGAATTACGACAGTGTATACTATGACAAAAAGTGGAAATTATTCAATTATCACACAAATTCAAAATGGACAAAAATACTTAATTACGACAGTGTATACCATGACAAAAAAGTGGAAATTATTCAATTATCACACAAATTCAAAATTGACAAAAATACTTAATTACGACAGTGTATACCATGACAAAAAAAGTGGAAATTATTCAATTATCACACAAATTCAAAATTGACAAAAATACTTAATTACGACAGTGTATACCATGCCAAAAAAGTGGAAATTATTCAATTATCACACAAATTCAAAATAGACAAAAATGCTGAATTACGACAGTGTATACTATGACAAAAAAGTTGAAATTATTCAATTATCACACAAATTCAAAATGGACAAAAATACTGAATTACGACAGTGTATACCATGACAAAAAAGTGGAAATTATTCAATTATCACACGAATTCAAAATTGACAAAAATACTGAATTACGACAGTGTATACCATGACAAAAAAGTGGAAATTATTCAATTATCACACAAATTCAAAATGGACAAAAATACTGAATTACGACAGTGTATACCATGACATAGAAGTGGAATTTATTCAATTATCACACAAATTCAAAATTGACAAAAATGCTGAATTACGACAGTGTATACTATGACAAAAAGTGGAAATTATTCAATTATCACACAAATTCAAAATGGAC
Organism: Pseudorasbora parva; assembly: GCF_024679245.1. NCBI lineage: Eukaryota > Metazoa > Chordata > Actinopteri > Cypriniformes > Gobionidae > Pseudorasbora > Pseudorasbora parva. Next base: position 14,592,186 of record NC_090185.1, on the reverse strand, counting down.
AAAAATACTGAATTACGACAGTGTATACCATGACATAGAAGTGGAATTTATTCAATTATCACACAAATTCAAAATTGACAAAAATGCTGAATTATGACAGTGTATACTATGACAAAAAGTGGAAATTATTCAATTATCACACAAATTCAAAATGGACAAAAATACTGAATTACGACAGTGTATACCATGACAAAAAAGTGGAAATTATTCAATTATCACACAAATTCAAAATTGACAAAAATACTTAATTACGACAGTGTATACCATGCCAAAAAAGTGGAAATTATTCAATTATCACACAAATTCAAAATAGACAAAAATGCTGAATTACGACAGTGTATACTATGACAAAAAAGTTGAAATTATTCAATTATCACACGAATTCAAAATGGACAAAAATACTGAATTACGACAGTGTATACCATGCCAAAAAAGTGGAAATTATTCAATTATCACACAAATTCAAAATAGACAAAAATGCTGAATTACGACAGTGTATACTATGACAAAAAGTGGAAATTATTCAATTATCACACAAATTCAAAATGGACAAAAATACTGAATTACGACAGTGTATACCATGACAAAAAAAGTGGAAATTATTCAATTATCACACAAATTCAAAATTGACAAAAATACTTAATTACGACAGTGTATACCATGCCAAAAAAGTGGAAATTATTCAATTATCACACAAATTCAAAATAGACAAAAATGCTGAATTACGACAGTGTATACTATGACAAAAAAGTTGAAATTATTCAATTATCACACGAATTCAAAATGGACAAAAATACTGAATTACGACAGTGTATACCATGCCAAAAAAATGGAAATTATTCAATTATCACACAAATTCAAAATAGACAAAAATGCTGAATTACGACAGTGTATACTATGACAAAAAGTGGAAATTATTCAATTATCACACAAATTCAAAATGGACAAAAATACTGAATTACGACAGTGTATACCATGACAAAAAAGTGGAAATTATTCAATTATCACACAAATTCAAAATTGACAAAAATGCTGAATTACGACAGTGTATACCATGACAAAAAAGTTGAAATTATTCAATTATCACACAAATTCAAAATTGACAAAAATACTTAATTACGACAGTGTATACTATGACAAAAAAGTTGAAATTATTCAATTATCACACAAATTCAAAATTGACAAAAATACTTAATTACGACAGTGTATACCATGACAAAAAAGTGGAAATTATTCAATTATCACACAAATTCAAAATGGACAAAAATACTTAATTACGACAGTGTATACCATGACAAAAAAAGTGGAAATTATTCAATTATCACACAGATTCAAAATTGACAAAAATACTAAATTACGACAGTGTATACCATGACAAAAAAGTGGAAATTATTCAATTATCACACAAATTCAAAATGGACAAAAATACTGAATTACGATAGTGTATACCATGACATAGAAGTGGAATTCATTCAATTATCACACAAATTCAAAATTGACAAAAATGCTGAATTACGACAGTGTATACTATGACAAAAAGTGGAAATTATTCAATTATCACACAAATTCAAAATGGACAAAAATACTGAATTACGACAGTGTATACCATGACAAAAAAGTGGAAATTATTCAATTATCACACAAATTCAAAATTGACAAAAATACTTAATTACGACAGTGTATACCATGCCAAAAAAGTGGAAATTATTCAATTATCACACAAATTCAAAATAGACAAAAATGCTGAATTACGACAGTGTATACTATGACAAAAAAGTTGAAATTATTCAATTATCACACGAATTCAAAATGGACAAAAATACTGAATTACGACAGTGTATACCATGACAGAAAAGTGGAAATTATTCAATTATCACACAAATTCAAAATTGACAAAAATACTGAATTACGACAGTGTATACCATGACAAAAAAGTGGAAATTATTCAATTATCACACAAATTCAAAATGGACAAAAATACTGAATTACGACAGTGTATACCATGACATAGAAGTGGAATTTATTCAATTATCACACAAATTCAAAATTGACAAAAATGCTGAATTACGACAGTGTATACTATGACAAAAAGTGGAAATTATTCAATTATCACACAAATTCAAAATGGACAAAAATACTGAATTACGACAGTGTATACCATGACATAGAAGTGGAATTTATTCAATTATCACACAAATTCAAAATTGACAAAAATGCTGAATTACGACAGTGTATACTATGACAAAAAGTGGAAATTATTCAATTATCACACAAATTCAAAATGGACAAAAATACTGAATTACGACAGTGTATACCATGACAAAAAAGTGGAAATTATTCAATTATCACACAAATTCAAAATTGACAAAAATACTTAATTACGACAGTGTATACCATGCCAAAAAAGTGGAAATTATTCAATTATCACACAAATTCAAAATAGACAAAAATGCTGAATTACGACAGTGTATACTATGACAAAAAAGTTGAAATTATTCAATTATCACACGAATTCAAAATGGACAAAAATACTGAATTACGACAGTGTATACCATGACAAAAAAGTGGAAATTATTCAATTATCACACGAATTCAAAATTGACAAAAATACTGAATTACGACAGTGTATACCATGACAAAAAAGTGGAAATTATTCAATTATCACACAAATTCAAAATGGACAAAAATACTGAATTACGACAGTGTATACCATGACATAGAAGTGGAATTTATTCAATTATCACACAAATTCAAAATTGACAAAAATGCTGAATTACGACAGTGTATACTATGACAAAAAGTGGAAATTATTCAATTATCACACAAATTCAAAATGGACAAAAATACTGAATTACGACAGTGTATACCATGACAAAAAAGTGGAAATTATTCAATTATCACACAAATTCAAAATTGACAAAAATACTTAATTACGACAGTGTATACCATGCCAAAAAAGTGGAAATTATTCAATTATCACACAAATTCAAAATAGACAAAAATGCTGAATTACGACAGTGTATACTATGACAAAAAAGTTGAAATTATTCAATTATCACACGAATTCAAAATGGACAAAAATACTGAATTACGACAGTGTATACCATGCCAAAAAAGTGGAAATTATTCAATTATCACACAAATTCAAAATAGACAAAAATGCTGAATTACGACAGTGTATACTATGACAAAAAGTGGAAATTATTCAATTATCACACAAATTCAAAATGGACAAAAATACTTAATTACGACAGTGTATACCATGACAAAAAAGTGGAAATTATTCAATTATCACACAAATTCAAAATTGACAAAAATACTTAATTACGACAGTGTATACCATGACAAAAAAAGTGGAAATTATTCAATTATCACACAAATTCAAAATTGACAAAAATACTTAATTACGACAGTGTATACCATGCCAAAAAAGTGGAAATTATTCAATTATCACACAAATTCAAAATAGACAAAAATGCTGAATTACGACAGTGTATACTATGACAAAAAAGTTGAAATTATTCAATTATCACACAAATTCAAAATGGACAAAAATACTGAATTACGACAGTGTATACCATGACAAAAAAGTGGAAATTATTCAATTATCACACGAATTCAAAATTGACAAAAATACTGAATTACGACAGTGTATACCATGACAAAAAAGTGGAAATTATTCAATTATCACACAAATTCAAAATGGACAAAAATACTGAATTACGACAGTGTATACCATGACATAGAAGTGGAATTTATTCAATTATCACACAAATTCAAAATTGACAAAAATGCTGAATTACGACAGTGTATACTATGACAAAAAGTGGAAATTATTCAATTATCACACAAATTCAAAATGGACAAAAATACTGAATTACGACAGTGTATACCATGACATAGAAGTGGAATTTATTCAATTATCACACAAATTCAAAATTGACAAAAATGCTGAATTATGACAGTGTATACTATGACAAAAAGTGGAAATTATTCAATTATCACACAAATTCAAAATGGACAAAAATACTGAATTACGACAGTGTATACCATGACAAAAAAGTGGAAATTATTCAATTATCACACAAATTCAAAATTGACAAAAATACTTAATTACGACAGTGTATACCATGCCAAAAAAGTGGAAATTATTCAATTATCACACAAATTCAAAATAGACAAAAATGCTGAATTACGACAGTGTATACTATGACAAAAAAGTTGAAATTATTCAATTATCACACGAATTCAAAATGGACAAAAATACTGAATTACGACAGTGTATACCATGCCAAAAAAGTGGAAATTATTCAATTATCACACAAATTCAAAATAGACAAAAATGCTGAATTACGACAGTGTATACTATGACAAAAAGTGGAAATTATTCAATTATCACACAAATTCAAAATGGACAAAAATACTGAATTACGACAGTGTATACCATGACAAAAAAAGTGGAAATTATTCAATTATCACACAAATTCAAAATTGACAAAAATACTTAATTACGACAGTGTATACCATGCCAAAAAAGTGGAAATTATTCAATTATCACACAAATTCAAAATAGACAAAAATGCTGAATTACGACAGTGTATACTATGACAAAAAAGTTGAAATTATTCAATTATCACACGAATTCAAAATGGACAAAAATACTGAATTACGACAGTGTATACCATGCCAAAAAAATGGAAATTATTCAATTATCACACAAATTCAAAATAGACAAAAATGCTGAATTACGACAGTGTATACTATGACAAAAAGTGGAAATTATTCAATTATCACACAAATTCAAAATGGACAAAAATACTGAATTACGACAGTGTATACCATGACAAAAAAGTGGAAATTATTCAATTATCACACAAATTCAAAATTGACAAAAATGCTGAATTACGACAGTGTATACCATGACAAAAAAGTGGAAATTATTCAATTATTTCACAAATTCAAAATTGACAAAAATACTTAATTACGACAGTGTATACTATGACAAAAAAGTTGAAATTATTCAATTATCACACGAATTCAAAATTGACAAAAATACTTAATTACGACAGTGTATACCATGACAAAAAAGTGGAAATTATTCAATTATCACACAAATTCAAAATTGACAAAAATACTTAATTACGACAGTGTATACCATGACAAAAAAAGTGGAAATTATTCAATTATCACACAGATTCAAAATTGACAAAAATACTAAATTACGACAGTGTATACCATGACAAAAAGTGGAAATTATTCAATTATCACACAAATTCAAAATAGACAAAAATGCTGAATTACGACAGTGTATACTATGACAAAAAAAGTTGAAATTATTCAATTATCACACGAATTCAAAATGGACAAAAATACTGAATTACGACAGTGTATACTATGACAAAAAAGTTGAAATTATTCAATTATCACACGAATTCAAAATTGACAAAAATACTTAATTACGACAGTGTATACCATGACAAAAAAGTGGAAATTATTCAATTATCACACAAATTCAAAATTGACAAAAATACTTAATTACGACAGTGTATACCATGACAAAAAAAGTGGAAATTATTCAATTATCACACAAATTCAAAATTGACAAAAATGCTGAATTACGACAGTGTATACCATGACAAAAAAGTGGAAATTATTCAATTATTTCACAAATTCAAAATTGACAAAAATACTTAATTACGACAGTGTATACCATGCCAAAAAAGTGGAAATTATTCAATTATAACACAAATTCAAAATAGACAAAAATGCTGAATTACGACAGTGTATACTATGACAAAAAAGTTGAAATTATTCAATTATCACACGAATTCAAAATGGACAAAAATACTGAATTACGACAGTGTATACTATGACAAAAAAGTGGAAATTATTCAATTATCACACAAATTCAAAATTGACAAAAATACTTAATTACGACAGTGTATACCATGACAAAAAAAGTGGAAATTATTCAATTATCACACAAATTCAAAATTGACAAAAATACTTAATTACGACAGTGTATACCATGCCAAAAAAGTGGAAATTATTCAATTATCACACAAATTCAAAATAGACAAAAATGCTGAATTACGACAGTGTATACTATGACAAAAAGTGGAAATTATTCAATTATCACACAAATTCAAAATGGACAAAAATACTGAATTACGACAGTGTATACCATGACAAAAAAGTGGAAATTATTCAATTATCACACAAATTCAAAATTGACAAAAATGCTGAATTACGACAGTGTATACCATGACAAAAAAGTGGAAATTATTCAATTATTTCACAAATTCAAAATTGACAAAAATACTTAATTACGACAGTGTATACTATGACAAAAAAGTTGAAATTATTCAATTATCACACGAATTCAAAATTGACAAAAATACTTAATTACGACAGTGTATACCATGACAAAAAAGTGGAAATTATTCAATTATCACACAAATTCAAAATTGACAAAAATACTTAATTACGACAGTGTATACCATGACAAAAAAAGTGGAAATTATTCAATTATCACACAGATTCAAAATTGACAAAAATACTAAATTACGACAGTGTATACCATGACAAAAAAGTGGAAATTATTCAATTATCACACAAATTCAAAATGGACAAAAATACTGAATTACGACAGTGTATACCATGACATAGAAGTGGAATTCATTCAATTATCACACAAATTCAAAATTGACAAAAATGCTGAATTACGACAGTGTATACTATGACAAAAAGTGGAAATTATTCAATTATCACACAAATTCAAAATGGACAAAAATACTGAATTACGACAGTGTATACCATGACAAAAAAGTGGAAATTATTCAATTATCACACAAATTCAAAATTGACAAAAATACTTAATTACGACAGTGTATACCATGCCAAAAAAGTGGAAATTATTCAATTATCACACAAATTCAAAATAGACAAAAATGCTGAATTACGACAGTGTATACTATGACAAAAAAGTTGAAATTATTCAATTATCACACGAATTCAAAATGGACAAAAATACTGAATTACGACAGTGTATACCATGACAGAAAAGTGGAAATTATTCAATTATCACACAAATTCAAAATTGACAAAAATACTGAATTACGACAGTGTATACCATGACAAAAAAGTGGAAATTATTCAATTATCACACAAATTCAAAATGGACAAAAATACTGAATTACGACAGTGTATACCATGACATAGAAGTGGAATTTATTCAATTATCACACAAATTCAAAATTGACAAAAATGCTGAATTACGACAGTGTATACTATGACAAAAAGTGGAAATTATTCAATTATCACACGAATTCAAAATGGACAAAAATACTGAATTACGACAGTGTATACCATGACATAGAAGTGGAATTTATTCAATTATCACACGAATTCAAAATTGACAAAAATACTGAATTACGACAGTGTATACCATGACAAAAAAGTGGAAATTATTCAATTATCACACAAATTCAAAATGGACAAAAATACTGAATTACGACAGTGTATACCATGACATAGAAGTGGAATTTATTCAATTATCACACAAATTCAAAATTGACAAAAATGCTGAATTACGACAGTGTATACTATGACAAAAAGTGGAAATTATTCAATTATCACACAAATTCAAAATGGACAAAAATACTGAATTACGACAGTGTATACCATGACATAGAAGTGGAATTTATTCAATTATCACACAAATTCAAAATTGACAAAAATGCTGAATTACGACAGTGTATACTATGACAAAAAGTGGAAATTATTCAATTATCACACAAATTCAAAATGGACAAAAATACTGAATTACGACAGTGTATACCATGACATAGAAGTGGAATTTATTCAATTATCACACAAATTCAAAATTGACAAAAATGCTGAATTACGACAGTGTATACTATGACAAAAAGTGGAAATTATTCAATTATCACACAAATTCAAAATGGACAAAAATACTGAATTACGACAGTGTATACCATGACAAAAAAGTGGAAATTATTCAATTATCACACAAATTCAAAATTGACAAAAATACTTAATTACGACAGTGTATACCATGCCAAAAAAGTGGAAATTATTCAATTATCACACAAATTCAAAATAGACAAAAATGCTGAATTACGACAGTGTATACTATGACAAAAAAGTTGAAATTATTCAATTATCACACGAATTCAAAATGGACAAAAATACTGAATTACGACAGTGTATACCATGACAAAAAAGTGGAAATTATTCAATTATCACACGAATTCAAAATTGACAAAAATACTGAATTACGACAGTGTATACCATGACAAAAAAGTGGAAATTATTCAATTATCACACAAATTCAAAATGGACAAAAATACTGAATTACGACAGTGTATACCATGACATAGAAGTGGAATTTATTCAATTATCACACAAATTCAAAATTGACAAAAATGCTGAATTACGACAGTGTATACTATGACAAAAAGTGGAAATTATTCAATTATCACACAAATTCAAAATGGACAAAAATACTGAATTACGACAGTGTATACCATGACATAGAAGTGGAATTTATTCAATTATCACACAAATTCAAAATTGACAAAAATGCTGAATTACGACAGTGTATACTATGACAAAAAGTGGAAATTATTCAATTATCACACAAATTCAAAATGGACAAAAATACTGAATTACGACAGTGTATACCATGACAAAAAAGTGGAAATTATTCAATTATCACACAAATTCAAAATTGACAAAAATACTTAATTACGACAGTGTATACCATGCCAAAAAAGTGGAAATTATTCAATTATCACACAAATTCAAAATAGACAAAAATGCTGAATTACGACAGTGTATACCATGACAAAAAAGTTGAAATTATTCAATTATCACACGAATTCAAAATGGACAAAAATACTGAATTACGACAGTGTATACCATGCCAAAAAAGTGGAAATTATTCAATTATCACACAAATTCAAAATAGACAAAAATGCTGAATTACGACAGTGTATACTATGACAAAAAGTGGAAATTATTCAATTATCACACAAATTCAAAATGGACAAAAATACTGAATTACGACAGTGTATACCATGACAAAAAAAGTGGAAATTATTCAATTATCACACAAATTCAAAATTGACAAAAATACTTAATTACGACAGTGTATACCATGCCAAAAAAGTGGAAATTATTCAATTATCACACAAATTCAAAATAGACAAAAATGCTGAATTACGACAGTGTATACTATGACAAAAAAGTTGAAATTATTCAATTATCACACGAATTCAAAATGGACAAAAATACTGAATTACGACAGTGTATACCATGCCAAAAAAGTGGAAATTATTCAATTATCACACAAATTCAAAATAGACAAAAATGCTGAATTACGACAGTGTATACTATGACAAAAAGTGGAAATTATTCAATTATCACACAAATTCAAAATGGACAAAAATACTGAATTACGACAGTGTATACCATGACAAAAAAGTGGAAATTATTCAATTATCACACAAATTCAAAATTGACAAAAATGCTGAATTACGACAGTGTATACCATGACAAAAAAGTGGAAATTATTCAATTATTTCACAAATTCAAAATTGACAAAAATACTTAATTACGACAGTGTATACCATGCCAAAAAAGTGGAAATTATTCAATTATCACACAAATTCAAAATAGACAAAAATGCTGAATTACGACAGTGTATACTATGACAAAAAAGTTGAAATTATTCAATTATCACACGAATTCAAAATTGACAAAAATACTTAATTACGACAGTGTATACCATGACAAAAAAGTGGAAATTATTCAATTATCACACAAATTCAAAATTGACAAAAATACTTAATTACGACAGTGTATACCATGACAAAAAAAGTGGAAATTATTCAATTATCACACAAATTCAAAATTGACAAAAATACTAAATTACGACAGTGTATACCATGACAAAAAAGTGGAAATTATTCAATTATCACACAAATTCAAAATGGACAAAAATACTGAATTACGACAGTGTATACCATGACAGAAAAGTGGAAATTATTCAATTATCACACGAATTCAAAATTGACAAAAATACTGAATTACGACAGTGTATACCATGACAAAAAAGTGGAAATTATTCAATTATCACACAAATTCAAAATGGACAAAAATACTGAATTACGACAGTGTATACCATGACATAGAAGTGGAATTTATTCAATTATCACACAAATTCAAAATTGACAAAAATGCTGAATTACGACAGTGTATACTGTGACAAAAAGTGGAAATTATTCAATTATCACACAAATTCAAAATGGACAAAAATACTGAATTACGACAGTGTATACCATGACATAGAAGTGGAATTTATTCAATTATCACACAAATTCAAAATTGACAAAAATGCTGAATTACGACAGTGTATACTATGACAAAAAGTGGAAATTATTCAATTATCACACAAATTCAAAATGGACAAAAATACTGAATTACGACAGTGTATACCATGACAAAAAAGTGGAAATTATTCAATTATCACACAAATTCAAAATTGACAAAAATACTTAATTACGACAGTGTATACCATGCCAAAAAAGTGGAAATTATTCAATTATCACACAAATTCAAAATAGACAAAAATGCTGAATTACGACAGTGTATACTATGACAAAAAAGTTGAAATTATTCAATTATCACACGAATTCAAAATGGACAAAAATACTGAATTACGACAGTGTATACCATGCCAAAAAAGTGGAAATTATTCAATTATCACACAAATTCAAAATAGACAAAAATGCTGAATTACGACAGTGTATACTATGACAAAAAAGTTGAAATTATTCAATTATCACACGAATTCAAAATGGACAAAAATACTGAATTACGACAGTGTATACCATGCCAAAAAAGTGGAAATTATTCAATTATCACACAAATTCAAAATAGACAAAAATGCTGAATTACGACAGTGTATACTATGACAAAAAGTGGAAATTATTCAATTATCACACAAATTCAAAATGGACAAAAATACTGAATTACGACAGTGTATACCATGACAAAAAAGTGGAAATTATTCAATTATCACACAAATTCAAAATTGACAAAAATGCTGAATTACGACAGTGTATACCATGACAAAAAAGTGGAAATTATTCAATTATCACACAAATTCAAAATTGACAAAAATGCTGAATTACGACAGTGTATACCATGACAAAAAAGTGGAAATTATTCAATTATCACACAAATTCAAAATGGACAAAAATACTGAATTACGACAGTGTATACCATGACATAGAAGTGGAATTTATTCAATTATCACACAAATTCAAAATTGACAAAAATGCTGAATTACGACAGTGTATACTATGACAAAAAAGTGGAAATTATTCAATTATCACACAAATTCAAAATAGACAAAAATGCTGAATTACGACAGTGTTTACCATGACAAAAAAGTGGAAATTATTCAATTATCACACAAATTCAAAATGGACAAAAATACTGAATTACGACAGTGTATACCATGACATAGAAGTGGAATTTATTCAATTATCACACAAATTCAAAATTGACAAAAATGCTGAATTACGACAGTGTATACTATGACAAAAAAGTTGAAATTATTCAATTATCACACGAATTCAAAATGGACAAAAATACTGAATTACGACAGTGTATACCATGACAAAAAAGTGGAAATTATTCAATTATCACACAAATTCAAAATTGACAAAAATACTTAATTACGACAGTGTATACCATGCCAAAAAGTGGAAATTATTCAATTATCACACAAATTCAAAATTGACAAAAATACTTAATTACGACAGTGTATACCATGACAAAAAAGTGGAAATTATTCAATTATCACACGAATTCAAAATTGACAAAAATACTGAATTACGACAGTGTATACCATGACAAAAAAGTGGAAATTATTCAATTATAACACGAATTCAAAATTGACAAAAATACTGAATTACGACAGTGTATACCATGACATAGAAGTGGAATTTATTCAATTATCACACGATTTCAAAATTGACAAAAATACTAAATTACGACAGTGTATACTATGACAAAAAAGTGGAAATTATTCAATTATCACACAAATTCAAAATAGACAAAAATGCTGAATTACGACAGTGTTTACCATGACAAAAAAGTGGAAATTATTCAATTATCACACAAATTCAAAATGGACAAAAATACTGAATTACGACAGTGTATACCATGACATAGAAGTGGAATTTATTCAATTATCACACAAATTCAAAATTGACAAAAATGCTGAATTACGACAGTGTATACTATGACAAAAAAGTTGAAATTATTCAATTATCACACGAATTCAAAATGGACAAAAATACTGAATTACGACAGTGTATACCATGACAAAAAAGTGGAAATTATTCAATTATCACACAAATTCAAAATTGACAAAAATACTTAATTACGACAGTGTATACCATGCCAAAAAGTGGAAATTATTCAATTATCACACAAATTCAAAATTGACAAAAATACTTAATTACGACAGTGTATACCATGACAAAAAAGTGGAAATTATTCAATTATCACACGAATTCAAAATTGACAAAAATACTGAATTACGACAGTGTATACCATGACAAAAAAGTGGAAATTATTCAATTATAACACGAATTCAAAATTGACAAAAATACTGAATTACGACAGTGTATACCATGACATAGAAGTGGAATTTATTCAATTATCACACGATTTCAAAATTGACAAAAATACTAAATTACGACAGTGTATACCATGACAAAAAAGTGGAAATTATTCAATTATCACACAAATTCAAAATGGACAAAAATACTGAATTACGACAGTGTATACCATGACACAGAAGTGGAATTTATTCAATTATCACACAAATTCAAAATTGACAAAAATGCTGAATTACGACAGTGTATACTATGACAAAAAGTGGAAATTATTCAATTATCACACAAATTCAAAATGGACAAAAATACTGAATTACGACAGTGTATACCATGACATAGAAGTGGAATTTATTCAATTATCACACAAATTCAAAATTGACAAAAATGCTGAATTACGACAGTGTATACTATGACAAAAAGTGGAAATTATTCAATTATCACACAAATTCAAAATGGACAAAAATACTGAATTACGACAGTGTATACCATGACAAAAAAGTGGAAATTATTCAATTATCACACAAATTCAAAATTGACAAAAATACTTAATTACGACAGTGTATACCATGCCAAAAAAGTGGAAATTATTCAATTATCACACAAATTCAAAATAGACAAAAATGCTGAATTACGACAGTGTATACTATGACAAAAAAGTTGAAATTATTCAATTATCACACGAATTCAAAATGGACAAAAATACTGAATTACGACAGTGTATACCATGCCAAAAAAGTGGAAATTATTCAATTATCACACAAATTCAAAATTGACAAAAATGCTGAATTACGACAGTGTATACCATGACAAAAAAGTGGAAATTATTCAATTATCACACAAATTCAAAATTGACAAAAATACTTAATTACGACAGTGTATACCATGCCAAAAAAGTGGAAATTATTCAATTATCACACAAATTCAAAATAGACAAAAATGCTGAATTACGACAGTGTAAATACTATGACAAAAAAGTTGAAATTATTCAATTATCACACGAATTCAAAATGGACAAAAATACTGAATTACGACAGTGTATACCATGACAAAAAAGTGGAAATTATTCAATTATCACACAAATTCAAAATTGACAAAAATACTTAATTACGACAGTGTATACCATGCCAAAAAAGTGGAAATTATTCAATTATCACACAAATTCAAAATAGACAAAAATGCTGAATTACGACAGTGTATACTATGACAAAAAAGTTGAAATTATTCAATTATCACACGAATTCAAAATGGACAAAAATACTGAATTACGACAGTGTATACCATGACAAAAAAGTGGAAATTATTCAATTATCACACGAATTCAAAATTGACAAAAATACTGAATTACGACAGTGTATACCATGACAAAAAAGTGGAAATTATTCAATTATCACACAAATTCAAAATGGACAAAAATACTGAATTACGACAGTGTATACCATGACAAAAAAAGTGGAAATTATTCAATTATCACACAAATTCAAAATTGACAAAAATACTTAATTACGACAGTGTATACCATGCCAAAAAAGTGGAAATTATTCAATTATCACACAAATTCAAAATAGACAAAAATGCTGAATTACGACAGTGTATACCATGACATAGAAGTGGAATTTATTCAATTGTCACACAAATTCAAAATGGACAAAAATACTGAATTACGACAGTGTATACCATGACAAAAAAGTGGAAATTATTCAATTGTCACACAAATTCAAAATTGACAAAAATACTTAATTACGACAGTGTATACCATGACAAAAAAGTGGAAATTATTCAATTATCACACGAATTCAAAATTGACAAAAATACTGAATTACGACAGTGTATACCATGACAAAAAAGTGGAAATTATTCAATTATAACACGAATTCAAAATTGACAAAAATACTGAATTACGACAGTGTATACCATGACATAGAAGTGGAATTTATTCAATTATCACACGATTTCAAAATTGACAAAAATACTAAATTACGACAGTGTATACCATGACAAAAAAGTGGAAATTATTCAATTATCACACAAATTCAAAATGGACAAAAATACTGAATTACGACAGTGTATACCATGACACAGAAGTGGAATTTATTCAATTATCACACAAATTCAAAATGGACAAAAATGCTGAATTACGACAGTGTATACTATGACAAAAAGTGGAAATTATTCAATTATCACACAAATTCAAAATGGACAAAAATACTGAATTACGACAGTGTATACCATGACATAGAAGTGGAATTTATTCAATTATCACACAAATTCAAAATTGACAAAAATGCTGAATTACGACAGTGTATACTATGACAAAAAGTGGAAATTATTCAATTATCACACAAATTCAAAATGGACAAAAATACTGAATTACGACAGTGTATACCATGACAAAAAAGTGGAAATTATTCAATTATCACACAAATTCAAAATTGACAAAAATACTTAATTACGACAGTGTATACCATGCCAAAAAAGTGGAAATTATTCAATTATCACACAAATTCAAAATAGACAAAAATGCTGAATTACGACAGTGTATACTATGACAAAAAAGTTGAAATTATTCAATTATCACACGAATTCAAAATGGACAAAAATACTGAATTACGACAGTGTATACCATGCCAAAAAAGTGGAAATTATTCAATTATCACACAAATTCAAAATTGACAAAAATGCTGAATTACGACAGTGTATACCATGACAAAAAAGTGGAAATTATTCAATTATCACACAAATTCAAAATTGACAAAAATACTTAATTACGACAGTGTATACCATGCCAAAAAAGTGGAAATTATTCAATTATCACACAAATTCAAAATAGACAAAAATGCTGAATTACGACAGTGTAAATACTATGACAAAAAAGTTGAAATTATTCAATTATCACACGAATTCAAAATGGACAAAAATACTGAATTACGACAGTGTATACCATGACAAAAAAGTGGAAATTATTCAATTATCACACAAATTCAAAATTGACAAAAATACTTAATTACGACAGTGTATACCATGCCAAAAAAGTGGAAATTATTCAATTATCACACAAATTCAAAATAGACAAAAATGCTGAATTACGACAGTGTATACTATGACAAAAAAGTTGAAATTATTCAATTATCACACGAATTCAAAATGGACAAAAATACTGAATTACGACAGTGTATACCATGACAAAAAAGTGGAAATTATTCAATTATCACACGAATTCAAAATTGACAAAAATACTGAATTACGACAGTGTATACCATGACAAAAAAGTGGAAATTATTCAATTATCACACAAATTCAAAATGGACAAAAATACTGAATTACGACAGTGTATACCATGACAAAAAAAGTGGAAATTATTCAATTATCACACAAATTCAAAATTGACAAAAATACTTAATTACGACAGTGTATACCATGCCAAAAAAGTGGAAATTATTCAATTATCACACAAATTCAAAATAGACAAAAATGCTGAATTACGACAGTGTATACTATGACAAAAAAGTTGAAATTATTCAATTATCACACGAATTCAAAATGGACAAAAATACTGAATTACGACAGTGTATACCATGACAAAAAAGTGGAAATTATTCAATTATCACACAAATTCAAAATGGATAAAAATACTGAATTACGACAGTGTATACTATGACAAAAAGTGGAAATTATTCAATTATCACACAAATTCAAAATGGACAAAAATACTGAATTACGACAGTGTATACCATGACAAAAAAGTGGAAATTATTCAATTATCACACAAATTCAAAATTGACAAAAATACTTAATTACGACAGTGTATACCATGACCAAAAAAGTGGAAATTATTCAATTATCACACAAATTCAAAATTGACAAAAATACTAAATTACGACAGTGTATACCATGACAAAAAAAGTGGAAATTATTCAATTATCACACAAATTCAAAATTGACAAAAATACTAAATTACGACAGTGTATACCATGACAAAAAAGTGGAAATTATTCAATTATCACACAAATTCAAAATGGACAAAAATACTGAATTATGACAGTGTATACCATGACATAGAAGTGGAATTTATTCAATTATCACACAAATTCAAAATTGACAAAAATGCTGAATTACGACAGTGTATACTATGACAAAAAGTGGAAATTATTCAATTATCACACAAATTCAAAATGGACAAAAATACTGAATTACGACAGTGTATACCATGACAAAAAAGTGGAAATTATTCAATTATCACACAAATTCAAAATTGACAAAAATACTTAATTACGACAGTGTATACCATGCCAAAAAAGTGGAAATTATTCAATTATCACACAAATTCAAAATAGACAAAAATGCTGAATTACGACAGTGTATACTATGACAAAAAAGTTGAAATTATTCAATTATCACACGAATTCAAAATGGACAAAAATACTGAATTACGACAGTGTATACCATGACAAAAAAGTGGAAATTATTCAATTATCACACGAATTCAAAATTGACAAAAATACTGAATTACGACAGTGTATACCATGACAAAAAAGTGGAAATTATTCAATTATCACACAAATTCAAAATGGACAAAAATACTGAATTACGACAGTGTATACCATGACAAAAAAAGTGGAAATTATTCAATTATCACACAAATTCAAAATTGACAAAAATACTTAATTACGACAGTGTATACCATGCCAAAAAAGTGGAAATTATTCAATTATCACACAAATTCAAAATAGACAAAAATGCTGAATTACGACAGTGTATACTATGACAAAAAGTGGAAATTATTCAATTATCACACAAATTCAAAATGGACAAAAATACTGAATTACGACAGTGTATACCATGACAAAAAAGTGGAAATTATTCAATTATCACACAAATTCAAAATTGACAAAAATGCTGAATTACGACAGTGTATACCATGACAAAAAAGTGGAAATTATTCAATTATTTCACAAATTCAAAATTGACAAAAATACTTAATTACGACAGTGTATACCATGCCAAAAAAGTGGAAATTATTCAATTATCACACAAATTCAAAATAGACAAAAATGCTGAATTACGACAGTGTATACTATGACAAAAAAGTTGAAATTATTCAATTATCACACGAATTCAAAATGGACAAAAATACTGAATTACGACAGTGTATACTATGACAAAAAAGTTGAAATTATTCAATTATCACACGAATTCAAAATTGACAAAAATACTTAATTACGACAGTGTATACCATGACAAAAAAGTGGAAATTATTCAATTATCACACAAATTCAAAATTGACAAAAATACTTAATTACGACAGTGTATACCATGACAAAAAAAGTGGAAATTATTCAATTATCACACAAATTCAAAATTGACAAAAATACTAAATTACGACAGTGTATACCATGACAAAAAAGTGGAAATTATTCAATTATCACACGAATTCAAAATTGACAAAAATACTGAATTACGACAGTGTATACCATGACAAAAAAGTGGAAATTATTCAATTATCACACAAATTCAAAATGGACAAAAATGCTGAATTACGACAGTGTATACCATGACAAAAAAGTGGAAATTATTCAATTATCACACAAATTCAAAATTGACAAAAATACTGAATTACGACAGTGTATACCATGACAAAAAAGTGGAAATTATTCAATTATCACACAAATTCAAAATTGACAAAAATACTTAATTACGACAGTGTATACCATGACAAAAAAAGTGGAAATTATTCAATTATCACACAAATTCAAAATTGACAAAAATGCTGAATTACGACAGTGTATACTATGACAAAAAGTGGAAATTATTCAATTATCACACAAATTCAAAATGGACAAAAATACTGAATTACGACAGTGTATACCATGACAAAAAAGTGGAAATTATTAAATTATCACACAAATTCAAAATTGAAAAAAATGCTGAATTACGACAGTGTATACCATGACAAAAAAGTGGAAATTATTCAATTATCACACAAATTCAAAATTGACAAAAATACTTAATTACGACAGTGTATACCATGACAAAAAAAGTGGAAATTATTCAATTATCACACAAATTCAAAATGGACAAAAATACTGAATTACGACAGTGTATACCATGACAAAAAAGTGGAATTTATTCAATTATCACACAAATTCAAAATTGACAAAAATGCTGAATTACGACAGTGTATACCATGACAAAAAATTGGAAATTATTCAATTATCACACAAATTCAAAATGGACAAAAATACTGAATTACGACAGTGTATACCATGACATAGAAGTGGAATTTATTCAATTATCACACAAATTCAAAATTGACAAAAATGCTGAATTACGACAGTGTATACTATGACAAAAAGTGGAAATTATTCAATTATCACACAAATTCAAAATTGACAAAAATACTGAATTACGACAGTGTATACCATGCCAAAAAAGTGGAATTTATTCAATTATCACACAAATTCAAAATAGACAAAAATGCTGAATTACGACAGTGTATACTATGACAAAAAAGTTGAAATTTTTCAATTATCACACGAATTCAAAATGGACAAAAATACTGAATTACGACAGTGTATACCATGACAAAAAAAGTGGAAATTATTCAATTATCACACAAATTCAAAATTGACAAAAATGCTGAATTACGACAGTGTATACCATGACAAAAAAGTGGAAATTATTCAATTATCACACAAATTCAAAATGGACAAAAATTCTGAATTACGACAGTGTATACCATGACATAGAAGTGGAATTTATTCAATTATCACACAAATTCAAAATTGACAAAAATGCTGAATTACGACAGTGTATACTATGACAAAAAAGTTGAAATTATTCAATTATCACACAAATTCAAAATGGACAAAAATACTGAATTACGACAGTGTATACCATGACAAAAAAGTGGAATTTATTCAATTATCACACAAATTCAAAATTGACAAAAATGCTGAATTACGACAGTGTATACTATGACAAAAAGTGGAAATTATTCAATTATCACACAAATTCAAAATTGACAAAAATACTTAATTTCGACAGTGTATACCATGCCAAAAAAGTGGAAATTATTCAATTATCACACGAATTCAAAATAGACAAAAATGCTGAATTACGACAGTGTATACTATGACAAAAAAGTTGAAATTATTCAATTATCACACGAATTCAAAATGGACAAAAATACTGAATTACGACAGTGTATACCATGACAAAAAAGTGGAAATTATTCAATTATCACACAAATTCAAAATTGACAAAAATACTTAATTACGACAGTGTATACCATGACAAAAAAGTGGAAATTATTCAATTATCACACAAATTCAAAATTGACAAAAATACTTAATTACGACAGTGTATACCATGACAAAAAAAGTGGAAATTATTCAATTATCACACAAATTCAAAATTGACAAAAATACTAAATTACGACAGTGTATACCATGACAAAAAAGTGGAAATTATTCAATTATCACACAAATTCAAAATGGACAAAAATGCTGAATTACGACAGTGTATACCATGACATAGAAGTGGAATTTATTCAATTATCACACAAATTCAAAATTGACAAAAATGCTGAATTACGACAGTGTATACTATGACAAAAAGTGGAAATTATTCAATTATCACACAAATTCAAAATGGACAAAAATACTGAATTACGACAGTGTATACCATGACATAGAAGTGGAATTTATTCAATTATCACACAAATTCAAAATTGACAAAAATGCTGAATTACGACAGTGTATACTATGACAAAAAAGTTGAAATTATTCAATTATCACACAAATTCAAAATGGACAAAAATACTGAATTACGACAGTGTATACCATGACAAAAAAGTGGAATTTATTCAATTATCACACAAATTCAAAATTGACAAAAATGCTGAATTACGACAGTGTATACTATGACAAAAAGTGGAAATTATTCAATTATCACACAAATTCAAAATTGACAAAAATACTTAATTTCGACAGTGTATACCATGCCAAAAAAGTGGAAATTATTCAATTATCACACGAATTCAAAATAGACAAAAATGCTGAATTACGACAGTGTATACTATGACAAAAAAGTTGAAATTATTCAATTATCACACGAATTCAAAATGGACAAAAATACTGAATTACGACAGTGTATACCATGACAAAAAAGTGGAAATTATTCAATTATCACACAAATTCAAAATTGACAAAAATACTTAATTACGACAGTGTATACCATGACAAAAAAGTGGAAATTATTCAATTATCACACAAATTCAAAATTGACAAAAATACTTAATTACGACAGTGTATACCATGACAAAAAAAGTGGAAATTATTCAATTATCACACAAATTCAAAATTGACAAAAATACTAAATTACGACAGTGTATACCATGACAAAAAAGTGGAAATTATTCAATTATCACACAAATTCAAAATGGACAAAAATGCTGAATTACGACAGTGTATACCATGACATAGAAGTGGAATTTATTCAATTATCACACAAATTCAAAATTGACAAAAATGCTGAATTACGACAGTGTATACTATGACAAAAAGTGGAAATTATTCAATTATCACACAAATTCAAAATGGACAAAAATACTGAATTACGACAGTGTATACCATGACAAAAAAGTGGAAATTATTCAATTATCACACAAATTCAAAATTGACAAAAATACTTAATTACGACAGTGTATACCATGCCAAAAAAGTGGAAATTATTCAATTATCACACAAATTCAAAATGGACAAAAATGCTGAATTACGACAGTGTATACTATGACAAAAAAGTTGAAATTATTCAATTATCACACGAATTCAAAATGGACAAAAATACTGAATTACGACAGTGTATACCATGACAAAAAAGTGGAAATTATTCAATTATCACACGAATTCAAAATGGACAAAAATACTGAATTACGACAGTGTATACCATGACAAAAAAGTGGAAATTATTCAATTATCACACAAATTCAAAATGGACAAAAATACTGAATTACGACAGTGTATACCATGACAAAAAAGTGGAATTTATTCAATTATCACACAAATTCAAAATTGACAAAAATGCTGAATTACGACAGTGTATACCATGACAAAAAAGTGGAAATTATTCAATTATCACACAAATTCAAAATGGACAAAAATACTGAATTACGACAGTGTATACCATGACATAGAAGTGGAATTTATTCAATTATCACACAAATTCAAAATTGACAAAAATGCTGAATTACGACAGTGTATACTATGACAAAAAGTGGAAATTATTCAATTATCACACAAATTCAAAATTGACAAAAATACTTAATTACGACAGTGTATACCATGCCAAAAAAGTGGAAATTATTCAATTATCACACAAATTCAAAATAGACAAAAATGCTGAATTACGACAGAGTATACTATGACAAAAAAGTTGAAATTATTCAATTATCACACAAATTCAAAATGGACAAAAATACTGAATTACGACAGTGTATACCATGACATAGAAGTGGAATTTATTCAATTGTCACACAAATTCAAAATGGACAAAAATACTGAATTACGACAGTGTATTCCATGACAAAAAAGTGGAAATTATTCAATTGTCACACAAATTCAAAATTGACAAAAATACTGAATTACGACAGTGTATACCATGACAAAAAAGTGGAAATTATTCAATTATCACACAAATTCAAAATTGACAAAAATACTGAATTACGACAGTGTATACCATGACAAAAAAGTGGAAATTATTCAATTATCACACAAATTCAAAATTGACAAAAATACTGAATTACGACAGTGTATACCATGACAAAAAAGTGGAAATTATTCAATTATCACACGAATTCAAAATGGACAAAAATACTGAATTACGACAGTGTATACCATGACAAAAAAGTGGAAATTATTCAATTATCACACGAATTCAAAATGGACAAAAATACTGAATTACGACAGTGTATACCATGACAAAAAAGTGGAAATTATTCAATTATCACACAAATTCAAAATTGACAAAAATGCTGAATTACGACAGTGTAAACTATGACAAAAAAGTTGAAATTATTCAATTATCACACGAATTCAAAATGGACAAAAATACTGAATTACGACAGTGTATACCATGACAAAAAAGTGGAAATTATTCAATTATCACACAAATTCAAAATTGACAAAAATACTTAATTACGACAGTGTATACCATGCCAAAAAGTGGAAATTATTCAATTATCACACAAATTCAAAATTGACAAAAATACTTAATTACGACAGTGTATACCATGACAAAAAAGTGGAAATTATTCAATTATCACACGAATTCAAAATGGACAAAAATACTGAATTACGACAGTGTATACCATGACAAAAAAGTGGAAATTATTCAATTATCACACGAATTCAAAATTGACAAAAATACTGAATTACGACAGTGTATACCATGACAAAAAAGTGGAAATTATTCAATTATCACACAAATTCAAAATGGACAAAAATGCTGAATTACGACAGTGTATACCATGACAAAAAAGTGGAAATTATTCAATTATCACACAAATTCAAAATTGACAAAAATACTGAATTACGACAGTGTATACCATGACAAAAAAGTGGAAATTATTCAATTATCACACAAATTCAAAATTGACAAAAATACTTAATTACGACAGTGTATACCATGACAAAAAAAGTGGAAATTATTCAATTATCACACAAATTCAAAATTGACAAAAATGCTGAATTACGACAGTGTATACTATGACAAAAAGTGGAAATTATTCAATTATCACACAAATTCAAAATGGACAAAAATACTGAATTACGACAGTGTATACCATGACAAAAAAGTGGAAATTATTAAATTATCACACAAATTCAAAATTGAAAAAAATGCTGAATTACGACAGTGTATACCATGACAAAAAAGTGGAAATTATTCAATTATCACACAAATTCAAAATTGACAAAAATACTTAATTACGACAGTGTATACCATGACAAAAAAAGTGGAAATTATTCAATTATCACACAAATTCAAAATGGACAAAAATGCTGAATTACGACAGTGTATACCATGACAAAAAAGTGGAATTTATTCAATTATCACACAAATTCAAAATTGACAAAAATGCTGAATTACGACAGTGTATACCATGACAAAAAAGTGGAAATTATTCAATTATCACACAAATTCAAAATTGACAAAAATGCTGAATTACGACAGTGTATACCATGACAAAAAATTGGAAATTATTCAATTATCACACAAATTCAAAATGGACAAAAATACTGAATTACGACAGTGTATACCATGACATAGAAGTGGAATTTATTCAATTATCACACAAATTCAAAATTGACAAAAATGCTGAATTACGACAGTGTATACTATGACAAAAAGTGGAAATTATTCAATTATCACACAAATTCAAAATTGACAAAAATACTGAATTACGACAGTGTATACCATGCCAAAAAAGTGGAATTTATTCAATTATCACACAAATTCAAAATAGACAAAAATGCTGAATTACGACAGTGTATACTATGACAAAAAAGTTGAAATTTTTCAATTATCACACGAATTCAAAATGGACAAAAATACTGAATTACGACAGTGTATACCATGACAAAAAAAGTGGAAATTATTCAATTATCACACAAATTCAAAATTGACAAAAATGCTGAATTACGACAGTGTATACCATGACAAAAAAGTGGAAATTATTCAATTATCACACAAATTCAAAATGGACAAAAATTCTGAATTACGACAGTGTATACCATGACATAGAAGTGGAATTTATTCAATTATCACACAAATTCAAAATTGACAAAAATGCTGAATTACGACAGTGTATACTATGACAAAAAAGTTGAAATTATTCAATTATCACACAAATTCAAAATGGACAAAAATACTGAATTACGACAGTGTATACCATGACAAAAAAGTGGAATTTATTCAATTATCACACAAATTCAAAATTGACAAAAATGCTGAATTACGACAGTGTATACTATGACAAAAAGTGGAAATTATTCAATTATCACACAAATTCAAAATTGACAAAAATACTTAATTTCGACAGTGTATACCATGCCAAAAAAGTGGAAATTATTCAATTATCACACGAATTCAAAATAGACAAAAATGCTGAATTACGACAGTGTATACTATGACAAAAAAGTTGAAATTATTCAATTATCACACGAATTCAAAATGGACAAAAATACTGAATTACGACAGTGTATACCATGACAAAAAAGTGGAAATTATTCAATTATCACACAAATTCAAAATTGACAAAAATACTTAATTACGACAGTGTATACCATGACAAAAAAGTGGAAATTATTCAATTATCACACAAATTCAAAATTGACAAAAATACTTAATTACGACAGTGTATACCATGACAAAAAAAGTGGAAATTATTCAATTATCACACAAATTCAAAATTGACAAAAATACTTAATTACGACAGTGTATACCATGCCAAAAAAGTGGAAATTATTCAATTATCACACAAATTCAAAATGGACAAAAATGCTGAATTACGACAGTGTATACTATGACAAAAAAGTTGAAATTATTCAATTATCACACGAATTCAAAATAGACAAAAATGCTGAATTACGACAGAGTATACTATGACAAAAAAGTTGAAATTATTCAATTATCACACAAATTCAAAATGGACAAAAATACTGAATTACGACAGTGTATACCATGACATAGAAGTGGAATTTATTCAATTGTCACACAAATTCAAAATGGACAAAAATACTTAATTACGACAGTGTATTCCATGACAAAAAAGTGGAAATTATTCAATTGTCACACAAATTCAAAATTGACAAAAATACTTAATTACGACAGTGTATACCATGCCAAAAAAGTGGAAATTATTCAATTATCACACAAATTCAAAATAGACAAAAATGCTGAATTACGACAGAGTATACTATGACAAAAAAGTTGAAATTATTCAATTATCACACAAATTCAAAATGGACAAAAATACTGAATTACGACAGTGTATACCATGACATAGAAGTGGAATTTATTCAATTATCACACAAATTCAAAATTGACAAAAATGCTGAATTACGACAGTGTATACTATGACAAAAAGTGGAAATTATTCAATTATCACACAAATTCAAAATTGACAAAAATACTTAATTTCGACAGTGTATACCATGCCAAAAAAGTGGAAATTATTCAATTATCACACGAATTCAAAATAGACAAAAATGCTGAATTACGACAGTGTATACTATGACAAAAAAGTTGAAATTATTCAATTATCACACGAATTCAAAATGGACAAAAATACTGAATTACGACAGTGTATACCATGACAAAAAAGTGGAAATTATTCAATTATCACACAAATTCAAAATTGACAAAAATACTTAATTACGACAGTGTATACCATGACAAAAAAGTGGAAATTATTCAATTATCACACAAATTCAAAATTGACAAAAATACTTAATTACGACAGTGTATACCATGACAAAAAAAGTGGAAATTATTCAATTATCACACAAATTCAAAATTGACAAAAATACTAAATTACGACAGTGTATACCATGACAAAAAAGTGGAAATTATTCAATTATCACACAAATTCAAAATGGACAAAAATGCTGAATTACGACAGTGTATACCATGACATAGAAGTGGAATTTATTCAATTATCACACAAATTCAAAATTGACAAAAATGCTGAATTACGACAGTGTATACTATGACAAAAAGTGGAAATTATTCAATTATCACACAAATTCAAAATGGACAAAAATACTGAATTACGACAGTGTATACCATGACAAAAAAGTGGAAATTATTCAATTATCACACAAATTCAAAATTGACAAAAATACTTAATTACGACAGTGTATACCATGCCAAAAAAGTGGAAATTATTCAATTATCACACGAATTCAAAATTGACAAAAATACTGAATTACGACAGTGTATACCATGACAAAAAAGTGGAAATTATTCAATTATCACACAAATTCAAAATGGACAAAAATACTGAATTACGACAGTGTATACTATGACAAAAAAGTTGAAATTATTCAATTATCACACGAATTCAAAATGGACAAAAATACTGAATTACGACAGTGTATACCATGACAAAAAAGTGGAAATTATTCAATTATCACACAAATTCAAAATTGACAAAAATACTGAATTACGACAGTGTATACCATGACAAAAAAGTGGAAATTATTCAATTATCACACAAATTCAAAATGGACAAAAATACTGAATTACGACAGTGTATACCATGACAAAAAAGTGGAATTTATTCAATTATCACACAAATTCAAAATTGACAAAAATGCTGAATTACGACAGTGTATACCATGACAAAAAAGTGGAAATTATTCAATTATCACACAAATTCAAAATGGACAAAAATACTGAATTACGACAGTGTATACCATGACATAGAAGTGGAATTTATTCAATTATCACACAAATTCAAAATTGACAAAAATGCTGAATTACGACAGTGTATACTATGACAAAAAGTGGAAATTATTCAATTATCACACAAATTCAAAATTGACAAAAATACTTAATTACGACAGTGTATACCATGCCAAAAAAGTGGAAATTATTCAATTATCACACAAATTCAAAATAGACAAAAATGCTGAATTACGACAGAGTATACTATGACAAAAAAGTTGAAATTATTCAATTATCACACAAATTCAAAATGGACAAAAATACTGAATTACGACAGTGTATACCATGACATAGAAGTGGAATTTATTCAATTGTCACACAAATTCAAAATGGACAAAAATACTGAATTACGACAGTGTATACCATGACAAAAAAGTGGAAATTATTCAATTGTCACACAAATTCAAAATTGACAAAAATACTGAATTACGACAGTGTATACCATGACAAAAAAGTGGAAATTATTCAATTATCACACAAATTCAAAATTGACAAAAATACTGAATTACGACAGTGTATACCATGACAAAAAAGTGGAAATTATTCAATTATCACACAAATTCAAAATTGACAAAAATACTGAATTACGACAGTGTATACCATGACAAAAAAGTGGAAATTATTCAATTATCACACAAATTCAAAATTGACAAAAATGCTGAATTACGACAGTGTATACCATGACAAAAAAGTGGAAATTATTCAATTATTTCACAAATTCAAAATTGACAAAAATACTTAATTACGACAGTGTATACCATGCCAAAAAAGTGGAAATTATTCAATTATCACACAAATTCAAAATAGACAAAAATGCTGAATTACGACAGTGTATACTATGACAAAAAAGTTGAAATTATTCAATTATCACACGAATTCAAAATGGACAAAAATACTGAATTACGACAGTGTATACTATGACAAAAAAGTTGAAATTATTCAATTATCACACGAATTCAAAATTGACAAAAATACTTAATTACGACAGTGTATACCATGACAAAAAAGTGGAAATTATTCAATTATCACACAAATTCAAAATTGACAAAAATACTTAATTACGACAGTGTATACCATGACAAAAAAAGTGGAAATTATTCAATTATCACACAAATTCAAAATTGACAAAAATGCTGAATTACGACAGTGTATACCATGACAAAAAAGTGGAAATTATTCAATTATTTCACAAATTCAAAATTGACAAAAATACTTAATTACGACAGTGTATACCATGCCAAAAAAGTGGAAATTATTCAATTATCACACAAATTCAAAATAGACAAAAATGCTGAATTACGACAGTGTATACTATGACAAAAAAGTTGAAATTATTCAATTATCACACAAATTCAAAATGGACAAAAATACTGAATTACGACAGTGTATACTATGACAAAAAAGTTGAAATTATTCAATTATCACACGAATTCAAAATTGACAAAAATACTTAATTACGACAGTGTATACCATGACAAAAAAGTGGAAATTATTCAATTATCACACAAATTCAAAATTGACAAAAATACTTAATTACGACAGTGTATACCATGCCAAAAAAGTGGAAATTATTCAATTATCACACAAATTCAAAATAGACAAAAATGCTGAATTACGACAGTGTATACTATGACAAAAAAGTTGAAATTATTCAATTATCACACGAATTCAAAATGGACAAAAATACTGAATTACGACAGTGTATACCATGACAAAAAAGTGGAAATTATTCAATTATCACACGAATTCAAAATTGACAAAAATACTGAATTACGACAGTGTATACCATGACAAAAAAGTGGAAATTATTCAATTATCACACAAATTCAAAATGGACAAAAATACTGAATTACGACAGTGTATACCATGACAAAAAAAGTGGAAATTATTCAATTATCACACAAATTCAAAATTGACAAAAATACTTAATTACGACAGTGTATACCATGACAAAAAAAGTGGAAATTATTCAATTATCACACAAATTCAAAATTGACAAAAATACTTAATTACGACAGTGTATACCATGACAAAAAAAGTGGAAATTATTCAATTATCACACAAATTCAAAATTGACAAAAATACTAAATTACGACAGTGTATACCATGACAAAAAAGTGGAAATTATTCAATTATCACACAAATTCAAAATGGACAAAAATACTGAATTACGACAGTGTATACCATGACATAGAAGTGGAATTTATTCAATTATCACACAAATTCAAAATTGACAAAAATGCTGAATTACGACAGTGTATACTATGACAAAAAGTGGAAATTATTCAATTATCACACAAATTCAAAATGGACAAAAATACTGAATTACGACAGTGTATACCATGACAAAAAAGTGGAAATTATTCAATTATCACACAAATTCAAAATTGACAAAAATACTTAATTACGACAGTGTATACCATGCCAAAAAAGTGGAAATTATTCAATTATCACACAAATTCAAAATAGACAAAAATGCTGAATTACGACAGTGTATACTATGACAAAAAAGTTGAAATTATTCAATTATCACACGAATTCAAAATGGACAAAAATACTGAATTACGACAGTGTATACCATGACAAAAAAGTGGAAATTATTCAATTATCACACGAATTCAAAATTGACAAAAAATACTGAATTACGACAGTGTATACCATGACAAAAAAGTGGAAATTATTCAATTATCACACAAATTCAAAATGGACAAAAATACTGAATTACGACAGTGTATACCATGACAAAAAAAGTGGAAATTATTCAATTATCACACAAATTCAAAATTGACAAAAATACTTAATTACGACAGTGTATACCATGCCAAAAAAGTGGAAATTATTCAATTATCACACAAATTCAAAATAGACAAAAATGCTGAATTACGACAGTGTATACTATGACAAAAAGTTGAAATTATTCAATTATCACACGAATTCAAAATGGACAAAAATACTGAATTACGACAGTGTATACCATGACAAAAAAGTGGAAATTATTCAATTATCACACAAATTCAAAATTGACAAAAATACTTAATTACGACAGTGTATACCATGACAAAAAAGTGGAAATTATTCAATTATCACACAAATTCAAAATTGACAAAAATACTAAATTACGACAGTGTATACCATGACAAAAAAGTGGAAATTATTCAATTATCACACAAATTCAAAATGGACAAAAATACTGAATTACGACAGTGTATACCATGACATAGAAGTGGAATTTATTCCATTATCACACAAATTCAAAATTGACAAAAATGCTGAATTACGACAGTGTATACTATGACAAAAAGTGGAAATTATTCAATTATCACACAAATTCAAAATGGACAAAAATACTGAATTACGACAGTGTATACCATGACAAAAAAGTGGAAATTATTCAATTATCACACAAATTCAAAATTGACAAAAATACTTAATTACGACAGTGTATACCATGACAAAAAAAGTGGAAATTATTCAATTATCACACAAATTCAAAATTGACAAAAATACTAAATTACGACAGTGTATACCATGACAAAAAAGTGGAAATTATTCAATTATCACACAAATTCAAAATGGACAAAAATACTGAATTACGACAGTGTATACCATGACATAGAAGTGGAATTTATTCAATTATCACACAAATTCAAAATTGACAAAAATGCTGAATTACGACAGTGTATACTATGACAAAAAGTGGAAATTATTCAATTATCACACAAATTCAAAATGGACAAAAATACTGAATTACGACAGTGTATACCATGACAAAAAAGTGGAAATTATTCAATTATCACACAAATTCAAAATTGACAAAAATACTTAATTACGACAGTGTATACCATGCCAAAAAATTGGAAATTATTCAATTATCACACAAATTCAAAATAGACAAAAATGCTGAATTACGACAGTGTATACTATGACAAAAAAGTTGAAATTATTCAATTATCACACGAATTCAAAATGGACAAAAATACTGAATTACGTCAGTGTATACCATGACAAAAAAGTGGAAATTATTCAATTATCACACGAATTCAAAATTGACAAAAATACTGAATTACGACAGTGTATACCATGACAAAAAAGTGGAAATTATTCAATTATCACACAAATTCAAAATGGACAAAAATACTGAATTACGACAGTGTATACCATGACAAAAAAAGTGGAAATTATTCAATTATCACACAAATTCAAAATTGACAAAAATACTTAATTACGACAGTGTATACCATGCCAAAAAAGTGGAAATTATTCAATTATCACACAAATTCAAAATAGACAAAAATGCTGAATTACGACAGTGTATACTATGACAAAAAGTGGAAATTATTCAATTATCACACAAATTCAAAATGGACAAAAATACTGAATTACGACAGTGTATACCATGACAAAAAAGTGGAAATTATTCAATTATCACACAAATTCAAAATTGACAAAAATGCTGAATTACGACAGTGTATACCATGACAAAAAAGTGGAAATTATTCAATTATTTCACAAATTCAAAATTGACAAAAATACTTAATTACGACAGTGTATACCATGCCAAAAAAGTGGAAATTATTCAATTATCACACAAATTCAAAATAGACAAAAATGCTGAATTACGACAGTGTATACTATGACAAAAAAGTTGAAATTATTCAATTATCACACGAATTCAAAATGGACAAAAATACTGAATTACGACAGTGTATACTATGACAAAAAAGTTGAAATTATTCAATTATCACACGAATTCAAAATTGACAAAAATACTTAATTACGACAGTGTATACCATGACAAAAAA
This sequence comes from Pseudorasbora parva, assembly GCF_024679245.1. NCBI lineage: Eukaryota > Metazoa > Chordata > Actinopteri > Cypriniformes > Gobionidae > Pseudorasbora > Pseudorasbora parva. The sequence continues at coordinate 14,560,166 of NC_090185.1, read as the reverse complement.
GTGGAAATTATTCAATTATCACACAAATTCAAAATTGACAAAAATACTTAATTACGACAGTGTATACCATGACAAAAAAAGTGGAAATTATTCAATTATCACACAAATTCAAAATTGACAAAAATACTAAATTACGACAGTGTATACCATGACAAAAAAGTGGAAATTATTCAATTATCACACAAATTCAAAATGGACAAAAATACTGAATTACGACAGTGTATACCATGACATAGAAGTGGAATTTATTCAATTATCACACAAATTCAAAATTGACAAAAATGCTGAATTACGACAGTGTATACTATGACAAAAAGTGGAAATTATTCAATTATCACACAAATTCAAAATGGACAAAAATACTGAATTACGACAGTGTATACCATGACAAAAAAGTGGAAATTATTCAATTATCACACAAATTCAAAATTGACAAAAATACTTAATTACGACAGTGTATACCATGCCAAAAAAGTGGAAATTATTCAATTATCACACAAATTCAAAATAGACAAAAATGCTGAATTACGACAGTGTATACTATGACAAAAAAGTTGAAATTATTCAATTATCACACGAATTCAAAATGGACAAAAATACTGAATTACGACAGTGTATACCATGACAAAAAAGTGGAAATTATTCAATTATCACACGAATTCAAAATTGACAAAAATACTGAATTACGACAGTGTATACCATGACAAAAAAGTGGAAATTATTCAATTATCACACAAATTCAAAATTGACAAAAATACTGAATTACGACAGTGTATACTATGACAAAAAAGTGGAAATTATTCAATTATCACACGAATTCAAAATGGACAAAAATACTGAATTACGACAGTGTATACCATGACAAAAAAGTGGAAATTATTCAATTATCACACAAATTCAAAATTGACAAAAATACTGAATTACGACAGTGTATACCATGACAAAAAAGTGGAAATTATTCAATTATCACACAAATTCAAAATGGACAAAAATACTGAATTACGACAGTGTATACCATGACATAGAAGTGGAATTTATTCAATTATCACACAAATTCAAAATTGACAAAAATGCTGAATTACGACAGTGTATACTATGACAAAAAGTGGAAATTATTCAATTATCACACAAATTCAAAATTGACAAAAATACTGAATTACGACAGTGTATACCATGCCAAAAAAGTGGAAATTATTCAATTATCACACAAATTCAAAATAGACAAAAATGCTGAATTACGACAGAGTATACTATGACAAAAAAGTTGAAATTATTCAATTATCACACAAATTCAAAATGGACAAAAATACTGAATTACGACAGTGTATACCATGACATAGAAGTGGAATTTATTCAATTGTCACACAAATTCAAAATGGACAAAAATACTGAATTACGACAGTGTATACCATGACAAAAAAGTGGAAATTATTCAATTGTCACACAAATTCAAAATTGACAAAAATACTGAATTACGACAGTGTATACCATGACAAAAAAGTGGAAATTATTCAATTATCACACAAATTCAAAATTGACAAAAATACTGAATTACGACAGTGTATACCATGACAAAAAAGTGGAAATTATTCAATTATCACACAAATTCAAAATTGACAAAAATACTGAATTACGACAGTGTATACCATGACAAAAAAGTGGAAATTATTCAATTATCACACAAATTCAAAATTGACAAAAATGCTGAATTACGACAGTGTATACCATGACAAAAAAGTGGAAATTATTCAATTATCACACAAATTCAAAATGGACAAAAATTCTGAATTACGACAGTGTATACCATGACATAGAAGTGGAATTTATTCAATTATCACACAAATTCAAAATTGACAAAAATGCTGAATTACGACAGTGTATACTATGACAAAAAAGTTGAAATTATTCAATTATCACACGAATTCAAAATGGACAAAAATACTGAATTACGACAGTGTATACCATGACAAAAAAGTGGAAATTATTCAATTATCACACAAATTCAAAATTGACAAAAATACTGAATTACGACAGTGTATACCATGACAAAAAAGTGGAAATTATTCAATTATCACACAAATTCAAAATTGACAAAAATACTGAATTACGACAGTGTATACCATGACATAGAAGTGGAATTTATTCAATTGTCACACAAATTCAAAATGGACAAAAATACTGAATTACGACAGTGTATACCATGACAAAAAAGTGGAAATTATTCAATTGTCACACAAATTCAAAATTGACAAAAATACTGAATTACGACAGTGTATACCATGACAAAAAAGTGGAAATTATTCAATTATCACACAAATTCAAAATTGACAAAAATACTGAATTACGACAGTGTATACCATGACAAAAAAGTGGAAATTATTCAATTATCACACAAATTCAAAATTGACAAAAATACTGAATTACGACAGTGTATACCATGACAAAAAAGTGGAAATTATTCAATTATCACACAAATTCAAAATTGACAAAAATGCTGAATTACGACAGTGTATACCATGACAAAAAAGTGGAAATTATTCAATTATCACACAAATTCAAAATGGACAAAAATTCTGAATTACGACAGTGTATACCATGACATAGAAGTGGAATTTATTCAATTATCACACAAATTCAAAATTGACAAAAATGCTGAATTACGACAGTGTATACTATGACAAAAAAGTTGAAATTATTCAATTATCACACGAATTCAAAATGGACAAAAATACTGAATTACGACAGTGTATACCATGACAAAAAAGTGGAAATTATTCAATTATCACACAAATTCAAAATTGACAAAAATACTTAATTACGACAGTGTATACCATGCCAAAAAGTGGAAATTATTCAATTATCACACAAATTCAAAATTGACAAAAATACTTAATTACGACAGTGTATACCATGACAAAAAAGTGGAAATTATTCAATTATCACACGAATTCAAAATTGACAAAAATACTGAATTACGACAGTGTATACCATGACAAAAAAGTTGAAATTTTTCAATTATAACACGAATTCAAAATGGACAAAAATGCTGAATTACGACAGTGTATACCATGACAAAAAAGTGGAATTTATTCAATTATCACAAAAATTCAAAATTGACAAAAATACTTAATTACGACAGTGTATACCATGACAAAAAAGTGGAAATTATTCAATTATCACACGAATTCAAAATGGACAAAAATACTGAATTACGACAGTGTATACCATGACAAAAAAGTGGAAATTATTCAATTATCACACGAATTCAAAATTGACAAAAATACTGAATTACGACAGTGTATACCATGACAAAAAAGTGGAAATTATTCAATTATCACACAAATTCAAAATGGACAAAAATACTGAATTACGACAGTGTATACCATGACAAAAAAGTGGAATTTATTCAATTATCACACAAATTCAAAATTGACAAAAATGCTGAATTACGACAGTGTATACCATGACAAAAAAGTGGAAATTATTCAATTATCACACGAATTCAAAATGGACAAAAATACTGAATTACGACAGTGTATACCATGACATAGAAGTGGAATTTATTCAATTATCACACAAATTCAAAATTGACAAAAATGCTGAATTACGACAGTGTATACTATGACAAAAAGTGGAAATTATTCAATTATCACACAAATTCAAAATTGACAAAAATACTTAATTACGACAGTGTATACCATGCCAAAAAAGTGGAAATTATTCAATTATCACACAAATTCAAAATAGACAAAAATGCTGAATTACGACAGAGTATACTATGACAAAAAAGTTGAAATTATTCAATTATCACACAAATTCAAAATGGACAAAAATACTGAATTACGACAGTGTATACCATGACATAGAAGTGGAATTTATTCAATTGTCACACAAATTCAAAATGGACAAAAATACTGAATTACGACAGTGTATACCATGACAAAAAAGTGGAAATTATTCAATTGTCACACAAATTCAAAATTGACAAAAATACTGAATTACGACAGTGTATACCATGACAAAAAAGTGGAAATTATTCAATTATCACACAAATTCAAAATTGACAAAAATACTGAATTACGACAGTGTATATACCATGACAAAAAAGTGGAAATTATTCAATTATCACACAAATACAAAATTGACAAAAATACTGAATTACGACAGTGTATACCATGACAAAAAAGTGGAAATTATTCAATTATCACACAAATTCAAAATTGACAAAAATGCTGAATTACGACAGTGTATACCATGACAAAAAAGTGGAAATTATTCAATTATCACACAAATTCAAAATGGACAAAAATTCTGAATTACGACAGTGTATACCATGACATAGAAGTGGAATTTATTCAATTATCACACAAATTCAAAATTGACAAAAATGCTGAATTACGACAGTGTATACTATGACAAAAAAGTGGAAATTATTCAATTATCACACAAATTCAAAATGGACAAAAATACTGAATTACGACAGTGTATACCATGACAAAAAAGTGGAAATTATTCAATTATCACACAAATTCAAAATTGACAAAAATACTTAATTACGACAGTGTATACCATGACAAAAAAAGTGGAAATTATTCAATTATCACACAAATTCAAAATTGACAAAAATGCTGAATTACGACAGTGTATACTATGACAAAAAGTGGAAATTATTCAATTATCACACAAATTCAAAATGGACAAAAATACTGAATTACGACAGTGTATACCATGACAAAAAAGTGGAAATTATTAAATTATCACACAAATTCAAAATTGAAAAAAATGCTGAATTACGACAGTGTATACCATGACAAAAAAGTGGAAATTATTCAATTATCACACAAATTCAAAATTGACAAAAATACTTAATTACGACAGTGTATACCATGACAAAAAAGTGGAAATTATTCAATTATCACACAAATTCAAAATGGACAAAAATACTGAATTACGACAGTGTATACCATGACAAAAAAGTGGAATTTATTCAATTATCACACAAATTCAAAATTGACAAAAATGCTGAATTACGACAGTGTATACCATGACAAAAAAGTGGAAATTATTCAATTATCACACAAATTCAAAATGGACAAAAATACTGAATTACGACAGTGTATACCATGACATAGAAGTGGAATTTATTCAATTATCACAAAAATTCAAAATTGACAAAAATGCTGAATTACGACAGTGTATACTATGACAAAAAGTGGAAATTATTCAATTATCACACAAATTCAAAATTGACAAAAATACTGAATTACGACAGTGTATACCATGCCAAAAAAGTGGAATTTATTCAATTATCACACAAATTCAAAATAGACAAAAATGCTGAATTACGACAGTGTATACTATGACAAAAAAGTTGAAATTTTTCAATTATCACACGAATTCAAAATGGACAAAAATACTGAATTACGACAGTGTATACCATGACAAAAAAAGTGGAAATTATTCAATTATCACACAAATTCAAAATGGACAAAAATACTTAATTACGACAGTGTATACCATGCCAAAGAGTGGAAATTATTCAATTATCACACAAATTCAAACTTGACAAAAATACTGAATTACGACAGTGTATTTTATGACAAAAAAGTGGAAATTATTCAATTATCACACAAATTCAAAATTGACAAAAATACTAAATTACGACAGTGTATACCATGACATAGAAGTGGAATTTATTCAATTATCACACAAATTCAAAATTGACAAAAATGCTGAATTACGACAGTGTATACTATGACAAAAAGTGGAAATTATTCAATTATCACACAAATTCAAAATGGACAAAAATACTGAATTACGACAGTGTATACCATGACAAAAAAGTGGAAATTATTCAATTATCACACAAATTCAAAATTGACAAAAATGCTGAATTACGACAGTGTATACCATGACAAAAAAGTGGAAATTATTCAATTATCATACAAATTCAAAATTGACAAAAATACTAAATTACGACAGTGTATACCATGACAAAAAAGTGGAAATTATTCAATTATCACACAAATTCAAAATAGACAAAAATGCTGAATTACGACAGTGTATACTATGACAAAAAGTGGAAATTATTCAATTATCACACAAATTCAAAATTGACAAAAATACTTAATTACGACAGTGTATACCATGACAAAAAAGTGGAAATTATTCAATTATCACACAAATTCAAAATTGACAAAAATACTTAATTACGACAGTGTATACCATGCCAAAAAAGTGGAAATTATTCAATTATCACACAAATTCAAAATGGACAAAAATACTGAATTACGACAGTGTATACCATGACATAGAAGTGGAATTTATTCAATTATCACACAAATTCAAAATTGACAAAAATGCTGAATTACGACAGTGTATACTATGACAAAAAGTGGAAATTATTCAATTATCACACAAATTCAAAATGGACAAAAATTCTGAATTACGACAGTGTATACCATGACAAAAAAGTGGAAATTACTCAATTATCACACAAATTCAAAATGGACAAAAATACTGAATTACGACAGTGTATACCATGACAAAAAAGTGGAAATTATTCAATTATCACACAAATTCAAAATGGACAAAAATACTGAATTACGACAGTGTATACCATGACAAAAAAGTGGAATTTATTCAATTATCACACAAATTCAAAATTGACAAAAATGCTGAATTACGACAGTGTATACCATGACAAAAAAGTGGAATTTATTCAATTATCACACAAATTCAAAATTGACAAAAATGCTGAATTACGACAGTGTATACTATGACAAAAAGTGGAAATTATTCAATTATCACACAAATTCAAAATTGACAAAAATACTTAATTTCGACAGTGTATACCATGCCAAAAAAGTGGAAATTATTCAATTATCACACAAATTCAAAATAGACAAAAATGCTGAATTACGACAGAGTAAACTATGACAAAAAAGTTGAAATTATTCAATTATCACACGAATTCAAAATGGACAAAAATACTGAATTACGACAGTGTATACCATGACAAAAAAAGTGGAAATTATTCAATCACACAAATTCAAAATGGACAAAAATACTTAATTACGACAGTGTATACCATGCCAAAGAGTGGAAATTATTCAATTATCACACAAATTCAAAATTGACAAAAATACTGAATTACAACAGTGTATACCATGACAAAAAAGTGGAAATTATTCAATTATCACACAAATTCAAAATTGACAAAAATACTGAATTACGACAGTGTATACCATGACAAAAAAGTGGAAATTATTCAATTATCACACAAATTCAAAATGGACAAAAATACTGAATTACGACAGTGTATACCATGACAAAAAAGTGGAAATTATTCAATTATCACACAAATTCAAAATGGACAAAAATACTGAATTACGACAGTGTATACCATGTCATAGAAGTGGAATTTATTCAATTATCACACAAATTCAAAATTGACAAAAATGCTGAATTACGACAGTGTATACTATGACAAAAAGTGGAAATTATTCAATTATCACACAAATTCAAAATTGACAAAAATACTTAATTACGACAGTGTATACCATGACAAAAAAGTGGAAATTATTCAATTATCACACAAATTCAAAATAGACAAAAATACTTAATTACGACAGTGTATACCATGACAAAAAAGTGGAAATTATTCAATTATCACACAAATTCAAAATAGACAAAAATGCTGAATTACGACAGTGTATACTATGACAAAAAGTTGAAATTATTCAATTATCACACGAATTCAAAATTGACAAAAATACTGAATTACGACAGTGTATACCATGACAAAAAAAGTGGAAATTATTCAATTATCACACAAATTCAAAATGGACAAAAATACTTAATTACGACAGTGTATACCATGCCAAAGAGTGGAAATTATTCAATTATCACACAAATTCAAAATTGACAAAAATACTGAATTACGACAGTGTATACCATGACAAAAAAGTTGAAATTATTCAATTATCACACGAATTCAAAATTGACAAAAATGCTGAATTACGACAGTGTATACTATGACAAAAAGTGGAAATTATTCAATTATCACACAAATTCAAAATGGACAAAAATACTGAATTACGACAGTGTATACCATGACAAAAAAGTGGAAATTATTCAATTATCACACAAATTCAAAATTGACAAAAATACTTAATTACGACAGTGTATACCATGCCAAAAAAGTGGAAATTATTCAATTATCACACAAATTCAAAATTGACAAAAATACTTAATTACGACAGTGTATACCATGACAAAAAAGTGGAAATTATTCAATTATCACACAAATTCAAAATTGACAAAAATACTTAATTACGACAGTGTATACCATGCCAAAAAAGTGGAAATTATTCAATTATCACACAAATTCAAAATGGACAAAAATACTGAATTACGACAGTGTATACCATGACATAGAAGTGGAATTTATTCAATTATCACACAAATTCAAAATTGACAAAAATGCTGAATTACGACAGTGTATACTATGACAAAAAGTGGAAATTATTCAATTATCACACAAATTCAAAATGGACAAAAATTCTGAATTACGACAGTGTATACCATGACAAAAAAGTGGAAATTACTCAATTATCACACAAATTCAAAATGGACAAAAATACTGAATTACGACAGTGTATACCATGACAAAAAAGTGGAAATTATTCAATTATCACACAAATTCAAAATGGACAAAAATACTGAATTACGACAGTGTATACCATGACAAAAAAGTGGAATTTATTCAATTATCACACAAATTCAAAATTGACAAAAATGCTGAATTACGACAGTGTATACCATGACAAAAAAGTGGAATTTATTCAATTATCACACAAATTCAAAATTGACAAAAATGCTGAATTACGACAGTGTATACTATGACAAAAAGTGGAAATTATTCAATTATCACACAAATTCAAAATTGACAAAAATACTTAATTTCGACAGTGTATACCATGCCAAAAAAGTGGAAATTATTCAATTATCACACAAATTCAAAATAGACAAAAATGCTGAATTACGACAGAGTAAACTATGACAAAAAAGTTGAAATTATTCAATTATCACACGAATTCAAAATGGACAAAAATACTGAATTACGACAGTGTATACCATGACAAAAAAAGTGGAAATTATTCAATCACACAAATTCAAAATGGACAAAAATACTTAATTACGACAGTGTATACCATGCCAAAGAGTGGAAATTATTCAATTATCACACAAATTCAAAATTGACAAAAATACTGAATTACAACAGTGTATACCATGACAAAAAAGTGGAAATTATTCAATTATCACACAAATTCAAAATTGACAAAAATACTGAATTACGACAGTGTATACCATGACAAAAAAGTGGAAATTATTCAATTATCACACAAATTCAAAATGGACAAAAATACTGAATTACGACAGTGTATACCATGACAAAAAAGTGGAAATTATTCAATTATCACACAAATTCAAAATGGACAAAAATACTGAATTACGACAGTGTATACCATGTCATAGAAGTGGAATTTATTCAATTATCACACAAATTCAAAATTGACAAAAATGCTGAATTACGACAGTGTATACTATGACAAAAAGTGGAAATTATTCAATTATCACACAAATTCAAAATTGACAAAAATACTTAATTACGACAGTGTATACCATGACAAAAAAGTGGAAATTATTCAATTATCACACAAATTCAAAATAGACAAAAATACTTAATTACGACAGTGTATACCATGACAAAAAAGTGGAAATTATTCAATTATCACACAAATTCAAAATAGACAAAAATGCTGAATTACGACAGTGTATACTATGACAAAAAGTTGAAATTATTCAATTATCACACGAATTCAAAATTGACAAAAATACTGAATTACGACAGTGTATACCATGACAAAAAAAGTGGAAATTATTCAATTATCACACAAATTCAAAATGGACAAAAATACTTAATTACGACAGTGTATACCATGCCAAAGAGTGGAAATTATTCAATTATCACACAAATTCAAAATTGACAAAAATACTGAATTACGACAGTGTATACCATGACAAAAAAGTTGAAATTATTCAATTATCACACGAATTCAAAATTGACAAAAATGCTGAATTACGACAGTGTATACTATGACAAAAAGTGGAAATTATTCAATTATCACACAAATTCAAAATGGACAAAAATACTGAATTACGACAGTGTATACCATGACAAAAAAGTGGAAATTATTCAATTATCACACAAATTCAAAATTGACAAAAATACTTAATTACGACAGTGTATACCATGCCAAAAAAGTGGAAATTATTCAATTATCACACAAATTCAAAATAGACAAAAATGCTGAATTACGACAGTGTATAATATGACAAAAAAGTTGAAATTATTCAATTATCACACGAATTCAAAATGGACAAAAATACTGAATTACGACAGTGTATACCATGACAAAAAAGTGGAAATTATTCAATTATCACACGAATTCAAAATTGACAAAAATACTGAATTACGACAGTGTATACCATGACAAAAAAGTGGAAATTATTCAATTATCACACAAATTCAAAATGGACAAAAATACTGAATTACGACAGTGTATACCATGACAAAAAAGTGGAATTTATTCAATTATCACACAAATTCAAAATTGACAAAAATGCTGAATTACGACAGTGTATACCATGACAAAAAAGTGGAAATTATTCAATTATCACACGAATTCAAAATGGACAAAAATACTGAATTACGACAGTGTATACCATGACATAGAAGTGGAATTTATTCAATTATCACACAAATTCAAAATTGACAAAAATGCTGAATTACGACAGTGTATACTATGACAAAAAGTGGAAATTATTCAATTATCACACAAATTCAAAATTGACAAAAATACTTAATTACGACAGTGTATACCATGCCAAAAAAGTGGAAATTATTCAATTATCACACAAATACAAAATAGACAAAAATGCTGAATTACGACAGAGTATACTATGACAAAAAAGTTGAAATTATTCAATTATCACACAAATTCAAAATGGACAAAAATACTGAATTACGACAGTGTATACCATGACATAGAAGTGGAATTTATTCAATTGTCACACAAATTCAAAATGGACAAAAATACTGAATTACGACAGTGTATACCATGACAAAAAAGTGGAAATTATTCAATTGTCACACAAATTCAAAATTGACAAAAATACTGAATTACGACAGTGTATACCATGACAAAAAAGTGGAAATTATTCAATTATCACACAAATTCAAAATTGACAAAAATACTGAATTACGACAGTGTATATACCATGACAAAAAAGTGGAAATTATTCAATTATCACACAAATACAAAATTGACAAAAATACTGAATTACGACAGTGTATACCATGACAAAAAAGTGGAAATTATTCAATTATCACACAAATTCAAAATTGACAAAAATGCTGAATTACGACAGTGTATACCATGACAAAAAAGTGGAAATTATTCAATTATCACACAAATTCAAAATGGACAAAAATACTGAATTACGACAGTGTATACCATGACATAGAAGTGGAATTTATTCAATTATCACACAAATTCAAAATTGACAAAAATGCTGAATTACGACAGTGTATACTATGACAAAAAGTGGAAATTATTCAATTATCACACAAATTCAAAATGGACAAAAATACTGAATTACGACAGTGTATACCATGACAAAAAAGTGGAAATTATTCAATTATCACACAAATTCAAAATTGACAAAAATACTTAATTACGACAGTGTATACCATGCCAAAAAAGTGGAAATTATTCAATTATCACACAAATTCAAAATAGACAAAAATGCTGAATTACGACAGTGTATACTATGACAAAAAAGTTGAAATTATTCAATTATCACACGAATTCAAAATGGACAAAAATACTGAATTACGACAGTGTATACCATGACAAAAAAGTGGAAATTATTCAATTATCACACAAATTCAAAATTGACAAAAATACTGAATTACGACAGTGTATACCATGACAAAAAAGTGGAAATTATTCAATTATCACACAAATTCAAAATGGACAAAAATACTGAATTACGACAGTGTATACTATGACAAAAAAGTTGAAATTATTCAATTATCACACGAATTCAAAATGGACAAAAATACTGAATTACGACAGTGTATACCATGACAAAAAAGTGGAAATTATTCAATTATCACACAAATTCAAAATTGACAAAAATACTGAATTACGACAGTGTATACCATGACAAAAAAGTGGAAATTATTCAATTATCACACAAATTCAAAATTGACAAAAATACTGAATTACGACAGTGTATACCATGACAAAAAAGTGGAAATTATTCAATTATCACACAAATTCAAAATTGACAAAAATGCTGAATTACGACAGTGTATACCATGACAAAAAAGTGGAAATTATTCAATTATCACACAAATTCAAAATGGACAAAAATTCTGAATTACGACAGTGTATACCATGACATAGAAGTGGAATTTATTCAATTATCACACAAATTCAAAATTGACAAAAATGCTGAATTACGACAGTGTATACTATGACAAAAAAGTTGAAATTATTCAATTATCACACGAATTCAAAATGGACAAAAATACTGAATTACGACAGTGTATACCATGACAAAAAAGTGGAAATTATTCAATTATCACACAAATTCAAAATTGACAAAAATACTTAATTACGACAGTGTATACCATGCCAAAAAGTGGAAATTATTCAATTATCACACAAATTCAAAATTGACAAAAATACTTAATTACGACAGTGTATACCATGACAAAAAAGTGGAAATTATTCAATTATCACACGAATTCAAAATTGACAAAAATACTGAATTACGACAGTGTATACCATGACAAAAAAGTTGAAATTTTTCAATTATAACACGAATTCAAAATGGACAAAAATGCTGAATTACGACAGTGTATACCATGACAAAAAAGTGGAAATTATTCAATTATCACACAAATTCAAAATTGACAAAAATACTGAATTACGACAGTGTATACCATGACAAAAAAGTGGAAATTATTCAATTATCACACAAATTCAAAATTGACAAAAATACTGAATTACGACAGTGTATACCATGACAAAAAAGTGGAAATTATTCAATTATCACACGAATTCAAAATTGACAAAAATACTGAATTACGACAGTGTATACCATGACAAAAAAGTGGAAATTATTCAATTATCACACAAATTCAAAATTGACAAAAATGCTGAATTACGACAGTGTATACTATGACAAAAAGTGGAAATTATTCAATTATCACACAAATTCAAAATGGACAAAAATACTGAATTACGACAGTGTATACCATGACAAAAAAGTGGAAATTATTCAATTATCACACAAATTCAAAATTGACAAAAATGCTGAATTACGACAGTGTATACCATGACAAAAAAGTGGAAATTATTCAATTATCACACAAATTCAAAATTGACAAAAATACTAAATTACGACAGTGTATACCATGACAAAAAAGTGGAAATTATTCAATTATCACACAAATTCAAAATAGACAAAAATGCTGAATTACGACAGTGTATACTATGACAAAAAAGTGGAAATTATTCAATTATCACACAAATTCAAAATGGACAAAAATTCTGAATTACGACAGTGTATACCATGACATAGAAGTGGAATTTATTCAATTATCACACAAATTCAAAATTGACAAAAATGCTGAATTACGACAGTGTATACTATGACAAAAAAGTTGAAATTATTCAATTATCACACGAATTCAAAATGGACAAAAATACTGAATTACGACAGTGTATACCATGACAAAAAAGTGGAAATTATTCAATTATCACACAAATTCAAAATTGACAAAAATGTTGAATTACGACAGTGTATACTATGACAAAAAGTGGAAATTATTCAATTATCACACAAATTCAAAATTGACAAAAATACTTAATTACGACAGTGTATACCATGCCAAAAAAGTGGAAATTATTCAATTATCACACAAATTCAAAATAGACAAAAATGCTGAATTACGACAGTGTATACTATGACAAAAAGTGGAAATTATTCAATTATCACACAAATTCAAAATGGACAAAAATACTGAATTACGACAGTGTATACCATGACAAAAAAGTGGAAATTATTAAATTATCACACAAATTCAAAATTGAAAAAAATGCTGAATTACGACAGTGTATACCATGACAAAAAAGTGGAAATTATTCAATTATCACACAAATTCAAAATAGACAAAAATGCTGAATTACGACAGTGTATACTATGACAAAAAAGTTGAAATTTTTCAATTATCACACGAATTCAAAATGGACAAAAATACTGAATTATGACAGTGTATACCATGACAAAAAAAGTGGAAATTATTCAATTATCACACAAATTCAAAATGGACAAAAATACTTAATTACGACATTGTATACCATGCCAAAGAGTGGAAATTATTCAATTATCACACAAATTCAAAATTGACAAAAATACTGAATTACGACAGTGTATACCATGACAAAAAAGTGGAAATTATTCAATTATCACACAAATTCAAAATTGACAAAAATACTGAATTACGACAGTGTATACCATGACAAAAAAGTGGAAATTATTCAATTATCACACAAATTCAAAATTGACAAAAATACTAAATTACGACAGTGTATACCATGACATAGAAGTGGAATTTATTCAATTATCACACAAATTCAAAATTGACAAAAATGCTGAATTACGACAGTGTATACTATGACAAAAAGTGGAAATTATTCAATTATCACACAAATTCAAAATGGACAAAAATACTGAATTACGACAGTGTATACCATGACAAAAAAGTGGAAATTATTCAATTATCACACAAATTCAAAATTGACAAAAATGCTGAATTACGACAGTGTATACCATGACAAAAAAGTGGAAATTATTCAATTATCACACAAATTCAAAATTGACAAAAATACTTAATTACGACAGTGTATACCATGCCAAAAAAGTGGAAATTATTCAATTATCACACAAATTCAAAATAGACAAAAATGCTGAATTACGACAGTGTATACTATGACAAAAAAGTTGAAATTATTCAATTATCACACAAATTCAAAATGGACAAAAATACTGAATTACGACAGTGTATACCATGACAAAAAAGTGGAAATTATTCAATTATCACACAAATTCAAAATTGACAAAAATACTTAATTACGACAATGTATACCATGCCAAAAAGTGGAAATTATTCAATTATCACACAAATTCAAAATTGACAAAAATACTTAATTACGACAGTGTATACCATGACAAAAAAGTGGAAATTATTCAATTATCACACGAATTCAAAATTGACAAAAATACTGAATTACGACAGTGTATACCATGACAAAAAAGTTGAAATTATTCAATTATAACACGAATTCAAAATGGACAAAAATGCTGAATTACGACAGTGTATACCATGACAAAAAAGTGGAAATTATTCAATTATCACACAAATTCAAAATTGACAAAAATACTGAATTACGACAGTGTATACCATGACAAAAAAGTGGAAATTATTCAATTATCACACAAATTCAAAATGGACAAAAATACTGAATTACGACAGTGTATACCATGACATAGAAGTGGAATTTATTCAATTATCACACAAATTCAAAATTGACAAAAATGCTGAATTACGACAGTGTATACTATGACAAAAAGTGGAAATTATTCAATTATCACACAAATTCAAAATGGACAAAAATACTGAATTACGACAGTGTATACCATGACAAAAAAGTGGAAATTATTCAATTATCACACAAATTCAAAATTGACAAAACTGCTGAATTACAACAGTGTATACCATGACAAAAAAGTGGAAATTATTCAATTATCACACAAATTCAAAATTGACAAAAATACTTAATTACGACAGTGTATACCATGACAAAAAAGTTGAAATTATTCAATTATCACACGAATTCAAAATGGACAAAAATGCTGAATTACGACAGTGTATACCATGACAAAAAAGTGGAAATTATTCAATTATCACACAAATTCAAAATTGACAAAAATACTGAATTACGACAGTGTATACCATGACAAAAAAGTGGAAATTATTCAATTATCACACAAATTCAAAATGGACAAAAATACTGAATTACGACAGTGTATACCATGACATAGAAGTGGAATTTATTCAATTATCACACAAATTCAAAATTGACAAAAATGCTGAATTACGACAGTGTATACTATGACAAAAAGTGGAAATTATTCAATTATCACACAAATTCAAAATGGACAAAAATACTGAATTACGACAGTGTATACCATGACAAAAAAGTGGAAATTATTCAATTATCACACAAATTCAAAATGGACAAAAATTCTGAATTACGACAGTGTATACCATGACATAGAAGTGGAATTTATTCAATTATCACACAAATTCAAAATTGACAAAAATGCTGAATTACGACAGTGTATACTATGACAAAAAAGTTGAAATTATTCAATTATCACACGAATTCAAAATGGACAAAAATACTGAATTACGACAGTGTATACCATGACAAAAAAGTGGAATTTATTCAATTATCACACAAATTCAAAATTGACAAAAATGTTGAATTACGACAGTGTATACTATGACAAAAAGTGGAAATTATTCAATTATCACACAAATTCAAAATTGACAAAAATACTTAATTACGACAGTGTATACCATGCCAAAAAAGTGGAAATTATTCAATTATCACACAAATTCAAAATAGACAAAAATGCTGAATTACGACAGTGTATACTATGACAAAAAGTGGAAATTATTCAATTATCACACAAATTCAAAATGGACAAAAATACTGAATTACGACAGTGTATACCATGACAAAAAAGTGGAAATTATTAAATTATCACACAAATTCAAAATTGAAAAAAATGCTGAATTACGACAGTGTATACCATGACAAAAAAGTGGAAATTATTCAATTATCACACAAATTCAAAATTGACAAAAATACTTAATTACGACAGTGTATACCATGCCAAAAAAGTGGAAATTATTCAATTATCACACAAATTCAAAATAGACAAAAATGCTGAATTACGACAGTGTATACTATGACAAAAAAGTGGAAATTATTCAATTATCACACAAATTCAAAATTGACAAAAATACTGAATTACGACAGTGTATACCATGACAAAAAAGTGGAATTTATTCAATTATCACACAAATTCAAAATTGACAAAAATGCTGAATTACGACAGTGTATACCATGACAAAAAAGTGGAAATTATTCAATTATCACACAAATTCAAAATGGACAAAAATACTGAATTACGACAGTGTATATCATGACATAGAAGTGGAATTTATTCAATTATCACACAAATTCAAAATTGACAAAAATGCTGAATTACGACAGTGTATACTATGACAAAAAGTGGAAATTATTCAATTATCACACAAATTCAAAATTGACAAAAATACTGAATTACGACAGTGTATACCATGCCAAAAAAGTGGAAATTATTCAATTATCACACAAATTCAAAATAGACAAAAATGCTGAATTACGACAGTGTATACTATGACAAAAAAGTTGAAATTTTTCAATTATCACACGAATTCAAAATGGACAAAAATACTGAATTATGACAGTGTATACCATGACAAAAAAAGTGGAAATTATTCAATTATCACACAAATTCAAAATGGACAAAAATACTTAATTACGACATTGTATACCATGCCAAAGAGTGGAAATTATTCAATTATCACACAAATTCAAAATTGACAAAAATACTGAATTACGACAGTGTATACCATGACAAAAAAGTGGAAATTATTCAATTATCACACAAATTCAAAATTGACAAAAATACTGAATTACGACAGTGTATACCATGACAAAAAAGTGGAAATTATTCAATTATCACACAAATTCAAAATTGACAAAAATACTAAATTACGACAGTGTATACCATGACATAGAAGTGGAATTTATTCAATTATCACACAAATTCAAAATTGACAAAAATGCTGAATTACGACAGTGTATACTATGACAAAAAGTGGAAATTATTCAATTATCACACAAATTCAAAATGGACAAAAATACTGAATTACGACAGTGTATACCATGACAAAAAAGTGGAAATTATTCAATTATCACACAAATTCAAAATTGACAAAAATGCTGAATTACGACAGTGTATACCATGACAAAAAAGTGGAAATTATTCAATTATCACACAAATTCAAAATTGACAAAAATACTTAATTACGACAGTGTATACCATGCCAAAAAAGTGGAAATTATTCAATTATCACACAAATTCAAAATAGACAAAAATGCTGAATTACGACAGTGTATACTATGACAAAAAAGTTGAAATTATTCAATTATCACACAAATTCAAAATGGACAAAAATACTGAATTACGACAGTTATACCATGACAAAAAAGTGGAAATTATTCAATTATCACACAAATTCAAAATTGACAAAAATACTTAATTACGACAATGTATACCATGCCAAAAAGTGGAAATTATTCAATTATCACACAAATTCAAAATTGACAAAAATACTTAATTACGACAGTGTATACCATGACAAAAAAGTGGAAATTATTCAATTATCACACGAATTCAAAATTGACAAAAATACTGAATTACGACAGTGTATACCATGACAAAAAAGTTGAAATTATTCAATTATAACACGAATTCAAAATGGACAAAAATGCTGAATTACGACAGTGTATACCATGACAAAAAAGTGGAAATTATTCAATTATCACACAAATTCAAAATTGACAAAAATACTGAATTACGACAGTGTATACCATGACAAAAAAGTGGAAATTATTCAATTATCACACAAATTCAAAATGGACAAAAATACTGAATTACGACAGTGTATACCATGACATAGAAGTGGAATTTATTCAATTATCACACAAATTCAAAATTGACAAAAATGCTGAATTACGACAGTGTATACTATGACAAAAAGTGGAAATTATTCAATTATCACACAAATTCAAAATGGACAAAAATACTGAATTACGACAGTGTATACCATGACAAAAAAGTGGAAATTATTCAATTATCACACAAATTCAAAATTGACAAAACTGCTGAATTACAACAGTGTATACCATGACAAAAAAGTGGAAATTATTCAATTATCACACAAATTCAAAATTGACAAAAATACTTAATTACGACAGTGTATACCATGACAAAAAAGTTGAAATTATTCAATTATACCACGAATTCAAAATGGACAAAAATGCTGAATTACGACAGTGTATACCATGACAAAAAAGTGGAAATTATTCAATTATCACACAAATTCAAAATTGACAAAAATACTGAATTACGACAGTGTATACCATGACAAAAAAGTGGAAATTATTCAATTATCACACAAATTCAAAATGGACAAAAATACTGAATTACGACAGTGTATACCATGACATAGAAGTGGAATTTATTCAATTATCACACAAATTCAAAATTGACAAAAATGCTGAATTACGACAGTGTATACTATGACAAAAAGTGGAAATTATTCAATTATCACACAAATTCAAAATGGACAAAAATACTGAATTACGACAGTGTATACCATGACAAAAAAGTGGAAATTATTCAATTATCACACAAATTCAAAATTGACAAAACTGCTGAATTACAACAGTGTATACCATGACAAAAAAGTGGAAATTATTCAATTATCACACAAATTCAAAATTGACAAAAATACTGAATTACGACAGTGTATACCATGACAAAAAAGTTGAAATTATTCAATTATAACACGAATTCAAAATGGACAAAAATGCTGAATTACGACAGTGTATACCATGACAAAAAAGTGGAAATTATTCAATTATCACACAAATTCAAAATTGACAAAAATACTGAATTACGACAGTGTATACCATGACAAAAAAGTGGAAATTATTCAATTATCACACAAATTCAAAATGGACAAAAATACTGAATTACGACAGTGTATACCATGACATAGAAGTGGAATTTATTCAATTATCACACAAATTCAAAATTGACAAAAATGCTGAATTACGACAGTGTATACTATGACAAAAAGTGGAAATTATTCAATTATCACACAAATTCAAAATGGACAAAAATACTGAATTACGACAGTGTATACCATGACAAAAAAGTGGAAATTATTCAATTATCACACAAATTCAAAATTGACAAAACTGCTGAATTACAACAGTGTATACCATGACAAAAAAGTGGAAATTATTCAATTATCACACAAATTCAAAATTGACAAAAATACTTAATTACGACAGTGTATACCATGACAAAAAAGTGGAAATTATTCAATTATCACACAAATTCAAAATAGACAAAAATGCTGAATTACGACAGTGTATACTATGACAAAAAAGTTGAAATTATTCAATTATCACACGAATTCAAAATGGACAAAAATACTGAATTACGACAGTGTATACTATGACAAAAAAGTTGAAATTATTCAATTATCACACGAATTCAAAATGGACAAAAATACTGAATTACGACAGTGTATACTATGACAAAAAGTGGAAATTATTCAATTATCACACAAATTCAAAATTGACAAAAATACTGAATTACGACAGTGTATACCATGACAAAAAAGTGGAAATTATTCAATTATCACACAAATTCAAAATTGACAAAAATGCTGAATTACGACAGTGTATACCATGCCAAAAAGTGGAAATTATTCAATTATCATGCAAATTCAAAATTGACAAAAATACTTAATTACAACAGTGTATACCATGACAAAAAGTGGAAATTATTCAATTATCATGCAAATTCAAAATTGACAAAAATACTGAATTACGACAGTGTATACTATGACAAAAAAGTTGAAATTATTCAATTATCACACGAATTCAAAATGGACAAAAATACTGAATTACGACAGTGTATACTATGACAAAAAAGTTGAAATTATTCAATTATCACACAAATTCAAAATTGACAAAAATGCTGAATTACGACAGTGTATACCATGACAAAAAAGTGGAAATTAATCAATTATCACACAAATTCAAAATTGACAAAAATACTTAATTACGACAGTGTATACCATGCCAAAAAAGTGGAAATTATTCAATTATCACACAAATTCAAAATAGACAAAAATGCTGAATTACGACAGTGTATACTATGACAAAAAAGTGGAAATTATTCAATTATCACACGAATTCAAAATGGACAAAAATACTGAATTACGACAGTGTATACCATGACATAGAAGTGGAATTTATTCAATTATCACACAAATTCAAAATTGACAAAAATGCTGAATTACGACAGTGTATACTATGACAAAAAAGTTGAAATTAATCAATTATCACACAAATTCAAAATTGACAAAAATACTTAATTACGACAGTGTATACCATGCCAAAAAAGTGGAAATTATTCAATTATCACACAAATTCAAAATAGACAAAAATGCTGAATTACGACAGTGTATACTATGACAAAAAAGTGGAAATTATTCAATTATCACACGAATTCAAAATGGACAAAAATACTGAATTACGACAGTGTATACCATGACAAAAAAGTGGAAATTATTCAATTATCACACAAATTCAAAATTGACAAAAATACTAAATTACGACAGTGTATACCATGACAAAAAAGTGGAAATTATTCAATTATCACACAAATTCAAAATAGACAAAAATGCTGAATTACGACAGTGTATACTATGACAAAAAGTGGAAATTATTCAATTATCACACAAATTCAAAATTGAAAAAAATGCTGAATTACGACAGTGTATACCATGACAAAAAAGTGGAAATTATTCAATTATCACACAAATTCAAAATTGACAAAAATACTTAATTACGACAGTGTATACCATGCCAAAAAGTGGAAATTATTCAATTATCATGCAAATTCAAAGATGACAAAAATACTGAATTACGACAGTGTATACTATGACAAAAAAGTTGAAATTATTCAATTATCACACAAATTCAAAATTGACAAAAATGCTGAATTACGACAGTGTATACCATGACAAAAAAGTGGAAATTAATCAATTATCACACAAATTCAAAATTGACAAAAATACTTAATTACGACAGTGTATACCATACCAAAAAAGTGGAAATTATTCAATTATCACACAAATTCAAAATAGACAAAAATGCTGAATTACGACAGTGTATACTGTGACAAAAAAGTGGAAATTATTCAATTATCACACGAATTCAAAATGGACAAAAATACTGAATTACGACAGTGTATACTATGACAAAAAAGTTGAAATTATTCAATTATCACACGAATTCAAAATGGACAAAAATACTGAATTACGACAGTGTGTACTATGACAAAAAAGTTGAAATTATTCAATTATCACACGAATTCAAAATTGACAAAAATACTTAATTACGACAGTGTATACCATGACAAAAAAGTGGAAATTATTCAATTATCACACAAATTCAAAATTGACAAAAATACTTAATTACGACAGTGTATACCATGACAAAAAAAGTGGAAATTATTCAATTATCACACAAATTCAAAATTGACAAAAATACTAAATTACGACAGTGTATACCATGACAAAAAAGTGGAAATTATTCAATTATCACACAAATTCAAAATAGACAAAAATGCTGAATTACGACAGTGTATACTATGACAAAAAGTGGAAATTATTCAATTATCACACAAATTCAAAATTGAAAAAAATGCTGAATTACGACAGTGTATACCATGACAAAAAAGTGGAAATTATTCAATTATCACACAAATTCAAAATTGACAAAAATACTTAATTACGACAGTGTATACCATGCCAAAAAAGTGGAAATTATTCAATTATCACACAAATTCAAAATGGACAAAAATACTGAATTACGACAGTGTATACCATGACATAGAAGTGGAATTTATTCAATTATCACACAAATTCAAAATTGACAAAAATGCTGAATTACGACAGTGTATACTATGACAATAAGTGGAAATTATTCAATTATCACACAAATTCAAAATGGACAAAAATACTGAATTACGACAGTGTATACCATGACAAAAAAGTGGAAATTATTCAATTATCACACAAATTCAAAATTGAAAAAAATGCTGAATTACGACAGTGTATACTATGACAAAAAAGTGGAAATTATTCAATTATCACACTAATTCAAAATTGACAAAAATACTGAATTACGACAGTGTATACAATGACAAAAAAGTGGAAATTATTCAATTATCACACAAATTCAAAATGGACAAAAATTCTGAATTACGACAGTGTATACCATGACATAGAAGTGGAATTTATTCAATTATCACACAAATTCAAAATTGACAAAAATGCTGAATTACGACAGTGTATACTATGACAAAAAAGTTGAAATTATTCAATTATCACACGAATTCAAAATGGACAAAAATACTGAATTACGACAGTGTATACCATGACAAAAAAGTGGAAATTATTCAATTATCACACAAATTCAAAATTGACAAAAATACTTAATTACGACAGTGTATACCATGCCAAAAAGTGGAAATTATTCAATTATCACACAAATTCAAAATTGACAAAAATACTTAATTACGACAGTGTATACCATGACAAAAAAGTGGAAATTATTCAATTATCACACGAATTCAAAATTGACAAAAATACTGAATTACGACAGTGTATACCATGACAAAAAAGTTGAAATTATTCAATTATAACACGAATTCAAAATGGACAAAAATGCTGAATTACGACAGTGTATACCATGACAAAAAAGTGGAAATTATTCAATTATCACACAAATTCAAAATTGACAAAAATACTGAATTACGACAGTGTATACCATGACATAGAAGTGGAATTTATTCAATTATCACACAAATTCAAAATTGACAAAAATGCTGAATTACGACAGTGTATACTATGACAAAAAGTGGAAATTATTCAATTATCACACAAATTCAAAATTGACAAAAATGCTGAATTACGACAGTGTATACTATGACAAAAAGTGGAAATTATTCAATTATCACACAAATTCAAAATGGACAAAAATACTGAATTACGACAGTGTATACCATGACAAAAAAGTGGAAATTATTCAATTATCACACAAATTCAAAATTGACAAAAATGCTGAATTACGACAGTGTATACCATGACAAAAAAGTGGAAATTATTCAATTATCACACAAATTCAAAATTGACTAAAATACTTAATTACGACAGTGTATACCATGACAAAAAAGTGGAAATTATTCAATTATCACACAAATTCAAAATAGACAAAAATACTGAATTACGACAGTGTATACTATGACAAAAAAGTTGAAATTATTCAATTATCACACGAATTCAAAATGGACAAAAATACTAAATTACGGCAGTGTATACCATGACAAAAAAGTGGAAATTATTCAATTATCACACAAATTCAAAATGGACAAAAATACTGAATTACGACAGTGTATACCATGACATAGAAGTGGAATTTATTCAATTATCACACAAATTCAAAATTGACAAAAATGCTGAATTACGACAGTGTATACTATGACAAAAAGTGGAAATTATTCAATTATCACACAAATTCAAAATGGACAAAAATACTGAATTACGACAGTGTATACCATGACAAAAAAGTGGAAATTATTCAATTATCACACAAATTCAAAATTGACAAAAATACTTAATTACGACAGTGTATACCATGCCAAAAAAGTGGAAATTATTCAATTATCACACAAATTCAAAATAGACAAAAATGCTGAATTACGACAGTGTATAATATGACAAAAAAGTTGAAATTATTCAATTATCACACGAATTCAAAATGGACAAAAATACTGAATTACGACAGTGTATACCATGACAAAAAAGTGGAAATTATTCAATTATCACACGAATTCAAAATTGACAAAAATACTGAATTACGACAGTGTATACCATGACAAAAAAGTGGAAATTATTCAATTATCACACAAATTCAAAATGGACAAAAATACTGAATTACGACAGTGTATACCATGACAAAAAAGTGGAATTTATTCAATTATCACACAAATTCAAAATTGACAAAAATGCTGAATTACGACAGTGTATACCATGACAAAAAAGTGGAAATTATTCAATTATCACACGAATTCAAAATGGACAAAAATACTGAATTACGACAGTGTATACCATGACATAGAAGTGGAATTTATTCAATTATCACACAAATTCAAAATTGACAAAAATGCTGAATTACGACAGTGTATACTATGACAAAAAGTGGAAATTATTCAATTATCACACAAATTCAAAATTGACAAAAATACTTAATTACGACAGTGTATACCATGCCAAAAAAGTGGAAATTATTCAATTATCACACAAATTCAAAATAGACAAAAATGCTGAATTACGACAGAGTATACTATGACAAAAAAGTTGAAATTATTCAATTATCACACAAATTCAAAATGGACAAAAATACTGAATTACGACAGTGTATACCATGACATAGAAGTGGAATTTATTCAATTGTCACACAAATTCAAAATGGACAAAAATACTGAATTACGACAGTGTATACCATGACAAAAAAGTGGAAATTATTCAATTGTCACACAAATTCAAAATTGACAAAAATACTGAATTACGACAGTGTATACCATGACAAAAAAGTGGAAATTATTCAATTATCACACAAATTCAAAATTGACAAAAATACTGAATTACGACAGTGTATATACCATGACAAAAAAGTGGAAATTATTCAATTATCACACAAATACAAAATTGACAAAAATACTGAATTACGACAGTGTATACCATGACAAAAAAGTGGAAATTATTCAATTATCACACAAATTCAAAATTGACAAAAATGCTGAATTACGACAGTGTATACCATGACAAAAAAGTGGAAATTATTCAATTATCACACAAATTCAAAATGGACAAAAATTCTGAATTACGACAGTGTATACCATGACATAGAAGTGGAATTTATTCAATTATCACACAAATTCAAAATTGACAAAAATGCTGAATTACGACAGTGTATACTATGACAAAAAAGTTGAAATTATTCAATTATCACACGAATTCAAAATGGACAAAAATACTGAATTACGACAGTGTATACCATGACAAAAAAGTGGAATTTATTCAATTATCACACAAATTCAAAATTGACAAAAATGCTGAATTACGACAGTGTATACCATGACAAAAAAGTGGAAATTATTCAATTATCACACGAATTCAAAATGGACAAAAATACTGAATTACGACAGTGTATACCATGACATAGAAGTGGAATTTATTCAATAATCACACAAATTCAAAATTGACAAAAATGCTGAATTACGACAGTGTATACTATGACAAAAAGTGGAAATTATTCAATTATCACACAAATTCAAAATTGACAAAAATACTTAATTACGACAGTGTATACCATGCCAAAAAAGTGGAAATTATTCAATTATCACACAAATTCAAAATAGACAAAAATGCTGAATTACGACAGAGTATACTATGACAAAAAAGTTGAAATTATTCAATTATCACACAAATTCAAAATGGACAAAAATACTGAATTACGACAGTGTATACCATGACATAGAAGTGGAATTTATTCAATTGTCACACAAATTCAAAATGGACAAAAATACTGAATTACGACAGTGTATACCATGACAAAAAAGTGGAAATTATTCAATTGTCACACAAATTCAAAATTGACAAAAATGCTGAATTACGACAGTGTATACCATGACAAAAAAGTGGAAATTATTCAATTATCACACAAATTCAAAATTGACAAAAATACTGAATTACGACAGTGTATATACCATGACAAAAAAGTGGAAATTATTCAATTATCACACAAATACAAAATTGACAAAAATACTGAATTACGACAGTGTATACCATGACAAAAAAGTGGAAATTATTCAATTATCACACAAATTCAAAATTGACAAAAATGCTGAATTACGACAGTGTATACCATGACATAGAAGTGGAATTTATTCAATTATCACACAAATTCAAAATTGACAAAAATGCTGAATTACGACAGTGTATACTATGACAAAAAAGTTGAAATTATTCAATTATCACACAAATTCAAAATGGACAAAAATACTGAATTACGACAGTGTATACCATGACAAAAAAGTGGAAATTATTCAATTATCACACAAATTCAAAATTGACAAAAATACTTAATTACGACAATGTATACCATGCCAAAAAGTGGAAATTATTCAATTATCACACAAATTCAAAATTGACAAAAATACTTAATTACGACAGTGTATACCATGACAAAAAAGTGGAAATTATTCAATTATCACACGAATTCAAAATTGACAAAAATACTGAATTACGACAGTGTATACCATGACAAAAAAGTTGAAATTATTCAATTATAACACGAATTCAAAATGGACAAAAATGCTGAATTACGACAGTGTATACCATGACAAAAAAGTGGAAATTATTCAATTATCACACAAATTCAAAATTGACAAAAATACTGAATTACGACAGTGTATACCATGACAAAAAAGTGGAAATTATTCAATTATCACACAAATTCAAAATGGACAAAAATACTGAATTACGACAGTGTATACCATGACATAGAAGTGGAATTTATTCAATTATCACACAAATTCAAAATTGACAAAAATGCTGAATTACGACAGTGTATACTATGACAAAAAGTGGAAATTATTCAATTATCACACAAATTCAAAATGGACAAAAATACTGAATTACGACAGTGTATACCATGACAAAAAAGTGGAAATTATTCAATTATCACACGAATTCAAAATTGACAAAACTGCTGAATTACAACAGTGTATACCATGACAAAAAAGTGGAAATTATTCAATTATCACACAAATTCAAAATTGACAAAAATACTTAATTACGACAGTGTATACCATGACAAAAAAGTTGAAATTATTCAATTATCACACGAATTCAAAATGGACAAAAATGCTGAATTACGACAGTGTATACCATGACAAAAAAGTGGAAATTATTCAATTATCACACAAATTCAAAATTGACAAAAATACTGAATTACGACAGTGTATACCATGACAAAAAAGTGGAAATTATTCAATTATCACACAAATTCAAAATGGACAAAAATACTGAATTACGACAGTGTATACCATGACATAGAAGTGGAATTTATTCAATTATCACACAAATTCAAAATTGACAAAAATGCTGAATTACGACAGTGTATACTATGACAAAAAGTGGAAATTATTCAATTATCACACAAATTCAAAATGGACAAAAATACTGAATTACGACAGTGTATACCATGACAAAAAAGTGGAAATTATTCAATTATCACACAAATTCAAAATGGACAAAAATTCTGAATTACGACAGTGTATACCATGACATAGAAGTGGAATTTATTCAATTATCACACAAATTCAAAATTGACAAAAATGCTGAATTACGACAGTGTATACTATGACAAAAAAGTTGAAATTATTCAATTATCACACGAATTCAAAATGGACAAAAATACTGAATTACGACAGTGTATACCATGACAAAAAAGTGGAAATTATTCAATTATCACACAAATTCAAAATTGACAAAAATGTTGAATTACGACAGTGTATACTATGACAAAAAGTGGAAATTATTCAATTATCACACAAATTCAAAATTGACAAAAATACTTAATTACGACAGTGTATACCATGCCAAAAAAGTGGAAATTATTCAATTATCACACAAATTCAAAATAGACAAAAATGCTGAATTACGACAGTGTATACTATGACAAAAAGTGGAAATTATTCAATTATCACACAAATTCAAAATGGACAAAAATACTGAATTACGACAGTGTATACCATGACAAAAAAGTGGAAATTATTAAATTATCACACAAATTCAAAATTGAAAAAAATGCTGAATTACGACAGTGTATACCATGACAAAAAAGTGGAAATTATTCAATTATCACACAAATTCAAAATAGACAAAAATGCTGAATTACGACAGTGTATACTATGACAAAAAAGTTGAAATTTTTCAATTATCACACGAATTCAAAATGGACAAAAATACTGAATTATGACAGTGTATACCATGACAAAAAAAGTGGAAATTATTCAATTATCACACAAATTCAAAATGGACAAAAATACTTAATTACGACATTGTATACCATGCCAAAGAGTGGAAATTATTCAATTATCACACAAATTCAAAATTGACAAAAATACTGAATTACGACAGTGTATACCATGACAAAAAAGTGGAAATTATTCAATTATCACACAAATTCAAAATTGACAAAAATACTGAATTACGACAGTGTATACCATGACAAAAAAGTGGAAATTATTCAATTATCACACAAATTCAAAATTGACAAAAATACTAAATTACGACAGTGTATACCATGACATAGAAGTGGAATTTATTCAATTATCACACAAATTCAAAATTGACAAAAATGCTGAATTACGACAGTGTATACTATGACAAAAAGTGGAAATTATTCAATTATCACACAAATTCAAAATGGACAAAAATACTGAATTACGACAGTGTATACCATGACAAAAAAGTGGAAATTATTCAATTATCACACAAATTCAAAATTGACAAAAATGCTGAATTACGACAGTGTATACCATGACAAAAAAGTGGAAATTATTCAATTATCACACAAATTCAAAATTGACAAAAATACTTAATTACGACAGTGTATACCATGCCAAAAAAGTGGAAATTATTCAATTATCACACAAATTCAAAATAGACAAAAATGCTGAATTACGACAGTGTATACTATGACAAAAAAGTTGAAATTATTCAATTATCACACAAATTCAAAATGGACAAAAATACTGAATTACGACAGTGTATACCATGACAAAAAAGTGGAAATTATTCAATTATCACACAAATTCAAAATTGACAAAAATACTTAATTACGACAATGTATACCATGCCAAAAAGTGGAAATTATTCAATTATCACACAAATTCAAAATTGACAAAAATACTTAATTACGACAGTGTATACCATGACAAAAAAGTGGAAATTATTCAATTATCACACGAATTCAAAATTGACAAAAATACTGAATTACGACAGTGTATACCATGACAAAAAAGTTGAAATTATTCAATTATAACACGAATTCAAAATGGACAAAAATGCTGAATTACGACAGTGTATACCATGACAAAAAAGTGGAAATTATTCAATTATCACACAAATTCAAAATTGACAAAAATACTGAATTACGACAGTGTATACCATGACAAAAAAGTGGAAATTATTCAATTATCACACAAATTCAAAATGGACAAAAATACTGAATTACGACAGTGTATACCATGACATAGAAGTGGAATTTATTCAATTATCACACAAATTCAAAATTGACAAAAATGCTGAATTACGACAGTGTATACTATGACAAAAAGTGGAAATTATTCAATTATCACACAAATTCAAAATGGACAAAAATACTGAATTACGACAGTGTATACCATGACAAAAAAGTGGAAATTATTCAATTATCACACAAATTCAAAATTGACAAAACTGCTGAATTACAACAGTGTATACCATGACAAAAAAGTGGAAATTATTCAATTATCACACAAATTCAAAATTGACAAAAATACTTAATTACGACAGTGTATACCATGACAAAAAAGTTGAAATTATTCAATTATCACACGAATTCAAAATGGACAAAAATGCTGAATTACGACAGTGTATACCATGACAAAAAAGTGGAAATTATTCAATTATCACACAAATTCAAAATTGACAAAAATACTGAATTACGACAGTGTATACCATGACAAAAAAGTGGAAATTATTCAATTATCACACAAATTCAAAATGGACAAAAATACTGAATTACGACAGTGTATACCATGACATAGAAGTGGAATTTATTCAATTATCACACAAATTCAAAATTGACAAAAATGCTGAATTACGACAGTGTATACTATGACAAAAAGTGGAAATTATTCAATTATCACACAAATTCAAAATGGACAAAAATACTGAATTACGACAGTGTATACCATGACAAAAAAGTGGAAATTATTCAATTATCACACAAATTCAAAATGGACAAAAATTCTGAATTACGACAGTGTATACCATGACATAGAAGTGGAATTTATTCAATTATCACACAAATTCAAAATTGACAAAAATGCTGAATTACGACAGTGTATACTATGACAAAAAAGTTGAAATTATTCAATTATCACACGAATTCAAAATGGACAAAAATACTGAATTACGACAGTGTATACCATGACAAAAAAGTGGAATTTATTCAATTATCACACAAATTCAAAATTGACAAAAATGTTGAATTACGACAGTGTATACTATGACAAAAAGTGGAAATTATTCAATTATCACACAAATTCAAAATTGACAAAAATACTTAATTACGACAGTGTATACCATGCCAAAAAAGTGGAAATTATTCAATTATCACACAAATTCAAAATAGACAAAAATGCTGAATTACGACAGTGTATACTATGACAAAAAGTGGAAATTATTCAATTATCACACAAATTCAAAATGGACAAAAATACTGAATTACGACAGTGTATACCATGACAAAAAAGTGGAAATTATTAAATTATCACACAAATTCAAAATTGAAAAAAATGCTGAATTACGACAGTGTATACCATGACAAAAAAGTGGAAATTATTCAATTATCACACAAATTCAAAATTGACAAAAATACTTAATTACGACAGTGTATACCATGCCAAAAAAGTGGAAATTATTCAATTATCACACAAATTCAAAATAGACAAAAATGCTGAATTACGACAGTGTATACTATGACAAAAAAGTGGAAATTATTCAATTATCACACAAATTCAAAATTGACAAAAATACTGAATTACGACAGTGTATACCATGACAAAAAAGTGGAATTTATTCAATTATCACACAAATTCAAAATTGACAAAAATGCTGAATTACGACAGTGTATACCATGACAAAAAAGTGGAAATTATTCAATTATCACACAAATTCAAAATGGACAAAAATACTGAATTACGACAGTGTATATCATGACATAGAAGTGGAATTTATTCAATTATCACACAAATTCAAAATTGACAAAAATGCTGAATTACGACAGTGTATACTATGACAAAAAGTGGAAATTATTCAATTATCACACAAATTCAAAATTGACAAAAATACTGAATTACGACAGTGTATACCATGCCAAAAAAGTGGAAATTATTCAATTATCACACAAATTCAAAATAGACAAAAATGCTGAATTACGACAGTGTATACTATGACAAAAAAGTTGAAATTTTTCAATTATCACACGAATTCAAAATGGACAAAAATACTGAATTATGACAGTGTATACCATGACAAAAAAAGTGGAAATTATTCAATTATCACACAAATTCAAAATGGACAAAAATACTTAATTACGACATTGTATACCATGCCAAAGAGTGGAAATTATTCAATTATCACACAAATTCAAAATTGACAAAAATACTGAATTACGACAGTGTATACCATGACAAAAAAGTGGAAATTATTCAATTATCACACAAATTCAAAATTGACAAAAATACTGAATTACGACAGTGTATACCATGACAAAAAAGTGGAAATTATTCAATTATCACACAAATTCAAAATTGACAAAAATACTAAATTACGACAGTGTATACCATGACATAGAAGTGGAATTTATTCAATTATCACACAAATTCAAAATTGACAAAAATGCTGAATTACGACAGTGTATACTATGACAAAAAGTGGAAATTATTCAATTATCACACAAATTCAAAATGGACAAAAATACTGAATTACGACAGTGTATACCATGACAAAAAAGTGGAAATTATTCAATTATCACACAAATTCAAAATTGACAAAAATGCTGAATTACGACAGTGTATACCATGACAAAAAAGTGGAAATTATTCAATTATCACACAAATTCAAAATTGACAAAAATACTTAATTACGACAGTGTATACCATGCCAAAAAAGTGGAAATTATTCAATTATCACACAAATTCAAAATAGACAAAAATGCTGAATTACGACAGTGTATACTATGACAAAAAAGTTGAAATTATTCAATTATCACACAAATTCAAAATGGACAAAAATACTGAATTACGACAGTTATACCATGACAAAAAAGTGGAAATTATTCAATTATCACACAAATTCAAAATTGACAAAAATACTTAATTACGACAATGTATACCATGCCAAAAAGTGGAAATTATTCAATTATCACACAAATTCAAAATTGACAAAAATACTTAATTACGACAGTGTATACCATGACAAAAAAGTGGAAATTATTCAATTATCACACGAATTCAAAATTGACAAAAATACTGAATTACGACAGTGTATACCATGACAAAAAAGTTGAAATTATTCAATTATAACACGAATTCAAAATGGACAAAAATGCTGAATTACGACAGTGTATACCATGACAAAAAAGTGGAAATTATTCAATTATCACACAAATTCAAAATTGACAAAAATACTGAATTACGACAGTGTATACCATGACAAAAAAGTGGAAATTATTCAATTATCACACAAATTCAAAATGGACAAAAATACTGAATTACGACAGTGTATACCATGACATAGAAGTGGAATTTATTCAATTATCACACAAATTCAAAATTGACAAAAATGCTGAATTACGACAGTGTATACTATGACAAAAAGTGGAAATTATTCAATTATCACACAAATTCAAAATGGACAAAAATACTGAATTACGACAGTGTATACCATGACAAAAAAGTGGAAATTATTCAATTATCACACAAATTCAAAATTGACAAAACTGCTGAATTACAACAGTGTATACCATGACAAAAAAGTGGAAATTATTCAATTATCACACAAATTCAAAATTGACAAAAATACTTAATTACGACAGTGTATACCATGACAAAAAAGTTGAAATTATTCAATTATACCACGAATTCAAAATGGACAAAAATGCTGAATTACGACAGTGTATACCATGACAAAAAGTGGAAATTATTCAATTATCACACAAATTCAAAATTGACAAAAATACTGAATTACGACAGTGTATACCATGACAAAAAAGTGGAAATTATTCAATTATCACACAAATTCAAAATGGACAAAAATACTGAATTACGACAGTGTATACCATGACATAGAAGTGGAATTTATTCAATTATCACACAAATTCAAAATTGACAAAAATGCTGAATTACGACAGTGTATACTATGACAAAAAGTGGAAATTATTCAATTATCACACAAATTCAAAATGGACAAAAATACTGAATTACGACAGTGTATACCATGACAAAAAAGTGGAAATTATTCAATTATCACACAAATTCAAAATTGACAAAACTGCTGAATTACAACAGTGTATACCATGACAAAAAAGTGGAAATTATTCAATTATCACACAAATTCAAAATTGACAAAAATACTGAATTACGACAGTGTATACCATGACAAAAAAGTTGAAATTATTCAATTATAACACGAATTCAAAATGGACAAAAATGCTGAATTACGACAGTGTATACCATGACAAAAAAGTGGAAATTATTCAATTATCACACAAATTCAAAATTGACAAAAATACTGAATTACGACAGTGTATACCATGACAAAAAAGTGGAAATTATTCAATTATCACACAAATTCAAAATGGACAAAAATACTGAATTACGACAGTGTATACCATGACATAGAAGTGGAATTTATTCAATTATCACACAAATTCAAAATTGACAAAAATGCTGAATTACGACAGTGTATACTATGACAAAAAGTGGAAATTATTCAATTATCACACAAATTCAAAATGGACAAAAATACTGAATTACGACAGTGTATACCATGACAAAAAAGTGGAAATTATTCAATTATCACACAAATTCAAAATTGACAAAACTGCTGAATTACAACAGTGTATACCATGACAAAAAAGTGGAAATTATTCAATTATCACACAAATTCAAAATTGACAAAAATACTTAATTACGACAGTGTATACCATGACAAAAAAGTGGAAATTATTCAATTATCACACAAATTCAAAATAGACAAAAATGCTGAATTACGACAGTGTATACTATGACAAAAAAGTTGAAATTATTCAATTATCACACGAATTCAAAATGGACAAAAATACTGAATTACGACAGTGTATACTATGACAAAAAAGTTGAAATTATTCAATTATCACACGAATTCAAAATGGACAAAAATACTGAATTACGACAGTGTATACTATGACAAAAAGTGGAAATTATTCAATTATCACACAAATTCAAAATTGACAAAAATACTGAATTACGACAGTGTATACCATGACAAAAAAGTGGAAATTATTCAATTATCACACAAATTCAAAATTGACAAAAATGCTGAATTACGACAGTGTATACCATGCCAAAAAGTGGAAATTATTCAATTATCATGCAAATTCAAAATTGACAAAAATACTTAATTACAACAGTGTATACCATGACAAAAAGTGGAAATTATTCAATTATCATGCAAATTCAAAATTGACAAAAATACTGAATTACGACAGTGTATACTATGACAAAAAAGTTGAAATTATTCAATTATCACACGAATTCAAAATGGACAAAAATACTGAATTACGACAGTGTATACTATGACAAAAAAGTTGAAATTATTCAATTATCACACAAATTCAAAATTGACAAAAATGCTGAATTACGACAGTGTATACCATGACAAAAAAGTGGAAATTAATCAATTATCACACAAATTCAAAATTGACAAAAATACTTAATTACGACAGTGTATACCATGCCAAAAAAGTGGAAATTATTCAATTATCACACAAATTCAAAATAGACAAAAATGCTGAATTACGACAGTGTATACTATGACAAAAAAGTGGAAATTATTCAATTATCACACGAATTCAAAATGGACAAAAATACTGAATTACGACAGTGTATACCATGACATAGAAGTGGAATTTATTCAATTATCACACAAATTCAAAATTGACAAAAATGCTGAATTACGACAGTGTATACTATGACAAAAAAGTTGAAATTAATCAATTATCACACAAATTCAAAATTGACAAAAATACTTAATTACGACAGTGTATACCATGCCAAAAAAGTGGAAATTATTCAATTATCACACAAATTCAAAATAGACAAAAATGCTGAATTACGACAGTGTATACTATGACAAAAAAGTGGAAATTATTCAATTATCACACGAATTCAAAATGGACAAAAATACTGAATTACGACAGTGTATACCATGACAAAAAAGTGGAAATTATTCAATTATCACACAAATTCAAAATTGACAAAAATACTAAATTACGACAGTGTATACCATGACAAAAAAGTGGAAATTATTCAATTATCACACAAATTCAAAATAGACAAAAATGCTGAATTACGACAGTGTATACTATGACAAAAAGTGGAAATTATTCAATTATCACACAAATTCAAAATTGAAAAAAATGCTGAATTACGACAGTGTATACCATGACAAAAAAGTGGAAATTATTCAATTATCACACAAATTCAAAATTGACAAAAATACTTAATTACGACAGTGTATACCATGCCAAAAAGTGGAAATTATTCAATTATCATGCAAATTCAAAGATGACAAAAATACTGAATTACGACAGTGTATACTATGACAAAAAAGTTGAAATTATTCAATTATCACACAAATTCAAAATTGACAAAAATGCTGAATTACGACAGTGTATACCATGACAAAAAAGTGGAAATTAATCAATTATCACACAAATTCAAAATTGACAAAAATACTTAATTACGACAGTGTATACCATACCAAAAAAGTGGAAATTATTCAATTATCACACAAATTCAAAATAGACAAAAATGCTGAATTACGACAGTGTATACTGTGACAAAAAAGTGGAAATTATTCAATTATCACACGAATTCAAAATGGACAAAAATACTGAATTACGACAGTGTATACTATGACAAAAAAGTTGAAATTATTCAATTATCACACGAATTCAAAATGGACAAAAATACTGAATTACGACAGTGTGTACTATGACAAAAAAGTTGAAATTATTCAATTATCACACGAATTCAAAATTGACAAAAATACTTAATTACGACAGTGTATACCATGACAAAAAAGTGGAAATTATTCAATTATCACACAAATTCAAAATTGACAAAAATACTTAATTACGACAGTGTATACCATGACAAAAAAAGTGGAAATTATTCAATTATCACACAAATTCAAAATTGACAAAAATACTAAATTACGACAGTGTATACCATGACAAAAAAGTGGAAATTATTCAATTATCACACAAATTCAAAATAGACAAAAATGCTGAATTACGACAGTGTATACTATGACAAAAAGTGGAAATTATTCAATTATCACACAAATTCAAAATTGAAAAAAATGCTGAATTACGACAGTGTATACCATGACAAAAAAGTGGAAATTATTCAATTATCACACAAATTCAAAATTGACAAAAATACTTAATTACGACAGTGTATACCATGCCAAAAAAGTGGAAATTATTCAATTATCACACAAATTCAAAATGGACAAAAATACTGAATTACGACAGTGTATACCATGACATAGAAGTGGAATTTATTCAATTATCACACAAATTCAAAATTGACAAAAATGCTGAATTACGACAGTGTATACTATGACAATAAGTGGAAATTATTCAATTATCACACAAATTCAAAATGGACAAAAATACTGAATTACGACAGTGTATACCATGACAAAAAAGTGGAAATTATTCAATTATCACACAAATTCAAAATTGAAAAAAATGCTGAATTACGACAGTGTATACTATGACAAAAAAGTGGAAATTATTCAATTATCACACTAATTCAAAATTGACAAAAATACTGAATTACGACAGTGTATACAATGACAAAAAAGTGGAAATTATTCAATTATCACACAAATTCAAAATGGACAAAAATTCTGAATTACGACAGTGTATACCATGACATAGAAGTGGAATTTATTCAATTATCACACAAATTCAAAATTGACAAAAATGCTGAATTACGACAGTGTATACTATGACAAAAAAGTTGAAATTATTCAATTATCACACGAATTCAAAATGGACAAAAATACTGAATTACGACAGTGTATACCATGACAAAAAAGTGGAAATTATTCAATTATCACACAAATTCAAAATTGACAAAAATACTTAATTACGACAGTGTATACCATGCCAAAAAGTGGAAATTATTCAATTATCACACAAATTCAAAATTGACAAAAATACTTAATTACGACAGTGTATACCATGACAAAAAAGTGGAAATTATTCAATTATCACACGAATTCAAAATTGACAAAAATACTGAATTACGACAGTGTATACCATGACAAAAAAGTTGAAATTATTCAATTATAACACGAATTCAAAATGGACAAAAATGCTGAATTACGACAGTGTATACCATGACAAAAAAGTGGAAATTATTCAATTATCACACAAATTCAAAATTGACAAAAATACTGAATTACGACAGTGTATACCATGACATAGAAGTGGAATTTATTCAATTATCACACAAATTCAAAATTGACAAAAATGCTGAATTACGACAGTGTATACTATGACAAAAAGTGGAAATTATTCAATTATCACACAAATTCAAAATTGACAAAAATGCTGAATTACGACAGTGTATACTATGACAAAAAGTGGAAATTATTCAATTATCACACAAATTCAAAATGGACAAAAATACTGAATTACGACAGTGTATACCATGACAAAAAAGTGGAAATTATTCAATTATCACACAAATTCAAAATTGACAAAAATGCTGAATTACGACAGTGTATACCATGACAAAAAAGTGGAAATTATTCAATTATCACACAAATTCAAAATTGACTAAAATACTTAATTACGACAGTGTATACCATGACAAAAAAGTGGAAATTATTCAATTATCACACAAATTCAAAATAGACAAAAATGCTGAATTACGACAGTGTATACTATGACAAAAAAGTTGAAATTATTCAATTATCACACGAATTCAAAATGGACAAAAATACTGAATTACGACAGTGTATACTATGACAAAAAAGTTGAAATTATTCAATTATCACACGAATTCAAAATGGACAAAAATACTGAATTACGACAGTGTATACCATGACAAAAAAGTGGAAATTATTCAATTATCACACGAATTCAAAATGGACAAAAATACTGAATTACGACAGTGTATACCATGCCAAAAAGTGGAAATTATTCAATTATCATGCAAATTCAAAATTGACAAAAATACTGAATTACGACAGTGTATACTATGACAAAAAAGTTGAAATTATTCAATTGTCACACAAATTCAAAATGGACAAAAATACTGAATTACGACAGTGTATACCATGACAAAAAAGTGGAAATTATTCAATTATCACACAAATTCAAAATTGACAAAAATGCTGAATTACGACAGTGTATACCATGAAAAAAAGTGGAAATTAATCAATTATCACACAAATTCAAAATTGACAAAAATACTTAATTACGACAGTGTATACCATGCCAAAAAAGTGGAAATTATTCAATTATCACACAAATTCAAAATAGACAAAAATGCTGAATTACGACAGTGTATACTATGACAAAAAAGTTGAAATTATTCAATTATCACACAAATTCAAAATGGACAAAAATACTGATTTACGACAGTGTATACTATGACAAAAAAGTTGAAATTATTCAATTATCACACGAATTCAAAATTGACAAAAATACTTAATTACGACAGTGTATACCATGACAAAAAAGTGGAAATTATTCAATTATCACACAAATTCAAAATTGACAAAAATACTTAATTACGACAGTGTATACCATGACAAAAAAAGTGGAAATTATTCAATTATCACACAAATTCAAAATTGACAAAAATACTAAATTACGACAGTGTATACCATGACAAAAAAGTGGAAATTATTCAATTATCACACAAATTCAAAATTGACAAAAATACTTAATTACGACAGTGTATACCATGACAAAAAAAGTGGAAATTATTCAATTATCACACAAATTCAAAATTGACAAAAATACTAAATTACGACAGTGTATACCATGACAAAAAAGTGGAAATTATTCAATTATCACACAAATTCAAAATGGACAAAAATACTGAGTTACGACAGTGTATACCATGACATAGAAGTGGAATTTATTCAATTATCACACAAATTCAAAATTGACAAAAATGCTGAATTACGACAGTGACAAAAAGTGGACAAATACTATGACAAAAAGTGGAAATTATTCAATTATCACACAAATTCAAAATGGACAAAAATACTGAATTACGACAGTGTATACCATGACAAAAAAGTGGAAATTATTCAATTATCACACAAATTCAAAATTGAAAAAAAATGCTAAATTACGACAGTGTATACCATGACAAAAAAGTGGAAATTATTCAATTATCACACAAATTCAAAATTGACAAAAATACTTAATTACGACAGTGTATACCATGCCAAAAAAGTGGAAATTATTCAATTATCACACAAATTCAAAATGGACAAAAATACTGAATTACGACAGTGTATACC
The DNA here is from genome assembly GCF_024679245.1 of Pseudorasbora parva. NCBI lineage: Eukaryota > Metazoa > Chordata > Actinopteri > Cypriniformes > Gobionidae > Pseudorasbora > Pseudorasbora parva. The sequence goes on along the minus strand of NC_090185.1, from coordinate 14,519,314 downwards.
ATGACATAGAAGTGGAATTTATTCAATTATCACACAAATTCAAAATTGACAAAAATGCTGAATTACGACAGTGTATACTATGACAAAAAGTGGAAATTATTCAATTATCACACAAATTCAAAATGGACAAAAATACTGAATTACGACAGTGTATACCATGACAAAAAAGTGGAAATTATTCAATTATCACACAAATTCAAAATTGAAAAAAATGCTGAATTACGACAGTGTATACCATGACAAAAAAGTGGAAATTATTCAATTATCACACAAATTCAAAATTGACAAAAATACTTAATTACGACAGTGTATACCATGCCAAAAAGTGGAAATTATTCAATTATCACACAAATTCAAAATAGACAAAAATGCTGAATTACGACAGTGTATACTATGACAAAAAAGTTGAAATTATTCAATTATCACACGAATTCAAAATTGACAAAAATACTGAATTATGACAGTGTATACCATGACAAAAAAGTGGAAATTATTCAATTATCACACGAATTCAAAATTGACAAAAATACTGAATTACGACAGTGTATACCATGACAAAAAAGTGGAAATTATTCAATTATCACACGAATTCAAAATGGACAAAAAAACTGAATTACGACAGTGTATACCATGACATAGAAGTGGAATTTATTCAATTATCACACAAATTCAAAATTGACAAAAATGCTGAATTACGACAGTGTATACTATGACAAAAAGTGGAAATTATTCAATTATCACACAAATTCAAAATGGACAAAAATACTGAATTACGACAGTGTATACCATGACAAAAAAGTGGAAATTATTCAATTATCACACAAATTCAAAATTGACAAAAATGCTGAATTACGACAGTGTATACCATGACAAAAAAGTGGAAATTATTCAATTATCACACAAATTCAAAATTGACAAAAATACTTAATTACGACAGTGTATACCATGACAAAAAAGTGGAAATTATTCAATTATCACACAAATTCAAAATAGACAAAAATGCTGAATTACGACAGTGTATACTATGACAAAAAAGTTGAAATTATTCAATTATCACACAAATTCAAAATTGACAAAAATGCTGAATTACGACAGTGTATACCATGACAAAAAAGTGGAAATTAATCAATTATCACACAAATTCAAAATTGACAAAAATACTTAATTACGACAGTGTATACCATGCCAAAAAAGTGGAAATTATTCAATTATCACACAAATTCAAAATAGACAAAAATGCTGAATTACGACAGTGTATACTATGACAAAAAAGTTGAAATTATTCAATTATCACACGAATTCAAAATGGACAAAAATACTGATTTACGACAGTGTATACTATGACAAAAAAGTTGAAATTATTCAATTATCACACGAATTCAAAATTGACAAAAATACTTAATTACGACAGTGTATACCATGACAAAAAAGTGGAAATTATTCAATTATCACACAAATTCAAAATTGACAAAAATACTTAATTACGACAGTGTATACCATGACAAAAAAAGTGGAAATTATTCAATTATCACACAAATTCAAAATTGACAAAAATACTAAATTACGACAGTGTATACCATGACAAAAAAGTGGAAATTATTCAATTATCACACAAATTCAAAATTGACAAAAATACTTAATTACGACAGTGTATACCATGACAAAAAAGTGGAAATTATTCAATTATCACACAAATTCAAAATAGACAAAAATGCTGAATTACGACAGTGTATACTATGACAAAAAAGTGGAAATTATTCAATTATCACACGAATTCAAAATGGACAAAAATACTGAATTACGACAGTGTATACTATGACAAAAAAGTTGAAATTATTCAATTATCACACGAATTCAAAATTGACAAAAATACTGAATTACGACAGTGTGTACTATGACAAAAAAGTTGAAATTATTCAATTATCACACGAATTCAAAATTGACAAAAATACTTAATTACGACAGTGTATACCATGACAAAAAAGTGGAAATTATTCAATTATCACACAAATTCAAAATTGACAAAAATACTTAATTACGACAGTGTATACCATGACAAAAAAGTGGAAATTATTCAATTATCACACAAATTCAAAATTGACAAAAATACTAAATTACGACAGTGTATACCATGACAAAAAAGTGGAAATTATTCAATTATCACACAAATTCAAAATTGACAAAAATACTTAATTACGACAGTGTATACCATGCCAAAAAAGTGGAAATTATTCAATTATCACACAAATTCAAAATGGACAAAAATACTGAATTACGACAGTGTATACCATGACATAGAAGTGGAATTTATTCAATTATCACACAAATTCAAAATTGACAAAAATGCTGAATTACGACAGTGTATACTATGACAAAAAAGTTGAAATTAATCAATTATCACACAAATTCAAAATTGACAAAAATACTTAATTACGACAGTGTATACCATGCCAAAAAAGTGGAAATTATTCAATTATCACACAAATTCAAAATAGACAAAAATGCTGAATTACGACAGTGTATACTATGACAAAAAAGTTGAAATTATTCAATTATCACACGAATTCAAAATGGACAAAAATACTGAATTACGACAGTGTATACTATGACAAAAAAGTTGAAATTATTCAATTATCACACGAATTCAAAATGGACAAAAATACTGAATTACGACAGTGTGTACTATGACAAAAAAGTTGAAATTATTCAATTATCACACGAATTCAAAATTGACAAAAATACTTAATTACGACAGTGTATACCATGACAAAAAAGTGGAAATTATTCAATTATCACACAAATTCAAAATTGACAAAAATACTTAATTACGACAGTGTATACCATGACAAAAAAAGTGGAAATTATTCAATTATTACACAAATTCAAAATTGACAAAAATACTAAATTACGACAGTGTATACCATGACAAAAAAGTGGAAATTATTCAATTATCACACAAATTCAAAATAGACAAAAATGCTGAATTACGACAGTGTATACTATGACAAAAAGTGGAAATTATTCAATTATCACACAAATTCAAAATTGAAAAAAATGCTGAATTACGACAGTGTATACCATGACAAAAAAGTGGAAATTATTCAATTATCACACAAATTCAAAATTGACAAAAATACTTAATTACGACAGTGTATACCATGCCAAAAAGTGGAAATTATTCAATTATCATGCAAATTCAAAGTTGACAAAAATACTGAATTACGACAGTGTATACTATGACAAAAAAGTTGAAATTATTCAATTATCACACAAATTCAAAATTGACAAAAATGCTGAATTACGACAGTGTATACCATGACAAAAAAGTGGAAATTAATCAATTATCACACAAATTCAAAATTGACAAAAATACTTAATTACGACAGTGTATACCATGCCAAAAAAGTGGAAATTATTCAATTATCACACAAATTCAAAATAGACAAAAATGCTGAATTACGACAGTGTATACTATGACAAAAAAGTGGAAATTATTCAATTATCACACAAATTCAAAATGGACAAAAATACTGAATTACGACAGTGTATACTATGACAAAAAAGTTGAAATTATTCAATTATCACACGAATTCAAAATGGACAAAAATACTGAATTACGACAGTGTGTACTATGACAAAAAAGTTGAAATTATTCAATTATCACACGAATTCAAAATTGACAAAAATACTTAATTACGACAGTGTATACCATGACAAAAAAGTGGAAATTATTCAATTATCACACAAATTCAAAATTGACAAAAATACTTAATTACGACAGTGTATACCATGACAAAAAAAGTGGAAATTATTCAATTATCACACAAATTCAAAATTGACAAAAATACTAAATTACGACAGTGTATACCATGACAAAAAAGTGGAAATTATTCAATTATCACACAAATTCAAAATAGACAAAAATGCTGAATTACGACAGTGTATACTATGACAAAAAGTGGAAATTATTCAATTATCACACAAATTCAAAATTGAAAAAAATGCTGAATTACGACAGTGTATACCATGACAAAAAAGTGGAAATTATTCAATTATCACACAAATTCAAAATTGACAAAAATACTTAATTACGACAGTGTATACCATGCCAAAAAAGTGGAAATTATTCAATTATCACACAAATTCAAAATGGACAAAAATACTGAATTACGACAGTGTATACCATGACATAGAAGTGGAATTTATTCAATTATCACACAAATTCAAAATTGACAAAAATGCTGAATTACGACAGTGTATATTCTATGACAAAAAGTGGAAATTATTCAATTATCACACAAATTCAAAATGGACAAAAATACTGAATTACGACAGTGTATACCATGACAAAAAAGTGGAAATTATTCAATTATCACACAAATTCAAAATTGAAAAAAATGCTGAATTACGACAGTGTATATACTATGACAAAAAAGTGGAAATTATTCAATTATCACACTAATTCAAAATTGACAAAAATACTGAATTACGACAGTGTATACAATGACAAAAAAGTGGAAATTATTCAATTATCACACAAATTCAAAATTGACAAAAATGCTGAATTACGACAGTGTATACTATGACAAAAAGTGGAAATTATTCAATTATCACACAAATTCAAAATGGACAAAAATACTGAATTACGACAGTGTATACCATGACATAGAAGTGGAATTTATTCAATTATCACACAAATTCAAAATTGACAAAAATGCTGAATTACGACAGTGTATACTATGACAAAAAGTGGAAATTATTCAATTATCACACAAATTCAAAATGGACAAAAATACTGAATTACGACAGTGTATACCATGACAAAAAAGTGGAAATTATTCAATTATCACACAAATTCAAAATTGACAAAAATACTTAATTACGACAGTGTATACCATGCCAAAAAGTGGAAATTATTCAATTATCACACAAATTCAAAATAGACAAAAATGCTGAATTACGACAGTGTATACTATGACAAAAAAGTTGAAATTATTCAATTATCACACGAATTCAAAATTGACAAAAATACTGAATTATGACAGTGTATACCATGACAAAAAAGTGGAAATTATTCAATTATCACACGAATTCAAAATTGACAAAAATACTGAATTACGACAGTGTATACCATGACAAAAAAGTGGAAATTATTCAATTATCACACGAATTCAAAATGGACAAAAAAACTGAATTACGACAGTGTATACCATGACATAGAAGTGGAATTTATTCAATTATCACACAAATTCAAAATTGACAAAAATGCTGAATTACGACAGTGTATACTATGACAAAAAGTGGAAATTATTCAATTATCACACAAATTCAAAATGGACAAAAATACTGAATTACGACAGTGTATACCATGACAAAAAAGTGGAAATTATTCAATTATCACACAAATTCAAAATTGACAAAAATGCTGAATTACGACAGTGTATACCATGACAAAAAAGTGGAAATTATTCAATTATCACACAAATTCAAAATTGACAAAAATACTTAATTACGACAGTGTATACCATGACAAAAAAGTGGAAATTATTCAATTATCACACAAATTCAAAATAGACAAAAATGCTGAATTACGACAGTGTATACTATGACAAAAAAGTTGAAATTATTCAATTATCACACAAATTCAAAATTGACAAAAATGCTGAATTACGACAGTGTATACCATGACAAAAAAGTGGAAATTAATCAATTATCACACAAATTCAAAATTGACAAAAATACTTAATTACGACAGTGTATACCATGCCAAAAAAGTGGAAATTATTCAATTATCACACAAATTCAAAATAGACAAAAATGCTGAATTACGACAGTGTATACTATGACAAAAAAGATGAAATTATTCAATTATCACACGAATTCAAAATGGACAAAAATACTGATTTACGACAGTGTATACTATGACAAAAAAGTTGAAATTATTCAATTATCACACAAATTCAAAATTGACAAAAATACTTAATTACGACAGTGTATACCATGACAAAAAAGTGGAAATTATTCAATTATCACACAAATTCAAAATTGACAAAAATACTTAATTACGACAGTGTATACCATGACAAAAAAAGTGGAAATTATTCAATTATCACACAAATTCAAAATGGACAAAAATACTGAATTACGACAGTGTATACCATGACAAAAAAGTGGAAATTATTCAATTATCACACAAATTCAAAATTGAAAAAAATGCTGAATTACGACAGTGTATACTATGACAAAAAAGTGGAAATTATTCAATTATCACACTAATTCAAAATTGACAAAAATACTGAATTACGACAGTGTATACAATGACAAAAAAGTGGAAATTATTCAATTATCACACAAATTCAAAATTGACAAAAATGCTGAATTACGACAGTGTATACTATGACAAAAAGTGGAAATTATTCAATTATCACACAAATTCAAAATGGACAAAAATACTGAATTACGACAGTGTATACTATGACAAAAAAGTTGAAATTATTCAATTATCACACGAATTCAAAATGGACAAAAATACTGAATTACGACAGTGTATACCATGACAAAAAAGTGGAAATTATTCAATTATCACACGAATTCAAAATGGACAAAAATACTGAATTACGACAGTGTATACCATGCCAAAAAGTGGAAATTATTCAATTATCATGCAAATTCAAAATTGACAAAAATACTGAATTACGACAGTGTATACCATGACAAAAAAGTGGAAATTATTCAATTATCACACAAATTCAAAATTGACAAAAATGCTGAATTACGACAGTGTATACCATGACAAAAAAGTGGAAATTAATCAATTATCACACAAATTCAAAATTGACAAAAATACTTAATTACGACAGTGTATACCATGCCAAAAAAGTGGAAATTATTCAATTATCACACAAATTCAAAATAGACAAAAATGCTGAATTACGACAGTGTATACTATGACAAAAAAGTTGAAATTATTCAATTATCACACAAATTCAAAATGGACAAAAATACTGATTTACGACAGTGTATACTATGACAAAAAAGTTGAAATTATTCAATTATCACACGAATTCAAAATTGACAAAAATACTTAATTACGACAGTGTATACCATGACAAAAAAGTGGAAATTATTCAATTATCACACAAATTCAAAATTGACAAAAATACTTAATTACGACAGTGTATACCATGACAAAAAAGTGGAAATTATTCAATTATCACACAAATTCAAAATTGACAAAAATACTAAATTACGACAGTGTATACCATGACAAAAAAGTGGAAATTATTCAATTATCACACAAATTCAAAATTGACAAAAATACTTAATTACGACAGTGTATACCATGACAAAAAAAGTGGAAATTATTCAATTATCACACAAATTCAAAATTGACAAAAATACTAAATTACAACAGTGTATACCATGACAAAAAAGTGGAAATTATTCAATTATCACACAAATTCAAAATGGACAAAAATACTGAGTTACGACAGTGTATACCATGACATAGAAGTGGAATTTATTCAATTATCACACAAATTCAAAATTGACAAAAATGCTGAATTACGACAGTGACAAAAAGTGGACAAATACTATGACAAAAAGTGGAAATTATTCAATTATCACACAAATTCAAAATGGACAAAAATACTGAATTACGACAGTGTATACCATGACAAAAAAGTTGAAATTATTCAATTATCACACGAATTCAAAATGGACAAAAATACTGAATTACGACAGTGTATACCATGACAAAAAAAGTGGAAATTATTCAATTATCACACAAATTCAAAATGGACAAAAATACTTAATTACGACAGTGTATACCATGCCAAAGAGTGGAAATTATTCAATTATCACACAAATTCAAAATTGACAAAAATACTGAATTACGACAGTGTAAACCATGACAAAAAAGTGGAAATTATTCAATTATCACACAAATTCAAAATTGACAAAAATACTGAATTACGACAGTGTATACCATGACAAAAAAGTGGAAATTATTCAATTATCACACAAATTCAAAATGGACAAAAATACTGAATTACGACAGTGTATACCATGACAAAAAAGTGGAATTTATTCAATTATCACACAAACTCAAAATTGACAAAAATACTTAATTACGACAGTGTATACCATGCCAAAAAAGTGGAAATTATTCAATTATCACACAAATTCAAAATGGACAAAAATACTGAATTACGACAGTGTATACCATGACATAGAAGTGGAATTTATTCAATTATCACACAAATTCAAAATTGACAAAAATGCTGAATTACGACAGTGTATACTATGACAAAAAGTGGAAATTATTCAATTATCACACAAATTCAAAATGGACAAAAATACTGAATTACGACAGTGTATACCATGCCAAAAAAGTGGAAATTATTCAATTATCACACAAATTCAAAATAGACAAAAATGCTGAATTACGACAGTGTATACTATGACAAAAAAGTTGAAATTATTCAATTATCACACGAATTCAAAATGGACAAAAATACTGAATTACGACAGTGTATACCATGACAAAAAAAGTGGAAATTATTCAATTATCACACAAATTCAAAATGGACAAAAATACTTAATTATGACAGTGTATACCATGCCAAAGAGTGGAAATTATTCAATTATCACACAAATTCAAAATTGACAAAAATACTGAATTACGACAGTGTAAACCATGACAAAAAAGTGGAAATTATTCAATTATCACACAAATTCAAAATTGACAAAAATACTGAATTACGACAGTGTATACCATGACAAAAAAGTGGAAATTATTCAATTATCACACAAATTCAAAATGGACAAAAATACTGAATTACGACAGTGTATACCATGACAAAAAAGTGGAATTTATTCAATTATCACACAAACTCAAAATTGACAAAAATACTTAATTACGACAGTGTATACCATGCCAAAAAAGTGGAAATTATTCAATTATCACACAAATTCAAAATGGACAAAAATACTGAATTACGACAGTGTATACCATGACATAGAAGTGGAATTTATTCAATTATCACACAAATTCAAAATTGACAAAAATGCTGAATTACGACAGTGTATACTATGACAAAAAGTGGAAATTATTCAATTATCACACAAATTCAAAATGGACAAAAATACTGAATTACGACAGTGTATACCATGACAAAAAAGTGGAAATTATTCAATTATCACACAAATTCAAAATTGACAAAAATGCTGAATTACGACAGTGTATACTATGACAAAAAAGTTGAAATTATTCAATTATCACACTAATTCAAAATTGACAAAAATACTGAATTACGACAGTGTATACCATGACAAAAAAGTGGAAATTATTCTATTATCACACGAATTCAAAATTGACAAAAATACTGAATTACGACAGTGTATACCATGACAAAAAAGTGGAAATTATTCAATTATCACACAAATTCAAAATGGACAAAAATACTGAATTACGACAGTGTATACCATGACATAGAAGTGGAATTTATTCAATTATCACACAAATTCAAAATTGACAAAAATGCTGAATTACGACAGTGTATACTATGACAAAAAGTGGAAATTATTCAATTATCACACAAATTCAAAATGGACAAAAATACTGAATTACGACAGTGTATACCATGACAAAAAAGTGGAAATTATTCAATTATCACACAAATTCAAAATTGACAAAAATGCTGAATTACGACAGTGTATACCATGACAAAAAAGTGGAAATTATTCAATTATCACACAAATTCAAAATTGACTAAAATACTTAATTACGACAGTGTATACCATGACAAAAAAGTGGAAATTATTCAATTATCACACAAATTCAAAATAGACAAAAATGCTGAATTACGACAGTGTATACTATGACAAAAAAGTTGAAATTATTCAATTATCACACGAATTCAAAATGGACAAAAATACTGAATTACGACAGTGTATACTATGACAAAAAAGTTGAAATTATTCAATTATCACACGAATTCAAAATGGACAAAAATACTGAATTACGACAGTGTATACCATGACAAAAAAGTGGAAATTATTCAATTATCACACGAATTCAAAACGGACAAAAATACTGAATTACGACAGTGTATACCATGCCAAAAAGTGGAAATTATTCAATTATCATTCAAATTCAAAATTGACAAAAATACTGAATTACGACAGTGTATACTATGACAAAAAAGTTGAAATTATTCAATTATCACACGAATTCAAAATGGACAAAAATACTGAATTACGACAGTGTATACCATGACAAAAAAGTGGAAATTATTCAATTATCACACAAATTCAAAATTGACAAAAATGCTGAATTACGACAGTGTATACCATGACAAAAAAGTGGAAATTAATCAATTATCACACAAATTCAAAATTGACAAAAATACTTAATTACGACAGTGTATACCATGCCAAAAAAGTGGAAATTATTCAATTATCACACAAATTCAAAATAGACAAAAATGCTGAATTACGACAGTGTATACTATGACAAAAAAGTTGAAATTATTCAATTATCACACGAATTCAAAATGGACAAAAATACTGATTTACGACAGTGTATACTATGACAAAAAAGTTGAAATTATTCAATTATCACACGAATTCAAAATTGACAAAAATACTTAATTACGACAGTGTATACCATGACAAAAAAGTGGAAATTATTCAATTATCACACAAATTCAAAATGGACAAAAATACTGAGTTACGACAGTGTATACCATGACATAGAAGTGGAATTTATTCAATTATCACACAAATTCAAAATTGACAAAAATGCTGAATTACGACAGTGACAAAAAGTGGACAAATACTATGACAAAAAGTGGAAATTATTCAATTATCACACAAATTCAAAATGGACAAAAATACTGAATTACGACAGTGTATACCATGACATAGAAGTGGAATTTATTCAATTATCACACAAATTCAAAATTGACAAAAATGCTGAATTACGACAGTGTATACTATGACAAAAAGTGGAAATTATTCAATTATCACACAAATTCAAAATTGACAAAAATACTTAATTACGACAGTGTATACCATGCCAAAAAAGTGGAAATTATTCAATTATCACACAAATTCAAAATAGACAAAAATGCTGAATTACGACAGTGTATACTATGACAAAAAAGTTGAAATTATTCAATTATCACACGAATTCAAAATGGACAAAAATACTGAATTACGACAGTGTATACCATGACAAAAAAAGTGGAAATTATTCAATTATCACACAAATTCAAAATGGACAAAAATACTTAATTATGACAGTGTATACCATGCCAAAGAGTGGAAATTATTCAATTATCACACAAATTCAAAATTGACAAAAATACTGAATTACGACAGTGTAAACCATGACAAAAAAGTGGAAATTATTCAATTATCACACAAATTCAAAATTGACAAAAATACTGAATTACGACAGTGTATACCATGACAAAAAAGTGGAAATTATTCAATTATCACACAAATTCAAAATGGACAAAAATACTGAATTACGACAGTGTATACCATGACAAAAAAGTGGAATTTATTCAATTATCACACAAACTCAAAATTGACAAAAATACTTAATTACGACAGTGTATACCATGCCAAAAAAGTGGAAATTATTCAATTATCACACAAATTCAAAATGGACAAAAATACTGAATTACGACAGTGTATACCATGACATAGAAGTGGAATTTATTCAATTATCACACAAATTCAAAATTGACAAAAATGCTGAATTACGACAGTGTATACTATGACAAAAAGTGGAAATTATTCAATTATCACACAAATTCAAAATGGACAAAAATACTGAATTACGACAGTGTATACCATGACAAAAAAGTGGAAATTATTCAATTATCACACAAATTCAAAATTGACAAAAATGCTGAATTACGACAGTGTATACTATGACAAAAAAGTTGAAATTATTCAATTATCACACTAATTCAAAATTGACAAAAATACTGAATTACGACAGTGTATACCATGACAAAAAAGTGGAAATTATTCAATTATCACACGAATTCAAAATGGACAAAAATACTGAATTACGACAGTGTATACCATGACAAAAAAGTGGAAATTATTCAATTATCACACAAATTCAAAATTGACAAAAATGCTGAATTACGACAGTGTATACCATGACAAAAAAGTGGAAATTAATCAATTATCACACAAATTCAAAATTGACAAAAATACTTAATTACGACAGTGTATACCATGCCAAAAAAGTGGAAATTATTCAATTATCACACAAATTCAAAATAGACAAAAATGCTGAATTACGACAGTGTATACTATGACAAAAAAGTTGAAATTATTCAATTATCACACGAATTCAAAATGGACAAAAATACTGATTTACGACAGTGTATACTATGACAAAAAAGTTGAAATTATTCAATTATCACACGAATTCAAAATTGACAAAAATACTTAATTACGACAGTGTATACCATGACAAAAAAGTGGAAATTATTCAATTATCACACAAATTCAAAATGGACAAAAATACTGAGTTACGACAGTGTATACCATGACATAGAAGTGGAATTTATTCAATTATCACACAAATTCAAAATTGACAAAAATGCTGAATTACGACAGTGACAAAAAGTGGACAAATACTATGACAAAAAGTGGAAATTATTCAATTATCACACAAATTCAAAATGGACAAAAATACTGAATTACGACAGTGTATACCATGACATAGAAGTGGAATTTATTCAATTATCACACAAATTCAAAATTGACAAAAATGCTGAATTACGACAGTGTATACTATGACAAAAAGTGGAAATTATTCAATTATCACACAAATTCAAAATTGACAAAAATACTTAATTACGACAGTGTATACCATGCCAAAAAAGTGGAAATTATTCAATTATCACACAAATTCAAAATAGACAAAAATGCTGAATTACGACAGTGTATACTATGACAAAAAAGTTGAAATTATTCAATTATCACACGAATTCAAAATGGACAAAAATACTGAATTACGACAGTGTATACCATGACAAAAAAAGTGGAAATTATTCAATTATCACACAAATTCAAAATGGACAAAAATACTTAATTATGACAGTGTATACCATGCCAAAGAGTGGAAATTATTCAATTATCACACAAATTCAAAATTGACAAAAATACTGAATTACGACAGTGTAAACCATGACAAAAAAGTGGAAATTATTCAATTATCACACAAATTCAAAATTGACAAAAATACTGAATTACGACAGTGTATACCATGACAAAAAAGTGGAAATTATTCAATTATCACACAAATTCAAAATGGACAAAAATACTGAATTACGACAGTGTATACCATGACAAAAAAGTGGAATTTATTCAATTATCACACAAACTCAAAATTGACAAAAATACTTAATTACGACAGTGTATACCATGCCAAAAAAGTGGAAATTATTCAATTATCACACAAATTCAAAATGGACAAAAATACTGAATTACGACAGTGTATACCATGACATAAAAGTGGAATTTATTCAATTATCACACAAATTCAAAATTGACAAAAATGCTGAATTACGACAGTGTATACTATGACAAAAAGTGGAAATTATTCAATTATCACACAAATTCAAAATGGACAAAAATACTGAATTACGACAGTGTATACCATGACAAAAAAGTGGAAATTATTCAATTATCACACAAATTCAAAATTGACAAAAATGCTGAATTACGACAGTGTATACTATGACAAAAAAGTTGAAATTATTCAATTATCACACTAATTCAAAATTGACAAAAATACTGAATTACGACAGTGTATACCATGACAAAAAAGTGGAAATTATTCAATTATCACACGAATTCAAAATGGACAAAAATACTGAATTACGACAGTGTATACCATGACAAAAAAGTGGAAATTATTCAATTATCACACAAATTCAAAATTGACAAAAATGCTGAATTACGACAGTGTATACCATGACAAAAAAGTGGAAATTAATCAATTATCACACAAATTCAAAATTGACAAAAATACTTAATTACGACAGTGTATACCATGCCAAAAAAGTGGAAATTATTCAATTATCACACAAATTCAAAATAGACAAAAATGCTGAATTACGACAGTGTATACTATGACAAAAAAGTTGAAATTATTCAATTATCACACGAATTCAAAATGGACAAAAATACTGATTTACGACAGTGTATACTATGACAAAAAAGTTGAAATTATTCAATTATCACACGAATTCAAAATTGACAAAAATACTTAATTACGACAGTGTATACCATGACAAAAAAGTGGAAATTATTCAATTATCACACAAATTCAAAATGGACAAAAATACTGAGTTACGACAGTGTATACCATGACATAGAAGTGGAATTTATTCAATTATCACACAAATTCAAAATTGACAAAAATGCTGAATTACGACAGTGACAAAAAGTGGACAAATACTATGACAAAAAGTGGAAATTATTCAATTATCACACAAATTCAAAATGGACAAAAATACTGAATTACGACAGTGTATACCATGACATAGAAGTGGAATTTATTCAATTATCACACAAATTCAAAATTGACAAAAATGCTGAATTACGACAGTGTATACTATGACAAAAAGTGGAAATTATTCAATTATCACACAAATTCAAAATTGACAAAAATACTTAATTACGACAGTGTATACCATGCCAAAAAAGTGGAAATTATTCAATTATCACACAAATTCAAAATAGACAAAAATGCTGAATTACGACAGTGTATACTATGACAAAAAAGTTGAAATTATTCAATTATCACACGAATTCAAAAAGAACAAAAATACTGAATTACGACAGTGTATACCATGACAAAAAAAGTGGAAATTATTCAATTATCACACAAATTCAAAATGGACAAAAATACTTAATTATGACAGTGTATACCATGCCAAAGAGTGGAAATTATTCAATTATCACACAAATTCAAAATTGACAAAAATACTGAATTACGACAGTGTAAACCATGACAAAAAAGTGGAAATTATTCAATTATCACACAAATTCAAAATTGACAAAAATACTGAATTACGACAGTGTATACCATGACAAAAAAGTGGAAATTATTCAATTATCACACAAATTCAAAATGGACAAAAATACTGAATTACGACAGTGTATACCATGACAAAAAAGTGGAATTTATTCAATTATCACACAAACTCAAAATTGACAAAAATACTTAATTACGACAGTGTATACCATGCCAAAAAAGTGGAAATTATTCAATTATCACACAAATTCAAAATGGACAAAAATACTGAATTACGACAGTGTATACCATGACATAGAAGTGGAATTTATTCAATTATCACACAAATTCAAAATTGACAAAAATGCTGAATTACGACAGTGTATACTATGACAAAAAGTGGAAATTATTCAATTATCACACAAATTCAAAATGGACAAAAATACTGAATTACGACAGTGTATACCATGACAAAAAAGTGGAAATTATTCAATTATCACACAAATTCAAAATTGACAAAAATGCTGAATTACGACAGTGTATACTATGACAAAAAAGTTGAAATTATTCAATTATCACACTAATTCAAAATTGACAAAAATACTGAATTACGACAGTGTATACCATGACAAAAAAGTGGAAATTATTCAATTATCACACGAATTCAAAATTGACAAAAATACTGAATTACGACAATGTATACCATGACAAAAAAGTGGAAATTATTCAATTATCACACAAATTCAAAATTGACAAAAATACTGAATTACGACAGTGTATACCATGACAAAAAAGTGGAAATTATTCTATTATCACACGAATTCAAAATTGACAAAAATACTGAATTACGACAGTGTATACCATGACAAAAAAGTGGAAATTATTCAATTATCACACAAATTCAAAATTGACAAAAATGCTGAATTACGACAGTGTATACCATGACAAAAAAGTGGAAATTATTCAATTATCACACAAATTCAAAATGGACAAAAATTCTGAATTACGACAGTGTATACCATGACATAGAAGTGGAATTTATTCAATTATCACACAAATTCAAAATTGACAAAAATGCTGAATTACGACAGTGTATACTATGACAAAAAAGTTGAAATTATTCAATTATCACACGAATTCAAAATGGACAAAAATACTGAATTACGACAGTGTATACCATGACAAAAAAGTGGAAATTATTCAATTATCACACAAATTCAAAATTGACAAAAATACTTAATTACGACAGTGTATACCATGCCAAAAAGTGGAAATTATTCAATTATCACACAAATTCAAAATTGACAAAAATGCTTAATTACGACAGTGTATACCATGACAAAAAAGTGGAAATTATTCAATTATCACACGAATTCAAAATTGACAAAAATACTGAATTACGACAGTGTATACCATGACAAAAAAGTTGAAATTATTCAATTATAACACGAATTCAAAATGGACAAAAATGCTGAATTACGACAGTGTATACCATGACAAAAAAGTGGAAATTATTCAATTATCACACAAATTCAAAATTGACAAAAATACTGAATTACGACAGTGTATACCATGACAAAAAAGTGGAAATTATTCAATTATCACACAAATTCAAAATGGACAAAAATACTGAATTACGACAGTGTATACCATGACATAGAAGTGGAATTTATTCAATTATCACACAAATTCAAAATTGACAAAAATGCTGAATTACGACAGTGTATACTATGACAAAAAGTGGAAATTATTCAATTATCACACAAATTCAAAATGGACAAAAATACTGAATTACGACAGTGTATACCATGACAAAAAAGTGGAAATTATTCAATTATCACACAAATTCAAAATTGACAAAAATGCTGAATTACGACAGTGTATACCATGACAAAAAAGTGGAAATTATTCAATTATCACACAAATTCAAAATTGACTAAAATACTTAATTACGACAGTGTATACCATGACAAAAAAGTGGAAATTATTCAATTATCACACAAATTCAAAATAGACAAAAATGCTGAATTACGACAGTGTATACTATGACAAAAAAGTTGAAATTATTCAATTATCACACGAATTCAAAATGGACAAAAATACTGAATTACGACAGTGTATACTATGACAAAAAAGTTGAAATTATTCAATTATCACACGAATTCAAAATGGACAAAAATACTGAATTACGACAGTGTATACCATGACAAAAAAGTGGAAATTATTCAATTATCACACGAATTCAAAATGGACAAAAATACTGAATTACGACAGTGTATACCATGCCAAAAAGTGGAAATTATTCAATTATCATTCAAATTCAAAATTGACAAAAATACTGAATTACGACAGTGTATACTATGACAAAAAAGTTGAAATTATTCAATTATCACACGAATTCAAAATGGACAAAAATACTGAATTACGACAGTGTATACCATGACAAAAAAGTGGAAATTATTCAATTATCACACAAATTCAAAATTGACAAAAATGCTGAATTACGACAGTGTATACCATGACAAAAAAGTGGAAATTAATCAATTATCACACAAATTCAAAATTGACAAAAATACTTAATTACGACAGTGTATACCATGCCAAAAAAGTGGAAATTATTCAATTATCACACAAATTCAAAATAGACAAAAATGCTGAATTACGACAGTGTATACTATGACAAAAAAGTTGAAATTATTCAATTATCACACGAATTCAAAATGGACAAAAATACTGATTTACGACAGTGTATACTATGACAAAAAAGTTGAAATTATTCAATTATCACACGAATTCAAAATTGACAAAAATACTTAATTACGACAGTGTATACCATGACAAAAAAGTGGAAATTATTCAATTATCACACAAATTCAAAATTGACAAAAATACTTAATTACGACAGTGTATACCATGACAAAAAAGTGGAAATTATTCAATTATCACACAAATTCAAAATTGACAAAAATACTAAATTACGACAGTGTATACCATGACAAAAAAGTGGAAATTATTCAATTATCACACAAATTCAAAATTGACAAAAATACTTAATTACGACAGTGTATACCATGACAAAAAAAGTGGAAATTATTCAATTATCACACAAATTCAAAATTGACAAAAATACTAAATTACGACAGTGTATACCATGACAAAAAAGTGGAAATTATTCAATTATCACACAAATTCAAAATGGACAAAAATACTGAGTTACGACAGTGTATACCATGACATAGAAGTGGAATTTATTCAATTATCACACAAATTCAAAATTGACAAAAATGCTGAATTACGACAGTGACAAAAAGTGGACAAATACTATGACAAAAAGTGGAAATTATTCAATTATCACACAAATTCAAAATGGACAAAAATACTGAAATACGACAGTGTATACCATGACAAAAAAGTGGAAATTATTCAATTATCACACAAATTCAAAATTGACAAAAATACTTAATTACGACAGTGTATACCATGCCAAAAAAAGTGGAAATTATTCAATTATCACACAAATTCAAAATGGACAAAAATACTGAATTACGACAGTGTATACCATGACATAGAAGTGGAATTTATTCAATTATCACACAAATTCAAAATTGACAAAAATGCTGAATTACGACAGTGTATACTATGACAAAAAGTGGAAATTATTCAATTATCACACAAATTCAAAATGGACAAAAATACTGAATTACGACAGTGTATACCATGACAAAAAAGTGGAAATTATTCAATTATCACACAAATTCAAAATTGAAAAAAATGCTGAATTACGACAGTGTATACCATGACAAAAAAGTGGAAATTATTCAATTATCACACAAATTCAAAATTGACAAAAATACTGAATTACGACAGTGTATACCATGCCAAAAAGTGGAAATTATTCAATTATCACACAAATTCAAAATAGACAAAAATGCTGAATTACGACAGTGTATACTATGACAAAAAAGTTGAAATTATTCAATTATCACACGAATTCAAAATTGACAAAAATACTGAATTATGACAGTGTATACCATGACAAAAAAGTGGAAATTATTCAATTATCACACAAATTCAAAATAGACAAAAATGCTGAATTACGACAGTGTATACTATGACAAAAAAGTTGAAATTATTCAATTATCACACGAATTCAAAATGGACAAAAATACTGAATTACGACAGTGTATACCATGACAAAAAAAGTGGAAATTATTCAATTATCACACAAATTCAAAATGGACAAAAATACTTAATTACGACAGTGTATACCATGCCAAAGAGTGGAAATTATTCAATTATCACACAAATTCAAAATTGACAAAAAATACTGAATTACGACAGTGTAAACCATGACAAAAAAGTGGAAATTATTCAATTATCACACAAATTCAAAATTGACAAAAATACTGAATTACGACAGTGTATACCATGACAAAAAAGTGGAAATTATTCAATTATCAAACAAATTCAAAATGGACAAAAATACTGAATTACGACAGTGTATACCATGACAAAAAAGTGGAATTTATTCAATTATCACACAAATTCAAAATTGACAAAAATGCTGAATTACGACAGTGTATACCATGACAAAAAAGTGGAAATTATTCAATTATCACACAAATTCAAAATGGACAAAAATACTGAATTACGACAGTGTATACCATGACATAGAAGTGGAATTTATTCAATTATCACACAAATTCAAAATTGACAAAAATGCTGAATTACGACAGTGTATACTATGACAAAAAGTGGAAATTATTCAATTATCACACAAATTCAAAATTGACAAAAATACTGAATTACGACAGTGTATAACCATGACAAAAAAGTGGAAATTATTCAATTATCACACAAATTCAAAATTGACAAAAATGCTGAATTACGACAGTGTATACCATGACAAAAAAGTGGAAATTATTCAATTATCACACAAATTCAAAATTGACAAAAATACTTAATTACGACAGTGTATACCATGCCAAAAAAGTGGAAATTATTCAATTATCACACAAATTCAAAATAGACAAAAATGCTGAATTACGACAGTGTATACTATGACAAAAAGTGGAAATTATTCAATTATCACACAAATTCAAAATGGACAAAAATACTGAATTACGACAGTGTATACCATGACAAAAAAGTGGAAATTATTCAATTATCACACAAATTCAAAATTGACAAAAATGCTGAATTACGACAGTGTATACCATGACAAAAAAGTGGAAATTATTCAATTATCACACAAATTCAAAATTGACTAAAATACTTAATTACGACAGTGTATACCATGCCAAAAAAGTGGAAATTATTCAATTATCACACAAATTCAAAATAGACAAAAATGCTGAATTACGACAGTGTATACTATGACAAAAAAGTTGAAATTATTCAATTATCACACGAATTCAAAATGGACAAAAATACTGAATTACGACAGTGTATACTATGACAAAAAAGTTGAAATTATTCAATTATCACACGAATTCAAAATGGAAAAAATACTGAATTACGACAGTGTATACCATGACAAAAAAGTGGAAATTATTCAATTATCACACGAATTCAAAATGGACAAAAATACTGAATTACGACAGTGTATACCATGACAAAAAAGTGGAAATTATTCAATTATCACACAAATTCAAAATTGACAAAAATACTTAATTACGACAGTGTATACCATGCCAAAAAGTGGAAATTATTCAATTATCATGCAAATTCAAAATTGACAAAAATACTTAATTACGACAGTGTATACTATGACAAAAAAGTTGAAATTATTCAATTATCACACAAATTCAAAATGGACAAAAATACTGAATTACGACAGTGTATACCATGACAAAAAAGTGGAAATTATTCAATTATCACACAAATTCAAAATTGACAAAAATGCTGAATTACGACAGTGTATACCATGACAAAAAAGTGGAAATTATTCAATTATCACACAAATTCAAAATTGACAAAAATACTTAATTACGACAGTGTATACCATGCCAAAAAAGTGGAAATTATTCAATTATCACACAAATTCAAAATAGACAAAAATGCTGAATTACGACAGTGTATACTATGACAAAAAGTGGAAATTATTCAATTATCACACAAATTCAAAATGGACAAAAATACTGAATTACGACAGTGTATACCATGACAAAAAAGTGGAAATTATTCAATTATCACACAAATTCAAAATTGACAAAAATGCTGAATTACGACAGTGTATACCATGACAAAAAAGTGGAAATTATTCAATTATCACACAAATTCAAAATTGACTAAAATACTTAATTACGACAGTGTATACCATGCCAAAAAAGTGGAAATTATTCAATTATCACACAAATTCAAAATAGACAAAAATGCTGAATTACGACAGTGTATACTATGACAAAAAAGTTGAAATTATTCAATTATCACACGAATTCAAAATGGACAAAAATACTGAATTACGACAGTGTATACTATGACAAAAAAGTTGAAATTATTCAATTATCACACGAATTCAAAATGGAAAAAATACTGAATTACGACAGTGTATACCATGACAAAAAAGTGGAAATTATTCAATTATCACACGAATTCAAAATGGACAAAAATACTGAATTACGACAGTGTATACCATGACAAAAAAGTGGAAATTATTCAATTATCACACAAATTCAAAATTGACAAAAATACTTAATTACGACAGTGTATACCATGCCAAAAAGTGGAAATTATTCAATTATCATGCAAATTCAAAATTGACAAAAATACTGAATTACGACAGTGTATACTATGACAAAAAAGTTGAAATTATTCAATTATCACACAAATTCAAAATGGACAAAAATACTGAATTACGACAGTGTATACCATGACAAAAAAGTGGAAATTATTCAATTATCACACAAATTCAAAATTGACAAAAATGCTGAATTACGACAGTGTATACCATGACAAAAAAGTGGAAATTAATCAATTATCACACAAATTCAAAATTGACAAAAATACTTAATTACGACAGTGTATACCATGCCAAAAAAGTGGAAATTATTCAATTATCACACAAATTCAAAATAGACAAAAATGCTGAATTACGACAGTGTATACTATGACAAAAAAGTGGAAATTATTCAATTATCACACGAATTCAAAATGGACAAAAATACTGAATTACGACAGTGTATACCATGACAAAAAAGTGGAAATTATTCAATTATCACACGAATTCAAAATTGACAAAAATACTGAATTACGACAGTGTATACTATGACAAAAAGTGGAAATTATTCAATTATCACACAAATTCAAAAGGGACAAAAATACTGAATTACAACAGTGTATACCATGACAAAAAAGTGGAAATTATTAAATTATCACACAAATTCAAAATTGACAAAAATACTAAATTACGACAGTGTATACCATGACAAAAAAGTGGAAATTATTCAATTATCACACAAATTCAAAATGGACAAAAATACTGAATTACGACAGTGTATACCATGACATAGAAGTGGAATTTATTCAATTATCACACAAATTCAAAAGGGACAAAAATACTGAATTACGACAGTGTATACCATGACAAAAAAGTGGAAATTATTCAATTATCACACAAATTCAAAATTGACAAAAATGCTGAATTACGACAGTGTATACCATGACAAAAAAGTGGAAATTAATCAATTATCACACAAATTCAAAATTGACAAAAATACTTAATTACGACAGTGTATACCATGCCAAAAAAGTGGAAATTATTCAATTATCACACAAATTCAAAATAGACAAAAATGCTGAATTACGACAGTGTATACTATGACAAAAAAGTGGAAATTATTCAATTATCACACGAATTCAAAATGGACAAAAATACTGAATTACGACAGTGTATACCATGGCAAAAAAGTGGAAATTATTCAATTATCACACGAATTCAAAATTGACAAAAATACTGAATTACGACAGTGTATACTATGACAAAAAGTGGAAATTATTCAATTATCACACAAATTCAAAAGGGACAAAAATACTGAATTACAACAGTGTATACCATGACAAAAAAGTGGAAATTATTAAATTATCACACAAATTCAAAATTGACAAAAATACTAAATTACGACAGTGTATACCATGACAAAAAAGTGGAAATTATTCAATTATCACACAAATTCAAAATTGACAAAAATGCTGAATTACGACAGTGTATACCATGACAAAAAAGTGGAAATTAATCAATTATCACACAAATTCAAAATTGACAAAAATACTTAATTACGACAGTGTATACCATGCCAAAAAAGTGGAAATTATTCAATTATCACACAAATTCAAAATAGACAAAAATGCTGAATTACGACAGTGTATACTATGACAAAAAAGTTGAAATTATTCAATTATCACACGAATTCAAAATGGACAAAAATACTGATTTACGACAGTGTATACTATGACAAAAAAGTTGAAATTATTCAATTATCACACGAATTCAAAATTGACAAAAATACTTAATTACGACAGTGTATACCATGACAAAAAAGTGGAAATTATTCAATTATCACACAAATTCAAAATTGACAAAAATACTTAATTACGACAGTGTATACCATGACAAAAAAGTGGAAATTATTCAATTATCACACAAATTCAAAATTGACAAAAATACTAAATTACGACAGTGTATACCATGACAAAAAAGTGGAAATTATTCAATTATCACACAAATTCAAAATTGACAAAAATACTTAATTACGACAGTGTATACCATGACAAAAAAAGTGGAAATTATTCAATTATCACACAAATTCAAAATTGACAAAAATACTAAATTACGACAGTGTATACCATGACAAAAAAGTGGAAATTATTCAATTATCACACAAATTCAAAATGGACAAAAATACTGAGTTACGACAGTGTATACCATGACATAGAAGTGGAATTTATTCAATTATCACACAAATTCAAAATTGACAAAAATGCTGAATTACGACAGTGACAAAAAGTGGACAAATACTATGACAAAAAGTGGAAATTATTCAATTATCACACAAATTCAAAATGGACAAAAATACTGAAATACGACAGTGTATACCATGACAAAAAAGTGGAAATTATTCAATTATCACACAAATTCAAAATTGACAAAAATACTTAATTATGACAGTGTATACCATGCCAAAAAAGTGGAAATTATTCAATTATCACACAAATTCAAAATGGACAAAAATACTGAATTACGACAGTGTATACCATGACATAGAAGTGGAATTTATTCAATTATCACACAAATTCAAAATTGACAAAAATGCTGAATTACGACAGTGTATACTATGACAAAAAGTGGAAATTATTCAATTATCACACAAATTCAAAATGGACAAAAATACTGAATTACGACAGTGTATACCATGACAAAAAAGTGGAAATTATTCAATTATCACACAAATTCAAAATTGAAAAAAATGCTGAATTACGACAGTGTATACCATGACAAAAAAGTGGAAATTATTCAATTATCACACAAATTCAAAATTGACAAAAATACTGAATTACGACAGTGTATACCATGCCAAAAAGTGGAAATTATTCAATTATCACACAAATTCAAAATAGACAAAAATGCTGAATTACGACAGTGTATACTATGACAAAAAAGTTGAAATTATTCAATTATCACACGAATTCAAAATTGACAAAAATACTGAATTATGACAGTGTATACCATGACAAAAAAGTGGAAATTATTCAATTATCACACAAATTCAAAATAGACAAAAATGCTGAATTACGACAGTGTATACTATGACAAAAAAGTTGAAATTATTCAATTATCACACGAATTCAAAATGGACAAAAATACTGAATTACGACAGTGTATACCATGACAAAAAAAGTGGAAATTATTCAATTATCACACAAATTCAAAATGGACAAAAATACTTAATTACGACAGTGTATACCATGCCAAAGAGTGGAAAGTATTCAATTATCACACAAATTCAAAATTGACAAAAAATACTGAATTACGACAGTGTAAACCATGACAAAAAAGTGGAAATTATTCAATTATCACACAAATTCAAAATTGACAAAAATACTGAATTACGACAGTGTATACCATGACAAAAAAGTGGAAATTATTCAATTATCAAACAAATTCAAAATGGACAAAAATACTGAATTACGACAGTGTATACCATGACAAAAAAGTGGAATTTATTCAATTATCACACAAATTCAAAATTGACAAAAATGCTGAATTACGACAGTGTATACCATGACAAAAAAGTGGAAATTATTCAATTATCACACAAATTCAAAATGGACAAAAATACTGAATTACGACAGTGTATACCATGACATAGAAGTGGAATTTATTCAATTATCACACAAATTCAAAATTGACAAAAATGCTGAATTACGACAGTGTATACTATGACAAAAAGTGGAAATTATTCAATTATCACACAAATTCAAAATTGACAAAAATACTGAATTACGACAGTGTATACCATGACAAAAAAGTGGAAATTATTCAATTATCACACAAATTCAAAATTGACAAAAATGCTGAATTACGACAGTGTATACCATGACAAAAAAGTGGAAATTATTCAATTATCACACAAATTCAAAATTGACAAAAATACTTAATTACGACAGTGTATACCATGCCAAAAAAGTGGAAATTATTCAATTATCACACAAATTCAAAATAGACAAAAATGCTGAATTACGACAGTGTATACTATGACAAAAAGTGGAAATTATTCAATTATCACACAAATTCAAAATGGACAAAAATACTGAATTACGACAGTGTATACCATGACAAAAAAGTGGAAATTATTCAATTATCACACAAATTCAAAATTGACAAAAATGCTGAATTACGACAGTGTATACCATGACAAAAAAGTGGAAATTATTCAATTATCACACAAATTCAAAATTGACTAAAATACTTAATTACGACAGTGTATACCATGCCAAAAAAGTGGAAATTATTCAATTATCACACAAATTCAAAATAGACAAAAATGCTGAATTACGACAGTGTATACTATGACAAAAAAGTTGAAATTATTCAATTATCACACGAATTCAAAATGGACAAAAATACTGAATTACGACAGTGTATACTATGACAAAAAAGTTGAAATTATTCAATTATCACACGAATTCAAAATGGAAAAAATACTGAATTACGACAGTGTATACCATGACAAAAAAGTGGAAATTATTCAATTATCACACGAATTCAAAATGGACAAAAATACTGAATTACGACAGTGTATACCATGACAAAAAAGTGGAAATTATTCAATTATCACACAAATTCAAAATTGACAAAAATACTTAATTACGACAGTGTATACCATGCCAAAAAGTGGAAATTATTCAATTATCATGCAAATTCAAAATTGACAAAAATACTTAATTACGACAGTGTATACTATGACAAAAAAGTTGAAATTATTCAATTATCACACAAATTCAAAATGGACAAAAATACTGAATTACGACAGTGTATACCATGACAAAAAAGTGGAAATTATTCAATTATCACACAAATTCAAAATTGACAAAAATGCTGAATTACGACAGTGTATACCATGACAAAAAAGTGGAAATTATTCAATTATCACACAAATTCAAAATTGACAAAAATACTTAATTACGACAGTGTATACCATGCCAAAAAAGTGGAAATTATTCAATTATCACACAAATTCAAAATAGACAAAAATGCTGAATTACGACAGTGTATACTATGACAAAAAGTGGAAATTATTCAATTATCACACAAATTCAAAATGGACAAAAATACTGAATTACGACAGTGTATACCATGACAAAAAAGTGGAAATTATTCAATTATCACACAAATTCAAAATTGACAAAAATGCTGAATTACGACAGTGTATACCATGACAAAAAAGTGGAAATTATTCAATTATCACACAAATTCAAAATTGACTAAAATACTTAATTACGACAGTGTATACCATGCCAAAAAAGTGGAAATTATTCAATTATCACACAAATTCAAAATAGACAAAAATGCTGAATTACGACAGTGTATACTATGACAAAAAAGTTGAAATTATTCAATTATCACACGAATTCAAAATGGACAAAAATACTGAATTACGACAGTGTATACTATGACAAAAAAAGTTGAAATTATTCAATTTTCACACACGAATTCAAAATGGAAAAAATACTGAATTACGACAGTGTATACCATGACAAAAAAGTGGAAATTATTCAATTATCACACGAATTCAAAATGGACAAAAATACTGAATTACGACAGTGTATACCATGACAAAAAAGTGGAAATTATTCAATTATCACACAAATTCAAAATTGACAAAAATACTTAATTACGACAGTGTATACCATGCCAAAAAGTGGAAATTATTCAATTATCATGCAAATTCAAAATTGACAAAAATACTGAATTACGACAGTGTATACTATGACAAAAAAGTTGAAATTATTCAATTATCACACAAATTCAAAATGGACAAAAATACTGAATTACGACAGTGTATACCATGACAAAAAAGTGGAAATTATTCAATTATCACACAAATTCAAAATTGACAAAAATGCTGAATTACGACAGTGTATACCATGACAAAAAAGTGGAAATTAATCAATTATCACACAAATTCAAAATTGACAAAAATACTTAATTACGACAGTGTATACCATGCCAAAAAAGTGGAAATTATTCAATTATCACACAAATTCAAAATAGACAAAAATGCTGAATTACGACAGTGTATACTATGACAAAAAAGTGGAAATTATTCAATTATCACACGAATTCAAAATGGACAAAAATACTGAATTACGACAGTGTATACCATGACAAAAAAGTGGAAATTATTCAATTATCACACGAATTCAAAATTGACAAAAATACTGAATTACGACAGTGTATACTATGACAAAAAGTGGAAATTATTCAATTATCACACAAATTCAAAAGGGACAAAAATACTGAATTACAACAGTGTATACCATGACAAAAAAGTGGAAATTATTAAATTATCACACAAATTCAAAATTGACAAAAATACTAAATTACGACAGTGTATACCATGACAAAAAAGTGGAAATTATTCAATTATCACACAAATTCAAAATGGACAAAAATACTGAATTACGACAGTGTATACCATGACATAGAAGTGGAATTTATTCAATTATCACACAAATTCAAAAGGGACAAAAATACTGAATTACGACAGTGTATACCATGACAAAAAAGTGGAAATTATTCAATTATCACACAAATTCAAAATTGACAAAAATGCTGAATTACGACAGTGTATACCATGACAAAAAAGTGGAAATTAATCAATTATCACACAAATTCAAAATTGACAAAAATACTTAATTACGACAGTGTATACCATGCCAAAAAAGTGGAAATTATTCAATTATCACACAAATTCAAAATAGACAAAAATGCTGAATTACGACAGTGTATACTATGACAAAAAAGTGGAAATTATTCAATTATCACACGAATTCAAAATGGACAAAAATACTGAATTACGACAGTGTATACCATGGCAAAAAAGTGGAAATTATTCAATTATCACACGAATTCAAAATTGACAAAAATACTGAATTACGACAGTGTATACTATGACAAAAAGTGGAAATTATTCAATTATCACACAAATTCAAAAGGGACAAAAATACTGAATTACAACAGTGTATACCATGACAAAAAAGTGGAAATTATTAACTTATCACACAAATTCAAAATTGACAAAAATACTAAATTACGACAGTGTATACCATGACAAAAAAGTGGAAATTATTCAATTATCACACAAATTCAAAATGGACAAAAATACTGAATTACGACAGTGTATACTATGACAAAAAGTGGAAATGATTAAATTATCACACAAATTCAAAAGGGACAAAAATACTGAATTACAACAGTGTATACCATGACAAAAAAGTGGAAATTATTAAATTATCACACAAATTCAAAATTGACAAAAATGCTGAATTACGACAGTGTATACCATGACATAGAAGTGGAATTTATTCAATTATCACACAAATTCAAAATTGACAAAAATGCTGAATTACGACAGTGTATACTATGACAAAAAGTGGAAATTATTCAATTATCACACAAATTCAAAATTGACAAAAATACTTAATTACGACAGTGTATACCATGCCAAAAAAGTGGAAATTATTCAATTATCACACAAATTCAAAATAGAAAAGAATGCTGAATTACGACAGTGTATACCATGACAAAAAAGTTGAAATTATTCAATTATCACACGAATTCAAAATGGACAAAAATACTGAATTACGACAGTGTATACCATGACAAAAAAGTGGAAATTATTCAATTATCACACAAATTCAAAATTGACAAAAATACTTAATTACGACAGTGTATACCATGCCAAAAAGTGGAAATTAATCAATTATCACACAAATTCAAAATTGACAAAAATACTGAATTACGACAGTGTATACCATGCCAAAAAAAGTGGAAATTATTCAATTATCACACAAATTCAAAATAGACAAAAATGCTGAATTACGACAGTGTATACTATGACAAAAAAGTGGAAATTATTCAATTATCACACGAATTCAAAATGGACAAAAATACTGAATTACGACAGTGTATACCATGACAAAAAAGTGGAAATTATTCAATTATCACACAAATTCAAAATTGACAAAAATACTGAATTACGACAGTGTATACTATGACAAAAAGTGGAAATTATTCAATTATCACACAAATTCAAAAGGGACAAAAATACTGAATTACAACAGTGTATACCATGACAAAAAAGTGGAAATTATTAAATTATCACACAAATTCAAAATTGACAAAAATACTAAATTACGACAGTGTATACCATGACAAAAAAGTGGAAATTATTCAATTATCACACAAATTCAAAATGGACAAAAATACTGAATTACGACAGTGTATACCATGACATAGAAGTGGAATTTATTCAATTATCACACAAATTCAAAAGGGACAAAAATACTGAATTACGACAGTGTATACTATGACAAAAAGTGGAAATGATTAAATTATCACACAAATTCAAAAGGGACAAAAATACTGAATTACAACAGTGTATACCATGACAAAAAAGTGGAAATTATTAAATTATCACACAAATTCAAAATTGACAAAAATGCTGAATTACGACAGTGTATACCATGACATAGAAGTGGAATTTATTCAATTATCACACAAATTCAAAATTGACAAAAATGCTGAATTACGACAGTGTATACTATGACAAAAAGTGGAAATTATTCAATTATCACACAAATTCAAAATTGACAAAAATACTTAATTACGACAGTGTATACCATGCCAAAAAAGTGGAAATTATTCAATTATCACACAAATTCAAAATAGAAAAGAATGCTGAATTACGACAGTGTATACCATGACAAAAAAGTTGAAATTATTCAATTATCACACGAATTCAAAATGGACAAAAATACTGAATTACGACAGTGTATACCATGACAAAAAAGTGGAAATTATTCAATTATCACACAAATTCAAAATTGACAAAAATACTTAATTACGACAGTGTATACCATGCCAAAAAGTGGAAATTATTCAATTATCACACAAATTCAAAATGGACAAAAATACTGAATTACGACAGTGTATACCATGACAAAAAAGTGGAAATTATTCAATCACACAAATTCAAAATTGACAAAAATACTTAATTACGACAGTGTATACCATGACAAAAAGTGGAAATTATTCAATTATCACACAAATTCAAAATTGACAAAAATACTGAATTACAACAGTGTATACCATGACAAAAAAGTGGAAATTATTCAATTATCACACGAATTCAAAATTGACAAAAATACTGAATTACGACAGTGTATACCATGACAAAAAAGTGGAAATTATTCAATTATCACACAAATTCAAAATTGACAAAAATACTGAATTACGACAGTGTATACCATGACAAAAAAGTGGAAATTTTTCAATTATCACACAAATTCAAAATGGACAAAAATACTGAATTACGACAGTGTATACCATGAAATAGAAGTGGAATTTATTCAATTATCACACAAATTCAAAATTGACAAAAATGCTGAATTACGACAGTGTATACTATGACAAAAAGTGGAAATTATTCAATTATCACACAAATTCAAAATGGACAAAAATACTGAATTACGACAGTGTATACCATGACAAAAAAGTGGAAATTATTCAATTATCACACAAATTCAAAATAGACAAAAATGCTGAATTACGACAGTGTATACTATGACAAAAAGTGGAAATTATTCAATTATCACACAAATTCAAAATGGACAAAAATGCTGAATTACGACAGTGTATACTATGACAAAAAAGTGGAAATCATTCAATTATCACACAAATTCAAAATGGACAAAAATACTGAATTACGACAGTGTATACCAGGGGTCGCCAACTGGCGGACTCCGGTCCGGATCCGGACCGCGAGATGCATCCATCCGGACCGCGAAGCCTTTTGACACACTGAAATAACTAAATGCCTAATGCGATTTAAAATAAATAAATAAATAATCACATTTATATCAGGCAGCTCAGTAGAACCGTTTTTCCTATGTTGCCACGGTTGCGTTGACAGTTAAAGGGGTCGCACACCGGACTGAAGCTCATGGGCGCGTCTCAGGATCTCACAGCGGACGCACACATTACGCGCGAGCTCAGTTTTGAATCGACTCCTGACAGAAGAACTTCACGATGAGTGTATCTCTTGTAGCACAGGGTGAAATCAGTATGTACATGGAGGATTTGAGGGAAATATAATATAAATGTAATACATCGTGCAGCTCTTCTGTCAGAAGTCGATTCAAAACTGAGCTTGCGCTTATGTGAGCGTCCAGTGTGAGATCCTGAGACGCGCCCATGAGCTTCAGTCCGGTGTGCGGCTACGTTACTATGCTCACTATATGTTTAGACGCGCAGTGAAGAGACTGAAGAAAGCGGCGCGCAAAACAGAGGCTGAATCAGAAATTGGCCCCTTAACCCTCATCCACTATTCCCTACGTTAGTCCACTATTACAGTTCACTTGAAGGAGTGAATGAAAACGAGTGCGTGAAGTCGGACAGCTGTTGTGTGTACATCGGCTGTACACTCGTTATTGCGGTGCAAAGTGTGAGTACACTCAAACATGTCCACTGTGGTTTCGGACGCCACTACAAATGGCTGTCCCCTCAAATAATGCCCTATTTAGGGTATAGGGGCGATTTCTGATTCAGCCATACACATTTTAAAGACCCCTTTATCCTCAGCAGTCTGAGGTAAGGGCGCAGAAAATAAATGAGCCAATTTCTCACATGCACTGAAGTTCAGACAATGTAGCTATATTCACTTTTTTATTATTATTATTATTTTATTTTTTTGGAACAAGGAATGTTTATGCTTCCATTCCATCTTTAAGTTCAACTCAGCTCAGCCTTTTGAGAGGTTATTTACGTTATTTACGAACAGTTGAAATAAAGAGATAAAATATTTTGTGGACTTTTTCATTTTTCCAACACTGGTGGCACCTTATTTTTGCCTGTTTGTGTTTCTGGATGATATTGCAAATGATTTTTTACCAGTGCAATTTGAAGCACAGAGAGAGCAGTGCTGAAGATAGTCTAAATGTAGGCTATACATGTGAATGAACATAACATTATGTTATGAGATTTCTGTTTTGTTTTTTAACCAGGAGGGGTTGTGTTCATTGATTGTTACTGTTTATCTCAGTTCAGCAGAAAAAGCACTTTAGTTGCTAGTAATGTTGAAATTAATGTATTTTCAGTGCAGATTTAGAGATGAAGGCATTTTTTCATTCATCATATTTTTGTCAGACATGGCTACTGGTTGAATTAGATATTTTGTACCAATGCAAACAGAATAACCTCAAAATTAAATACATTTTTTGAAGGATTACCTATGTTTGCTTTAAAAAAATGAAAAGACATACTTTATCTATATGAGAACATATTATATTTTGTTCAATAAAGACATTTTAATCTACACTAATTTCTTTAGTCTGGCAAAAAGACATCGATTCATGTTTTTAGGTATATAACTGTCCGGACCTCGGCCGGTGAGAAGGTTTTTTTTCTGGACCCCAAGCTATTTTAGTTGAAGACCCCTGCTTTAGAATAATGGTCTGTTATTGATAGATAACCATGCAGGAAGTAATGCAGGACCAACACCTAGCAATACTATAGCTTGACTAAGTGATCCAACTCTGCCTCTGTCCTCTATGCTATGCAATGAACACTGATCGAATGCGTTATTCTCTAGATTTTACTTCGACTTTTTTTTCTCAAAATGTAACTTTTTTTCTCGAAACACAATGACTTTATTTTCGAAATTGAATGAGTTTAATCTCGCATTATGGTGACTTTAATCTCGAGATGCTTTTTTAAATTTATTTTTAGCTTGGCCCTAATCCTCTTCCGTTAAGCATGTCTTCGCGTCATTTCATCACATCTGTATATATTGAGTCTGACTAATAGTAATAGTACCAATTAGCCTGACAAGCCAGACCCACATCAAGATGTTTGGTCTGGAAACTCACCATTGACAGGGCTCAATCCGAAGGGCGGGATAAACGGTTGTCATTCAAACTCCCTCTGCACTTGATAGGATAGCGCTACACCAACCAGAGCAACGAAGGTGAAGCAGAGCTTGTTGATAGATTAAACATTCACCGTATCCGGTCGGCAAAACTCTGAACACATCTTCCCTTTTTAAGAATGACTTCAGTGCCGTTCTTTGTTCTTTTCTCAGAGAAAAGCTTAACTCCAAGTCTTCCAGAGTCGCAGTCAGAGCTGATTCGAAAGACCGCTGCCGTTAGCCTGTTTCTGTGTTTACTAGAAGCACGCAAGCGCAATTCTGCCGTCATTATGTTAAGCCCCACCCACCGACTCTAAACACGATGTGATTGGCCCAACCAGAGTTTGCCGTTTACAGCTCAGAACTGTATTGAGAGTTGCTAGACGTCACTCGCGGGCAGATTCGATTTGCTGCCGCTAGGGTGCGTCTAGATTTCTAGGCTAAGTATCAATAGTAATAGTAACAAAGGGTTGTTAGCAACATTTCTGACTTAAGCCGATTTTCTGTAACTTTGACTTTAAAAAACGAATGACAAAAATTGGTTCACAGAGAAGATTGTTGTATTGCATTTAGTATTGTATACAAGGCCATACAATGAAAAACATCAAAACACTCCAGGATAAATACAGTATTTCACAATAAGATCAGATTTAATATTCAGTTATAGAGAATCCATAATCAAAAGCAGCCAAAACAAACAGGAAATTACCTCTTAGCACCTCTGGCTAACAAAGTTCCCCTACTAAAAGTAAAATCTGCAGGTTTACTACAGACAAGCCGTTATATTACACGAACATACAGCGGAAATGGTCCCTGTTGTTGAACTCTGTGAAGCGTAGTGTCGTTGGCAGAGTTTTACTCTGGTAATGGTCATTTTCACATCTGCTGTATAAGAGCTGCTGAAACACTATAGGCGTTCACTGCAGGAGCTCTTCCCAGGAAATGGGTTTGGAAAAGACCTCACGCTCCAGCCAGAGGTCATAGTTCATTTGGAAGTCTTCTGGAAGGTCGACCCGCTGTCCCAGAACGCTTTGCAGGCAGTTGTCCACCGGGAGGAACTCCGGGTTGCTCTGGTTCTTGTCGTAGCGTCGGCTGTTGAACCGTTCAATGTTGGCACGTAAGGCGCATTCTTCCGCCTGGAAGTCCCACGGGCGAGCGTCCAGGTCTGCTGTCAGAGACACCAGGAGCACGTTTAACTCTGACACCCAGGTGCTACTAAAATTTCAGGTTTAATAATAATGCAACAAATGATTTAGTGAAGATCCCAGTACAAATTCTTCCCCAACTCACCGTTTCCGTAGGCCCAGTCGTCGTTGAGGCGATGGCGCACTTTCTGGTATATCGCTGACATGGTTTTCATGTTGCTTTTCCTCCATTGCCGCCCCAGATACTTCGTCTGGACTTTGAGCAGTTTGAGCACATAGAGCTGCATCATGGCCTGCTTAACTTTCAGCGCCCTCTTCAGGATCGGAGCTGACTTAAACACCACCAACATCTAGAAATATGCAAAATTTGAGATGACCACTAATGGACGCCTAGGTAGATTAGATGTTCTTGATTTGTGTGGCATCTTACCATGGTCCTGGAGTGCTTCCATTTGGTGAGTTTATTGAGGATGCGCAACAGATTAATACAGGAGAACAAGTTCCTCCAGCAGAACTGATTATTATCACCAGCTTCCTGTAATCCAAACACATCAAACAGCTCAAAGACTTGCTCAGAGGAGCGTTAGACATTCAGGTGTGTATTTTTCTCACCAGACTCTCAGCGGTGAGCTCCGGAAGTTCATGAATGACGCAGTGCGGGAAATCCAGAGCCGAGATACTGCCAAAGAAATTTGACAGATGCCATCACATGAAAAATGACCAGTGGTTAAAGCAAAGCAAGTGCAAAGAAGTAATGCAATCTTCAAACTCCGGGTCATTTTGACCCATGAA
This sequence comes from Pseudorasbora parva, assembly GCF_024679245.1. Taxonomy (NCBI): domain Eukaryota; kingdom Metazoa; phylum Chordata; class Actinopteri; order Cypriniformes; family Gobionidae; genus Pseudorasbora; species Pseudorasbora parva. The sequence goes on along the minus strand of NC_090185.1, from coordinate 14,483,636 downwards.
CAGTTGTTTTTTTGTGTCTGAAATGAACAAATGTCTACTTGAAGCGTCACCTGTTTTTAGCGGTGATGTAGGACATGATGTTCTGGTTGAAGAACTTCAGGATCAGCGGGATGCAGTTGGCAAACACCAGATGCTGTGCCATGTACTCAAACTGCAGTAGAAAAATTGTCAACAGACTCACAAAACAAGGGTTTTACTTACAGTTTTACTATACTTATGAAGGCCAAAATAGTGTCACTAGTCAAAAATATCTGCATGACTATGGAACAAGCCTTCTAAAAGCAAGCCAGATATCACTATTTAAAAGGTTTAGAAATTCCTCAAATCATATTTTGTATAATATAATAACAATGTCAGGTTTTGTGAGTTGGATGTAGGGTTGTTTAGGGTAGAACAAAGCTCCTCACAAACACGTGTTTGTGTACCTGATAGACGTGGTTGAGTTTGAAGTGTTTCAGCAGTAGCAGCAGTATGGCTGAAATGGCTTTGACGATGATTTCTTTATGGCGATTCACATCTACGCCCAACTTCATACTCTGAAGAACCGTAGTGCTAGAAAGAGAAACCAGACAGGCCATCAAACAATTGCATATGTAAGGTACCATCACATTACACAAGTCACTTTCAAACCAATCGGCTTTCTGTTGTTTAGCACATCGAATTCACGAGACCTTGAAGTTTGGAAATGAGCGAAAGTAGCAGGAAATTGAACTTTTCGGATGACTTGGATTTCAACCACAAAAAAATGACATTTTACTTTCGTCCCTCATGTGATACTCCTCTTCCTCTTCAAAGCGATATTAGAGATGCACTGAGGCATCAGCCAAAGATCTATATTGGTATTTTCCCTATTGATTGTTCCAGAGAGAATATCATGAATATTTATAACCCAGGAGATATTTTTTACAGCATGTGATGACATGAGCGCACTGTTGCCATGGCAACCAAGTTAAGCAGTGGCAAGGAGAGTTTGTGTTCAGATATGACTCAATGATTTAGCTTCAAATACACGCAGATTCAGGTTTAAGAGAATCAGTGAGTTAAATGACTCATTCAAATCATAAGTTTACAAGCTCCACTTAAGAATCATTCAGTTTGGTTTATGGTTTACTGCTGTTTAACACTGTCTTACGGCATTTCCTCGGGCAGCACGTCCGCCAGGATGTTGATGGAGTCGGTCTTGGCTTTGGATGTGGGAGCAGCAGCCAACAGGATCTTGAGCAGAGCGATCTGAACACACACACACACAAGGTCTGTCAGTATGAGAACGGTTCAAATGGAGCGTGACTGGTGTGTAAACTGACAGTCTCTCACCATATACTGAGGTAAACTGGGTAAAATACCCTGATACAAGAGCTCTGTAGCACACAACTCCAGCTCTTCCTCACCCTGAACACACAAACACACACAGAGGGTGTATTAAACTCATCATCGGATGCCATTTTGCATCTATCAATGTATCGTCACTCACGCCAGACAGAGGGGTCTTCTGATACTCCTCTTCTTTAGCGATCTGGACCTCAGCGATGGACACATACTTGTGCTGAAACAAACACCAACAAATTAATTAAAATAAATGTATTTAACATTTGGTCAAACTGGACATTGGTCTTGCTTGATTCAATCAGAATTAACACAACTATTAATTTCAAAATCACATTTTGACTGGTCAAAGTCAGGAACGATGTGAATAAAAGGCAGGGTTATGTTAATAAGTCATGGATGATGCTGTGGTAGGGGTGTGGCTACTTACCTGTTTGAGAGTTCTGATGCTTTCATGTATCGGTCTGGGCAAACCGACCACTGTGTCCGTGTCACTGCAACACAAACACAAACATGCATCACTGAGGCTCACAGGAAATGAGCAATGGAGTGGGAGACGACGGACTCACTTTCCCAGCGTGTAACCAATGAATTTACTCCTGCTGGACTCCAGGAAGCTCTCAATATCCTTTTCCCTGGTAAAATGAACATAGACACCAACTTATATTTGAGAAAACCATCAGAAGAACCACATCAAACGGATGAAGTCGAGATTCTACCTGACTTTCGGAGCCCACGGCAGACCCTTGGGAAAACAGACCCTCTCGGAGGGGGGGTGCGGGATGGGCGGCGGCATGACCTCATCGCGCTCCATCGGGAAAGGCTCCGCCTCTAGAGAGTTGTCATTATCGTCGTTTTCCTCTTCATCCTCGCGGGAGTCATCGGCTTTATACGGGTCCTTCTCGTTAAACGCATCTAGATTGTCCTGCTTTATAAGAGCCTGAAGAAATAGATTTAAAGGGTTTACTTTTTCATTTTATTTTCAACTCCGCAGGTTTCCGTCAAATATCTATGTGTCAATGACCTTGTGTTCCCTCCTGGCACGTCTCTGTTGTTGCTCGATGAGGTCTGAGGCGGACGCCGGCGGGGAGGCGGCTCTCATGCTCCGCACCACACGGATACTGTCCTCCGGCAGCGGCGGGAGACCCAATGCCACCCGTCTACTGATCTTACAGCACTGCAGCTGCTCGAACCCTCCTAGAGTGAACTGGGATGCGACAGGAAACACAGACCATAAACATAAGGGCTGTCTGATTCTTACATTTTTGGAATCAACTACAAATAATGGTTCATGATTAGGGGGGGGGGGGGGGGGGGGGGATCTGAAACTCAGCCATCTGAAAAGAGAGACAACTAGTTACTGAAACAACTAAAAACGCGTTTAACACTGAGTGTGGCCATGAATCTCTGTTGTAACTAAGGATGGTGGTTCAGGCTGGTTTGCAGGCCTGGTTTGGTTGGAACTTCGATGCCCCGTTACAGTATGTACCACCGAAAATGGTTCACATAAATTAATTTATTAGCGAGTGACCGAGAGGTGAATTATTAATTTAATAATTTATTGAACTGAAAAAAAAAGCTGTTAAAGAGGAACAGATTCCCTCTCTAATAGAATCGATTCCAACCTTAAAGGGGGGGTGAAATGCTGTTTCATGCATACTGATCTTTTTACACTGTTAAAGACTTGGAATCCCATACTAAACATAGACAAAGTTTCAAAAGTTAAGGTGGACGTTTGATGGGAGTATTTCTTTGTCAAAAATACTACTTCCGGTTAGTCATAAGTTTCGGCAAGTTTTTTGAGATCATGCGTCCCCTTTGACGTTAATGGGGGCGGAATTTCCTTGTATGGGCCTTACGGACAAATCTACCGGAAGCGCGTGAGAGAGGGAGAGAGCTGGCTTGTAGGATGCGCTGAACAGGTGATGTGCACATAACAATGTCACCAAAAAAGTGCGTTTTTGGTTGCCAGACCAAGACAGTCCTGCACAGATTCCCCAAAACCCCCGCGTTAAGGCAACAGTGGATGGAATTTGCTTTTCCGGATCAGCAACTGAGTTGCGCGAATGTTTATATCTGTTCGCTGCATTTCGGTGCCGACTGTTTCATAAACAAGGCCCAGCTCGACACAGGATTTTCCGATCGCCTAATGCTGAAGGATGGAGCAGTCCCAACGTTAGAACCGCAGGCGGTGAGTGAGACTGCTTCAAATGTCTGTGTTTTTGCCAATGCTCATCAAGTAGCCCAAACATGATCACGTATAGTTAATTGATCAATGGAGCATGCGATGTGTAGTGCGTGTACATTTGTTTAGCTGGCCACTATATGTGTAACTTTACGTTTGTGTATTGTAAAAGCACTCCAAACAACAATACACAAAGAGGGGGGAAATATGTTGAACTAAATAAGCACGCTTCTTCATTCAAATGCGCTACTATTCCGTGTCTTTCTATGTAAACACTTAGCCTGCCGTGCAAAACCAGTCCGCTTACTGTCTACACAAACCACGCGTAAACACACACACACGTGCACAACTGCACTTCCTACATGTACACCTTCAAAGACAAAAATACGACGATATAATTCAAGTATAAATATGTAAATAACACAAGCCGCTAAGCATATTATATAGTTAGTGTATAACTTGTACCACATAGAGACGTCCTGCTCTAGTCGTTTTTGCTGCTGCTCCTGTTCAACTGCAGCCTCTGGGTCTGATTCCGGATCATAGATGTATGGCTGTATCTGATTAAAAGCCATATTTTTATTTTGAATAAAGTTTTTTTCCCGCTGTTAGGGATGACACAGCTTTACGACGCACTCGACTCAACACAATAGCAGCAGCGCGCACACGTCATTATTTAGCTCCGCTCACACGACACGCCCCCACCCGCTCGGCTTTTTTCGGAAAGACTCTGAACAGCGCATCTTTCTTATATAATTATAAAAAAAATAAAGATTTTTCGGAGATATGCAGGATGCAATGCTACTCTATAGGTACTCAAGATTGACATGACACTGACTGAAACTGAGTGTTTCACCCCCCCTTTAAGAAACCTAATCTTTTTGGAATCAATTCCCAGCTCTAACAAACTGGTCTAAACCCGAAAATCAAATGAAAAGCTATCATTCTCACCAAGATGGTCTTCCAGAGCAGCAGAAGGACTTTCTTCATGGGGAAATGAGGAGCGTGGCCACTGCAGAATTTGGTCACCATCCCGAACAGCATGACAGAGACGGGCTCATGGTTATAGAGAGGAGAACCTGCCAGGAAGAATTACACAGAGATTCACATTTATACTCTCTTATTAAAGATAATCTTACTCTCTAACTGACACTGACCTAGTTCAGATTTGAAGGTTTCTCTAATAGTTCTCCACTCTGGAGAGTCTGTGGGTTCTTCACGCTGGATGGTTTCCACCATCAGATACATGATGTTCAGCAACACCCTGAAAACACAAGCATGCACAGGGTCAAGGAGGACTAAAGACTTATTCGGACGGTAATTGTTTCTCGTGGGGTCGTAAGGTATTTTCATTATTGCCAGGAGTTAGTCTGTGATTTTATTGCCGTCCGAATCCAGAATGTCAGTGTTTTTTCTCCCACCACCCGCGTAAAAATCCCCAGCCGAATGACCTACTGTTTTTAGACAAACACCAAGGTCGTGTGGTGATTTAATTGCCGTCTGAATCCACATCTTTTTAAATTAACTGTTTTTGCCCACAGCGGAACACCGTATCGTTGTATTTCCCTGTACTTTAGACGCATTTTAAAGAGCTAGCCTACCCTTTTGCTGGAAAGTATTTACACAAAAAAGCTTATATCACCACTCAAAAGAGAAAGAAAGAAAAAAAACATGTCAACATTTGAAATGAGGCGCTATTACGGCAGTAAATAATGTTATTTAGGTTAAATTTGCAGTATTCCGCTCATTTTCACATTTTTTAAATTACATATTTTTTTAAACATGAGATTTAAATTAATACTTTCCAATTATTAAATTAATTATTCCAAGCATATAACATTTTTACAGCAGACAAACAATCATTCAACTGACCACGTGAGCAGCGTTCCCAGGTGCGCATGATAAAAAAACTCGATCCTTCACCTGGAATAAATCGCCATCCGAATCCATGAGTTTTATCACTGAGGTGGCATGCAGATGTATTTTTTTACGGACATCCACATGAGAAACAATTACAGTCCGAATAGGACTTGAGAGTGAGTCTTAAAGGTGCGGTATGTAATATATACAGCTAGTGGTTGAAATGGATAATGCAGTATAAATTCTAAATATTGGAAAGATTTGCCTCAGACTTGATGCTCGACACGCAACAGGAACGAGTGGAAAGTGACAATGAAAAGTGATGATCCTTACACTATAAGTTGATCAGTTAACATGTTTTTATTGCTGAGGCTTTTCAGGGCAGGCAAAAAACTGTGATCTCTGACCCAGTTTGTTTCTTGGCTTCCATGGCTGTGTTTTCTGCTAACTGCAAACCTGGTGTGTTTAAATACTATTGGGTACATTGGGAGTGGGTGGAATCACAGACATAGCAAAGACAGCCATTTTAACGGAGCCCCTAAGGGGAAACGGTGGAAAAAATAAGTCAATGCTTTCTTTTCTGTCGCAGATGTCACACAGAAAGTGCACGGACGGCTGAAGTACACTAGAATGAATGTAACGTGTGGTGTTGTACCTGAGGTCAGTGCTGTCGGCCAGTGAGATGGCGGGTTTCCTGACCGCACTGCTGCACGCAGCACTGTTACTGAGAGACAATTAACAGTGTCATTAAAGTTCTCACATGCGTAAAATGAATATTTTCATGTGTAGTTCATCTCACTCGATCTCCATGTTGAGCAGCTCCACTAGCGCCGTGAACGCTCCCACATCCAGCAGCAGGAAGACGTTATACCTCATCCAGTGCTGCACCTCCAGTTCTGAAGAACACTCACCAAATGTACCTAAAAAAAAGAAAAAAACACCGTCAATCCAAGTCTGAGCTTCAAGACTCAATCAAATGAATGAATGCACATATAATGCATAGTTTACCTTGAGCCATGTACAAGATGGCTCTGGCAACTTTTAATCTGCGCTCTCGGCCAATCACGTCCAGTCCGTCCAGCAGACGCATGGCATGAGCTCTGTGCTGAACCGAATCCAGTTCGGTCCATTTCTGATCGGGCACTGCAAATGCACATGAACATTTGCTCTTTTGTGACAGTGATCATCTTGCAAAAGGCAAACATTTGCATCCGGGACACAATCGAGTGAAAATAACAAGATCAGTACTTACAATGAGTGTGAAAATCTTCTTCAAAGCACTTTCTGTTGAGTAGAAACTCTGGTCCCTCTGTGTAACTGTACAACTCTACAAACAGGATTTAATAGAGGAAAACAATGCGTTATTGTAGTCTGCAGTTGGTTAATGAAGGCAGTGAAGAAATGAGCAGTAAACACAACCGAAACACTCTCACCTGACAGTTCGATTGTCCATTTATCGGCATCTGAATATTCAAACTCCAAATCAGGAGCGTCTGATAAACCCTGAGACACAAACACGACGGAGTCAGTGTAACTGTCCAACATGAGCTGACAATTCAGTCACTGATATTACAGCACATTTAAAGACACACAGGATAGGCCACATTTACATTACATGGTTCAAGTGACCCAATTCAGATTCAGATTTTTTTCTTTCCATGTGGCACAGATTGGATATGACCCACAAATGTGTAAGGAGGAGGGAAAAAAAGCACATGGATTCTGATATTCTCAGATTGGGTTTAGGCCAACAAATCTGATATGAAACAAATACATGCATTTGCATGTAAGCAGAGAGATTGGATATTCCCAAGTCGTACCTCGTTAAAAAAAGCTACAGTGGCGAATGACATTAACTCAGGTGCGATCACATGACTCTTTTTAATGGCGCAATGGAGGACGAAGGCTCAATCCACATAAGAGAACAATGTTTTGCTGACCTTTAAAGATGGTGCGGAAAGCACAAGCTTCTATCATTTCATCGCAAATTATGCCGATTTACTCCCTATTTGGCCAAAGCTTTTCCGAGTCAGTACGTCTACCTTGGGTTGCTTTGCCAAGTGTATAGTGTAAATGCAGATATTGAATACGGGTCACTTTTAAAATAAGATGTGAGGTGGATGTCAAAAAAAACAAAAACATATAATCAACAAATCGTAATTGGGTATCATGACCTGCAGTGTAAATGCAGGCTTGTTTTAAACAAATTATGCTTGTGAAAAAGAAGGTCTTTTAATTATATTGAATGTGCACTTGTAGTGTACTTCACATCTTAATGGTTTATTTAAAAAAATTGTACTTGCAGATAATATGATATAAATTAAAAGGAAGAGTACACTAACTTGACTAGCACGGCATAAAAAATGTGCACTTTTAAAAAGTGTATTTTCGAATAAATCTTTCAATTTCACATTACTACTACACCATACATTTTAAATAATTGTTATAATAATCTTTTGTTGTGCTTTAAAGTAGACTTATATTGATGTATTGACTAACAGTGTTATTTAATAAAGCATTTAAAGTTGATATATATTAAATGCACTAAATTGGATCATCGTTAGACATTTTTTGTTTCTAATATATTTAAATACATGGCACAGAGCACAAGTTTCATTAAAAAGTATCTCATTACATTCTATTTTTGGTTACCATAAATGCTTGTCAATACATTCAGAAGTACACTTTAACCATATTTCAAAAACAACCAAAGTAATTATGAAATTGCATATGAAGGTGTGATAATGCATGATAAAAGACACTAACTATAATACATTTTTATCTAATCACAAATAACATGCAAGTAAGGGTCCAAAAACATTACATTTATTTCCCACTCAGGTATATATTCTTTTCAAGTATATTATATCTTAATGTGTGTGTGTGTGTGTGTGCTAAGTGTACTTTTTCACAATGACAGACAGATCGATATTAATATTAGAATTAAATAACCGATTAGAATCAACAAGAGTTAAGATGAACTTCACAAAGAATCATTAATGGGCAATGTTAATTAAAATAATCTATCATTCAATGTTATATATTAATGTGTGTGCATTAATGCATAAGAGTGGTTTCATGAATATTCAAAAATAACGGTTTAATTAATGTTTTAATTACTAAACGTTGTTCATGAATAATTTAGTTCTAATATTTCCTTATTGACGCACGTTTCATGTTATGAACTTTAAAAAAGAATCCCTTTATACATTTAAATCTTGAATTTGCTTGTGTTTATGCTAACATTGCTGTCAAAACAAACATTAAACTGCAAATATACAATCACACGGATTTAAAAAGCTCTGTTTGACTCTTACCTCGGAGTCTTTCCTCTGGTTTCTGGTGAACTCGCCTCGCATTTTATTCGGCTGCATTTGATTTTGTTTCTGTTTGTTGTTAGCACATAATCCGACACCGTCCATCTCATAGACCGTAAAAAAATATGGACGACTCGACATCATCCGTTTCCGCTTGCCATATTTGAAGCTTTCAGGCGGCCTTGCACGGCGCGGACATCTTGGGACCGAGTCTGCGCAGTAGCGATTTCGGGACCGGAGTTGCGCAGTAGAGCGCAGGAAGTAGAGCAGGAAGTACAGTCGCGATATCAAAAGCCCGCCCACACTCTCGCAGATGCAGAACAATTAATTATGTTGGTGTGAAATAAACAGTTATGGAAATGTAGAAATTAAAGCTAAAGCTCTAATCTGCTCCCAAAAATTTCGAAAAAAGTCCGTTAGTGCCTCAGTGACAACTTCACTCAGAGAAGCCGTCAGTCTCAGCTGTCAATCATGACGTCACGCCCCGTTTTTATAGCATCAAATAACTAACTCAAACTAAACTTATTTTTAAAACGAACACCTGAAATGAAATCATCGTGATGATAACTGCCTTCAGTGACATAAACTAACTTTGGGGAACATTTTTTAAAGTGTAATTTTATTATTTAGTTTGCCTCGCGTCCATTAGAAAACACAGAGGGGCGGCTATACTGGGACCGGTCACCGGGGGGCGATCGAGGCACGAAAGCTTCAGTAAATGAGAGGGAGACTGCAGGCTTGGTCCATCTTCACTGCACTTCCTGCTCCCGCTCACCTCTCGCGCTACTTGCAAACATCTCGCGATGCTTCAGCCTGTGGCGTAGCGGGCCACTGACGTAATGTTTCAGATTTGACAAATTACCTCGATTTAATAAAATTTAATATTTAATACATATATTAATATTACATATTAATATATGTATTCATTTGTTTGAGTCATAAAAATCATATCAATAATTTTAATTTCACAGTACACAGCATGAATAATGGGCAAATGCATTTCTAATGCGTATGTTTTTTGGTTTTGTTTTAAAGACTTGTGGGCTTGTTACGTTAGATTGTTAACTGAGATACCGCAATAAATACATTTAAATATTACAAAAACAATGGTAATTCAAACACAATGTCAAAGCTGTTTTGCCTAAATGTGTTAGTAATTAGTAAATTACTAATTAGTAATTAATAAACACGAGATTAACAAACACTACTACATTTATTAAGTAATAGATCTTACGTTAGTGTACAGTCACCCTGTTAGAAATATAAACCATATTTATTGAATAAAAATCTCATTCTTATTTAATTGTACATCTGTAAGCCCAGTGATAAATTAATAAAATAATAGTACACAATTATAATTAAAAGTTGGTTATAGTTGCCAGTGACATACTATATGGAAGACTCCAGGCATGAAGAATGCAACAAAATAAGTTATTGACAAATAGAGGTATATAAATGGCAAGCCAATGGCACAGCCTATAGAGCAAATTCACATGAGCAAATAGAGTGCGAGTTCACTTAAACATTTCTATTAAAGAGAGATCCTCAAGACCTGACAGGGATCCATCCATGGTAATATGAAGTTCAATTTACATACAAATGCAAAACGAATTTCTTAGTCTTAGATTAGACACATTAAATATTTTGACAACTATTTCTTTATTTTCACAGATCACTGGCCTGTAGTGTCTCTGTACTGAGGTAGCCTACTGAAAAAGGTAAATAATGACTTTAACATGGTACAATGTGTTAAACATTTAATAAATCTTCCGGCATTCTCAGAACATGTTTCAGTGAAGATTTAAATCTTTCCCATGAACCCACCCATGTTTGACAAAATTGAAGACATGGCCATGATGACCCACCTCAATGTGCTGTATAACCTCAAAGAGCGTTAGGCAGCATGGATGATTTATGCTAGTCTAAAGACAGACTACTGTATTCTTGGAAATAATAAAAGAGTGCTCGGAATAATGGGGTAAAAAGAATATTGAAGCCCCGCCCCACATCTTCTCCATCTCGGACAACGCCTACTTGTACATGCTTACATGCTTTCAACTTCTATATTTGTATGAATGTGCAGCTTTAAAACCAACATGAAATCAAAACTGCCCCTATTGGCTTTCGTAAAACACATCCCTGGACTTGGCATGGTGTTTCTACAAGACAAAAATATTTGATATCAATAATGTGTTGTTACTGTGTATAAAGCCTTGTCACGTAAGCACTTACTTTTATGCCCACCAGGGGTCACTACAGGATTAAATAAGTGCTGCCAACCCTCTGCTGGAGGCTTATGGTAATGGCAAGACTGAGGAATGACAACTCATTTTCTAAATCGATGAGGTCATATGAAATACAACTTTGCATTTATTTAAACCTCAGCAAAAGGTTCTTAATCATTTTCTTATCCTTAGGCTAAATTCATCAGTATTCAATTTAGATACCGTGGAAAACTGGCTTCAGCTGATATGGGAACTTGTGAGTCATGCCGTTTTAAGACAAATTTGTTTTTGTTTTTATAGTTGGGATGACATATTCAAAGTCAATGTTTTATGTCAAAGATCTGCTGGAAATGTCGAGAGTACCATTCCAGTTGTCTGCTGAAAGGAGCTCCCATATCTGCTGCAAGCTCATGACTGGACACATGCCAGAGTTGCTTAGTGATAAATCTACAGTATTTTGGTGTAAAAATCCTATGAAATGTCTGATGAACAGTCACATTGCAATCAGCCTTCAGCCAAAAATAATTTAAAATGAATAAACTCTAGCCAATTGCTAGTTGGTGGCACCTGGCAGTATGTAAATCATCATCTGACTGAACAAAAAAGGGAAAGAAAAAAAGGCTGCAATGCTTAAAATGTACTCAAATTAAATACATAGACTAAAAACAAAACTCCAATTTTGATTCCATGGGGTTCTTAAATCAGTACTGTCATGTCTTGGAAAGCAATTAACAGTGGATTTGACATTTTACAGAGGCTCTGCTAAACACCACCAACCTTTATAACTATCTAATGGTCAGCAGGGTGAAATCACTTTCAAGAATATCAACGACCTGGAGGAGTTCATTGCCACAGTTGTATGTGGACAAATGCATGATTTTTCTTTATTCAATTCAATGATTAAGAGTAGAAATAAATATATAAGAACACTGCATTAGATAATACAGCTGGCTCTCTAATGTGAGTTTGTTTTGTTGGTATAAAAACAGACTGCTATTGATATTCTGGGCTTCAGTGCTGAAGAGAAAATAAGCGTCTACAATCTGACAGGTGCTGTGATGCATCCCGGGAACATGAAGTTCACAGAAGCAAAGACTGGAGCAAGCTGAACCTGATGGCACTGAGGGTAAGACTATTAGTGAGATTCTCCATGTAAACGGCATGGTGTTGTTGCTAATTGGTTGAAGATCAGCACTGTAACCAATAGGCTGTAAGTGTGACTATCACTGTTGTTTGCTCTTTCAAGGAACTTGACATCTTAGGTTACTCCAGGGCACTATTACTGTGTTGTAAGTTACTTTGCATAGCAGCATCTGCTTACAAAATTACCATGCAAAACAATCTGGAAAACATTTTCCTCAGTGGCTGATCTCATGGGCCCGAACTCTGAAGCTCTGTTCATTCTCAAAGCTTGAGGGTGCCTTTTAAGGATGAAGACATTCTTCTTGATAAGTTAAAGCTAATGGCATAATGCACCATTTCTCAAGTGAACCATTCAGTCATGGCTCTCTGCAAGCATGTGGACGGTCATCTGCTCTCTAACTTCTCCATAGACAGCAATTTAATTACTACTTTTAAGGTCCAGAAAGGTTGTAAAAATATTGTCGTGTGACTCCAGCCGTTAAATTTATTAAGTGACGAGAATACTTTTTGTATGGTAAAACAAACAAAAATAACTTTATTCAACCATCTCTTTTCATCAATGCCAGTCTCCTGCGATGTTGACAGTGTAAACAGGAACTTGACTGAACGTGAAGAAGCAGAAGGCCATGGTGGAATGCAGGAATAACCTGATGCATATCAAGACTGAGGAGCTGAGAGCTGCACTGGAGCAAATCGATAGAGGCCATAAAGTGGCAGAGTGGGAGGTTGATGCCAGTGAGCGTGTGGGAAATCTTCACTCTCAAGAATGTAACTAGAGAATTTGAATTACAAAAAAACACAACAACACAAAAACACAGTAAACCTGCTCATGTCAGGTCATGTTGGTAACACCAAGAAGAAGATTGAAGCTGATATGGCACAAATTCAAGAAGATGTGGACAATGCAGTCCAAGAGGCCAGAAATGCAGAGGACAGGGACAAAAAGGCCATCACTGATGTGTGAAAAAGATTGGTGAAACACTGATCACTGATGTGAGTGTTTAATATTTTACACATTTTTATTTTCTCCTTCCAATATAAAAGATCCCCAGAGAGGGTATCTTACACAGTTTAGTTAATCAAATATGAATCTTTATTAAGTCTACTATGATGGCTGAGGAGCTGAAGGAGGAACAGGATGGAGGATGAAGAAGAACCTAGAGGTGACTGTCAAAGACTTACAGCACTGTCTGGATGAGGCTGAGAATCTGGCCATGAAGAGTCCAAAGAGAAAATGTCCCTGTGCAGTTACCATGACATCCAGTCAATGAGTGAAGTGAACTAACTTTATTAAATGTGCGCGAGTTGGAGGCTGAAGTCGAAGCTGAACAGTGACATGAGGCTGACGCTGTTAAAGGTGTGCGCAAGTACGAGAGAAGTGTGAAGGAGCTCACCTGCCACGTAATGAAATCAACAGACTGAACAATTTATACTGCTGGATAGCATTTTAAACCATTTCAACCTTTAAGCTTGGAACATACTCTGCTAGATCAAATCAATTTGTTTGTTTTCTCGAGGTGGCAAGAACAAGAACAAAGTTCATTCTGGCCAGTACATTCCATACTTCACAAGAAAAGCAGGTGCTGATCATCTGCGTTTCAGCACATTACCACTTTAAATGTCTGACCAGTCACACAATAGTTCTTGGACACCCACAAGAAAAAAGTTCTGCTCAAGCTTGGAACATACTTTGCAAGAACGAAGAAGTTTGTTAGTTTTCTCGAACTGGCAAGAACAAGAACAAAGTTCATTCTGGCCAGTGCATTCCATACTTCACGAGAAAAGCAGGTGGTGATCATCTGCGTTTCTCCAAATTAACCACACCCACTTAAAATGTATGACCAATCACACAATAGTTCTCAGACACCCGCAAGAAAAAAAGTTCTGCTCAGGCGATGTGTCGAGAACAAGCTGCGAGAACTCCCAAACCAGGGCTGCGGGAACAAAATGACGTCATTTTGTTCTTGAAGCCCTAGGAGCGGGAACTTTTTCTCTGTTCTTGCGGAGTACATTGCAGCCTTCAGAACAAGCTGCGAGAACTCCCCAACCAGGGCTGCGAGAACAAAATGACAGCTCTTTTTTCTCTGTACTCGTGGAGTATGTAACGACCTTTACAGACAGAAGATGACAAGAAGTACGTGACCAGACTGCAGGATCTGGTCGACAAGCCCCAGCTGAAAGTGAAGGCCTACAAGTGTCAGGCTGAGGAAGCTTTGAGTGATGTTTCTTTGTCATAGCATACACTTTCATGCTGATTTGGTCTTCCTTTCAAAGCTTGATAGGGGGAAAAAAACTTTGAGAATTTTTTTTTTTTAGCTTGTGAGTCATTTTGAGCATTCTGGTTTGCTGAGGGCGGGGTTTTGGAGAGCGGGCATGTTGTTAACATAAGGACAAAGTGGCTAAAATCGCTTAAAGGAGTCTAAAATTCAAAGACTACATGACATATTTTTACATATAAAAAGTGAATCACAACTGTCAAAATCAAAAACACTTTCCCATAAAAAGGTTAACAAGTTTGTTGACATGTTTTTTTGTCAGCTACCATGCTACAGCTAATCATGCAATCACAATTAACTAATCTTTCGGAGGGAAAAACATTTTAGTTGTCAAGCACTTAGCAAATATTCTAATGCCAAATGAGTCACTCAATGAGTTATTCATGTAAATAAAACCTCTTAACAAGGGCTCATAACCTAATGTTTAAAATAAATGATTGAAAAGCACATTATATCAAAACATAAGCTACTTGTGTTAGCAGTGCCAGTTAGCTAGCCACATTATTTACCACATAAACAAACTCAGGTTAGTTAACAGTAGTGCCTTACTTAAGTAACAATGCTTAATTACTCTTATAGGTAGTCAACATTTAAGTGAAAATATATTAGGATGCTAGTAGTAACCTAACATTTGTACAGGAGGAGCAGGTCAACACTCACTTGTCCTGGTACAGGAAGGAGCAGCATGAGCTGGAAGAGGCTCAGGAGCGAGCCGACTCACAACAAGCTGAGAGCCAAGAGCCGTGATGCTGGGAAGGTGAGCGCCACCTACTGTCTTTAATCTGTGACAAAAACCTTACTGAATTAATAAATAAAAACAAAAATATCTAAAAATGCAATAAAAAAATGAAATACTTGAAAAATAAATCAAATATAGAAATATCTAAAACGTAAATAAATAGGATTACTTGCAATTGTTTTACTGCTGTAATCTGTAAAAACTGCTGTAAAAACAAACCGTTCTCTTTCATTATCAAATACATACTTCTGGAATAAAAAAATAAAAATCCATACCAAGTTGACGTGAAAAATATGAATGTCTTTATCTCACCAATTCTCTTATAAACATCTCCCAGAAGTGAATGACACAATATGATACAAAGTTAGCCTTTCTTGATAGATTTGTGCCATCTGTACAAAATGAAGTGATATGGAAGACCGCAGAAAGGGAGGAAAAACCCTTTCACATAGTTAACAAACATCTGCAGGACGGCGAAATAAAAAACGAACAAAAAATAATTGAAAAC
Source organism: Pseudorasbora parva (assembly GCF_024679245.1). NCBI lineage: Eukaryota > Metazoa > Chordata > Actinopteri > Cypriniformes > Gobionidae > Pseudorasbora > Pseudorasbora parva. The sequence goes on along the minus strand of NC_090185.1, from coordinate 14,468,060 downwards.
ATTCCTATTCACATCATTAAATTCAATGTAACACTCAGAGAATTTTACATAAAGACAATAGTATAAATACTCGTATTGGCATTAAATAATTCTGTTAGAACACTCATAGCTCACATACAAACATTAAGCTGATATTCAAAGACAAGCCCGACTCAAAGTCATCCAAAGAAAGCGGCTCAATACTGATTTCATGCTCTCCTTACTCTAATTCAGTAGCGCTCACTTGCATTTCAGCGTATTTGACATAATTCAAAGTATTGCTCAAGCCATTACGATACAAAACACGTCAAGCGAAACCCTTTCAGTCCGATTCAGAAGAATCTCGGCCCAGTCTGATTCCTTTGGAAGTAGTTGTTTTGGAAGTGTGGCCACATTAAAAGATAAAATACAACCAACTAATTTTCTGTTCTAAATTGACCTTTGTTATAGATAATCAATGAAAAGCAACAGAACGTCTGCGATAAAACCCAAAACATCTCAATAAAAGCATGAAAGCGTCTCAAAATTCACACTTAGACTTCGCAAGCAATATACATACCAAACTAAATAAAAAGAAACACATATCAACCCTTCGATAGCATCGATGGACTCAATGAGAAGATAAAATCGGTCCATCGAATGGTTGTAAGGGTCGAGTGTCCTTCCAGTAAATGTCCTGAAATCAGTATGAAGTTTAATAGCAGTTATTTTTTCCCAGCATGCAGCAGGACAGCGAGACATCAGCTTGCATTCCATTTCATTAAAACACACTGAACTCAGTGCGGAATAACCATATTTACATCAAAGAATTTAAAACCATTTGTGTGCCTTTCTAATGACAGAATCGGTAGAACATGTATAGTAAAACCCATACTGAACGCCAAAGGACGTGCGTGGTGAGTCTCACAAGAAATCACCCCAAAATCAACAGAAAAACACCCCAAAAATTGTTAAAAGAAAATGAATGGCATTTGTAGAAACCCTGGATTTTTTTGTGTTGTTACATTATTTTCAGTAAAAATAATTTAAATAAATCACAAATTAAGGTAGTATAACAATTGCTAAAATTAGACCCCCCCCCCACATTACTGTAATGAGAATAGTTTTTCTAGAATTTGTTGGATTTTTTTTAGCATTGTTACATAATTTTCATGCATTTATTTGACTGAATTACAGTAAAAATAAAAAAATAAAAAAATAAAATAAAGGTTATATAACAACTGTCAAAATATGATTTTCACATCACAGTAATGAGAATACTTTTTTATGAAGGTAATTTTGTATGAACACTGGGTTCTTTGTGTCGTTACATTTTCATGTATTGTTTTACTGAATTACAGTAAAATATATATTTTTTTAAAATCACAAATTAAGGTTATATAACAACTGTCAATATATGAACTTTTTCCACATTGCGGTAATGAGAATAAAGTTTTTTAATGAAGGGGATTGGTAGGAATTTGTACTGAATTACAGTAAAAAATTATTGAAATAAATCACAAATTAAGGTAATATAAAAATTGTTAAAATATGATACTTTTTTCCACATTAAGGTAACGAGAATAGGATTTTTTATGAAGGGAATTTATAGGAGCATTGTGGATTTTCTTGTATTATTTACATTATTTTTATGTATTGTTTTACTGAAGTACAGTAAAAACAATATATAAAAAGAATCACAAATTAAGGTAGTATGACAACTGCTAAAATTTGATTTTTTCCACATTACGGTAATGAGATTAACTGTCCACACCCAAGCGTTTTTATCCAGCTGAAAACACCTCGCTGTCAGCGCTTGAGAGCGTTTTGGAAGGGCAGTGTTTTTGTATTGTTTCAATATAAAAATGTCAATACAATGTAAATGATTTACTCTAGCTCTTGTTTTAAATGCTGCTTGTCATCTGTTGACGTTGTTCGAGTAGAATGTGGCAGTTGGTCTGTGTTGTATTTGTCCATCCCCTCCTCCACTCTGATTGGACAGCTGGGTAAAAAGTGACCATGATGACATCACTGCATTTTACTCGAAGTGGAACATTCTTCAACTCGCGGCCACTGGTAAAAACAGCAAACGCTCAACACCTGAGTGTGAAATACTCGCTCAGCACCTCATTACTACGCTCATGACGTTCTAAAAAACATGCCACTCACGTTGAAAACAATTGTATATGTTAGCCAGCCGCATCAAAAAACACTTTGGTGGACACTTTGGTTGTTTTTTCCATTACGTTAATGAGAATTGTAAAGAAAATCTTAATGGCCCTAAAAATAGGCTTAATTTTCTTTGTGAAATGTCTTTTTCTTTTGATTTTGGGGTGAAATACAAACGTTTGCCAGGTTCCGTGTCATTCACCCTTATACTGTAAACCAAAGTCAATTTAACATTCAACAGCGTGTCTTTCTTCAGCATTCATTCAGGGTCAGTCAAATCCACGTCCAGTGCTTTTATGGTCCATTCGGACAAGTGCGCCAAGGCACTGTTGGGTAACAAACCAGGCAGCAGTTTTTATACACAATATATGCCCTTAAAACATTCGACAAAGCTGAAAGTAAACACGAAACTAAATCAAAAACTTTTCCCCTAAATGAAGCAGTTTGCTATAATATAGCATTCTCTTTTGGCAAGGAAGCCTCGAACTAAATATTTCAACGAAAGCTGCGCGTCCCCCGCTTTTGAGCATCCACATACATCAGGGTTTGGCACTAAATCCAGAACAAAGCAAGACTCAAATAAACAATCGATGCAAGATTGTGATAATAACTGTCAAAACTTGTGTTGTGTTTCAGTATTTGGAAATAAACCAGGTCCTTTCCTGTTTTTGGATTTGGCAAGCAAAAATACTTTTTTTTGTACGTTTTCCGAATATAAAGGTAAACGATTTGAGACAGTTTAGTATAGTTTTTTTTTTTGGATCTGCACAATGTCAGGGGTTACTAAGACACATTTTCCCATCATGCTCTGCTGTAACGGCACACAGCTGGAATGCACCTCACGATGAGACAGAGAGCTGGAAAATCAGAAGGATGTCAGGAGAGGACCGGATCGTCGTACGGATGAGGGACAGGAACACCAAAGGCAGTGGGACTCCGATTACGATCGTAGAATGAGGTAAAGCGACAATAACTGAATCCAGAGCAGAACGCCCATGGGACAGTGTAAAGAGTGAGCGCTGCCACACTCAGACGTGTTCTCCTGCGGGAAACAGAGAATGTTCAGGTCAACGTTCATGATAAACTCACTCTCACAATGCCAGGCTGTTTGTTACTGGTTGTTAGGGTGTTGCTCCGCAGGTGTTCAAATGTTGTTGTTTGAATGTGACAGGACATTAATATGTATATTACTTGAGAGTTCTGGGTGGTTGCTAGTTAGTTGCTCGGACAATGTTACGAGATTGCTAGAATGTTCTGGGTTGATACTATATAGTTTCTAGGGTGTTCTAGGTTGGTTGCCAGGATGTTGCTATGTGGTTGCTTGATTGTTCTTTATTTTTCTGGTGGCTAGGACAATGTTATGAAGTCGTAAAGGTGTTCAGGGTGGTTGCTAGGACAATGTTATGAGGTTGCTACGTGGTTGCTTGATTGTTTATATTATTCTGGTGGCTAGGACAATGTTATGAAGTTGTAAAGGTGTTCTGGGTGGTTGCTAGGACAATGTTATGAGGTTGCTAGGGTGTTCTGGGTGGTTTGCTTTGATGTTTCTATGTGGTTGCTCAAGTGTTCTTGGTAGTTGCTAGGACAATAGGACAATGTAATGTGGTTATTACTGGGTGGTTGCAGGATTTTGCCATGCGGTTGCTTGGGTGTTCTTGGTGGTTTCTAGGACAATGTTATGAGGTTGCTAAAGTGTTCTTGGTGGTTGCTAGGACAATGTAATGAAGCTGTTAGGTTGTTCTTATTTGTTTGCCAGGATGTTGGTATGTGGTTGCTCAAGTTTTCTTGGTAGTTGCTAGGACAGTGCCATGAGATTGCTAGGACATTTTGGGTTGTTAAGCAGTTTCTAGGGTGTTCTGGGTGGTTTGCTTTGATGTTTCTATGTGGTTGCTCGAGTGTTCTTGGTAGTTTCTAGGACAATAGGACAATGTAATGTGGTTATTACTGGGTGGTTGCAGGATTTTGCCATGCGGTTGCTTGGGTGTTCTTGGTGGTTGCTAGGACAATGTTATGAGGTTGCTAAAGTGTTCTTGGCGGTTGCTAGGACAATGTAATGAAGCTGTTAGGTTGTTCTTATTTGTTTGCCAGGATGTTGGTATGTGGTTGCTCAAGTTTTCTTGGTAGTTGCTAGGATAGTGCCATGAGATTGCTAGGACATTTTGGGTTGTTATGCAGTTTCTAGGGTGTTCTGGGTGGTTGTTGCTATGTGGTTACTAGACCATTGTAGGTGGTTGCTAGGGTATTGCTTTGTGGTTTCTAGGGTGTAAGAGCTGTGATTAGTTAGAGGGTGTTAAGAGATGTGATTGCTTGAGTGTTCTGGATGGTTGCTATACAAAATATCAACTGAAGAAGCAAACAAACAGTGTTTGATCACAGCAACAGACAGCGCTTCACCTCTGAGTTGTAGTCGAAGCATTTGTCAGGTCCTTTGCGATAGCGGGCAGAATTTAACACATCACACGGGTTCTCTTCTTGAGCTGGAGAATAAATCATTAAGGAAGCGCCACAAGCTCTGTCTGTCATCCATCCATCAATCAAACAAACAGCAAACAGAGTATTTCAGAGTTTAAAGCAGATCTATTAGTGTTGCTGTGTGAGCAGGGGATTGTGGGAAGGAAGGATACACTTTGTTCTGACAGGTAGAAGCTTCTCGATCTCGCAGGAGCTGCAGGGCAGCGTCTCAGCCACCACAAACAACAGGTTTGTGTTTTCTATGCGCTTGGCATGGAACAACCTTACAGAAAGAGCGTTTGTGTTCAGAATAAAGTGTTTTCAAGTGCAAAACAGACTATTTAAATACACAAATACACACACCTGGAACAGTTCCCACAGTCCTGTAGCACGTTGAAGGAGTTGGTGGTGTTGGTGAAGTAGAACTGACTGTGAACTGTCACGCAGCTGCTGCTCCCTTTAGTGTCTGAACTCTCAGCCCAGGCGTCAGCTAGAAGACAAAATCAGGTAATGCAATCCCAGAATGCTTAAACTCTTTAATAAATGTATTCTTTTTTTAATGATGTGACAAAATAAACGAAACACAAACCTGTGGTGAACCAGCTGCTGTAGATAAGTCCATACATGGACTGCTGGAGAACAGACCTGAAAGAGTCCAGAGACAGTAACGCATTAATATCTGAAACAACATTATCAAAGCATGATTTAGACTAGCAGACTTCCTTATACATGACGTAACGCATATCTACTGAATGTTGTTCTGACAACCATCAGGGAACGTTTTAGCAACGTTCTCCAGATGTACTCACCACGCTGCTGCTGACGTCCACCAGGCCAGACTGAGAAAATCAGCAATGGAGGGCTAACCACAAAAAAAGACTTAAATGCCAAAAACACTGCAGCATTTTATCAGTTTCCCTCCATGAGATTCAAATGGACTGAAGCACAATAAATGAATCAATCGAACATGAACAAATTAGCTTCTCACCACATAGAATCCTCTGTGCGCGGCTCCCGTGTGGCTGCTGGCCGTCGGCTCGCAGGCCGACTGAAACTGGAAGGTCTGATGGCGGGCGTAGATTGAGTTGTTGTAGAGGGCGAACATCAGGTAGGGGTCGACCTCGCCGAAGAACAGCCCCACCTGAGACAGACGTGGACATGAAGACACGCTCATGAACATGCTTTATTTAAACAACAGCAGATTCATAAAAATGAATCCTGATTAATCTCAGGATTTGTATTTGTAGCTAGTGTAACCCCTCCTGTTCGAACCAGGGTCCGTCGGCATGATAACTGGAGGCTACAAGGCTGCAACCTCTAGCGTCAGTCCCTAGAGCGTCTCTTAAAGGTCCAGTTATTTGCATATTTTCGATGCTTTGATTATGTTTACAGTGTGCAATATAACATGATTTCATGTTTCGCGTGTAAAAAAAACCCCAGTATTTTTCACACAATTTACTTATCTGTACAGCTCTGTTTCCTCTGTCCTAAAAACGGCCTGATGATTTCCTTGTTTTATGAAGTCCCTCCTTCAGAAATACGTAACGAGTTCTGATTGGGCCAGCGCTTCCTGTGTTGTGATTGGACACCAGCTTAGCGCACTTTGCCCGGAAAGGCCCCGCCTCTTACCATAACGGGGAGATGCAAGTGCTGAACGCGCGCTCTTCTCCACGTGAGAGAGCAACAAGACCACGCCCCCTATTTTGCGTGTTCTTGTGGGCGGAGGGTTAAGGCGGGCGTACACGGTGCGATTTTTGCTGTCGTACAAACTCGCAGACGATTTTTTTTTCTCGGGAGAAATCTCGTGGACATCGTGGATGCTCGTATGGTCGCGGCTCGCACCGTGTGAGAGGAAATACGAGACGAGCCGAGCACGTTAAGAGCGCCTCCCGACCTTACGATCATTTTTAAACATGTTTAAAAAGTTCGGGGAGTCGGCCCGATTTTTACCAGCATATGAATGTCCCCTATTTCCAAATCATGCACAAGCACGTCACATAGGCTCAATCTATGAGTAGTATTAGCTGTGGCTGCAAACATACTCCGTTCACACACACACACACACACACACACACACACACACACACACACACACACACACACACACACACACACACACACACACACACACACACACACACACACACACACACACACACACACACACACACACACACACACACACACACACACACACACACACACACACACACACACACATTCTCTCTCTCACGTGCACTCTTCTCTCTCCCTCTGGTTGTTTCGGTTAAAAGGAATGGCTACTACTGTTGTCTGCTTTTCAACAAATCATTTGCACACATTTTTTCTTTATTTTTTGTATCTGAAGCTATAGCAGCAACATTGAAAGCTCCGGTGTCTGTGTTACACGAAAACTCGTGTGATCTTGGCCAGATCGCAGTGCAAACAGTCGTGCCGTGTACCAGCTGATTTGATGCGATGATCAAATTAAATGACTCGTAGCGTCTGCAATATCTCACGACCTTCCGAGTGTCCGAATTCGCACAGTGTATGCCCGCCTTTAGTCAACAAACGGTTCTAGTGACGTCATTACATCCCTGCACTTCCTGCTGTAGTCTAAACCGACCGTTCTCTGTATGCTTTGAAAGGGAACTTCTGTTAAATAAAATATCTCGCTTAGCATTGAACTTTGAGCTTTATAATTTTACAGATATTATTTATGCTCCAATAGCAACATTTCACACTTACTAAAGTCTGAAAGATGGAATCGTGAAGAACGGGACCTTTAAGTTCAGAGGAGTGAGGTTTACTTAAACAGCAACTGCTAGCTGGCCTATATTACACTAGCACAAGTGTGAATTTAATATCAGTATACCACAATCTAAATGTATTATATTTCAAATATATATATATCGTTGCTATCGGGCGGAAACCTCATTTCACCATATTTTGTAATCTTTGTATTTTTCCCCCCATAAATTATTACTATTGTTCATCCTTTATGTCTCTCTGTCAAACATTTAAAGTATAGTATATAAAGGCTTAGCAAAGTATAAAAAGGCTAAATTCCATTACTCCACTGGATCCTTAAACTGTCAGTCAAACCTCATAACTCCGCCCGCTTCTATCCCGCTAAGTGCCACACACATTTCGGACTGTCTCTGCTTGTTTGCAATGCAAGAGAAAATTAAGAACTGGTTGTTTGAATAAGTTGCTGTCATGTCTGTTATTAATATTAATCAAAGCCAGATCGGGAGGTAAATTTGACATTTATTGAAGTTTACGTGAAGAGTATTTTAAGTTCACTTCAATTAAACTTTTTTTTTTTTAAAGCCTAATGAATGTTAAAATTAATAGCTTTCAATTATACTGTAATTTTGAATGTCTATCATTAATGTTAAAAAATACGTCAGTAGCTGTATTATTATCAATGAGACTGGCCTTAATTCATTACAACACATTCAAAATATACTATTTTTAAGTTGTTTCTACATTAATTTGGAGAGTAACTTTGAAATTATTACAATATAAAAATATAAAACTTTAATCGATTAATCGCAATTACAGAAAACAATTTTTTTTAGCGATTGGCACTATATCATATAATATAATTAATATAATATAATATGATTAGCAGCGCTATATCATATAATATAATTAATATAATATATTATGATAAACATATAGCCCTTACAAGGATTTTTATAGGTTTGATTATTAGTTATAATTTGATTTCATGTGACTATATAAACATTATTTTTGGTGTTTTAGAGCATCTACCTTTTTCCAGTGATCTCTCTGATTGGACATCACCAGGAAACCGCCATCATCGATCAGGTAACACAGTAAATCCTGAAACGCACATTCATAAACCAGATCAACCAACACGTGTACAGCCAAGATGATCTGGTATCATGTAGAGTTTGAGTGTGTTTTCTCACATCGCTGTTCACTTCACAGTCCATCTCACAGGATCTGGATGGGCCGCACTGCACAACACAAACAGGAAGTTACACCACGCTCATGCCAGTACAAATGAACATAATGTCGGAGGGGTGATGTTTTTCTTCCATAATTGCTCCTTTCCAAAAAATCTTACCTTATGTGCGGACTGTCTGTTGTCTGACACGTTGCTGGCGAGGATCTTGAACTTGTCGACCCAGGCCTCTAAATCCAGCTTAACACCGACCACTAAAAACAGGGACACACGAAGAGGATTGTCAGATTTGAAACCTCCTGCAAAATGATTTATCAGCTTTGTGTCAAATGTCTGCTAAACACACCAGCAGGCTTCATGGTTTTGCTTCCGATCACGACCTCCACAGCGGTGGTGACCAGAATCCCCAATGTGCCGTTCTCTGAGATCAACAGATCATCCATCGCTAGACACAAACATCAGTCATTAAAACGGTGAGAAACGTTCATACAGTGCTCAACATCACCCATACTAATGTGTAAAGTCAACAGGAAATAAAAATGGACATTATTTAGTGTCTTAACAAATGTTACTGATTTTAATGCACAAAAATATCTTCATCAACATCTGAAACTGGTATGAAATGCTCATTTTTTACCATCTAATCCATTTATAAAAGATACGACTCACTCAACTTGTATTTTTTTCATTAACATCCTTACGATCAGAAATATTTCACAATATAAAAGTTAAATGGGTTGCGGACACCATTTTAAAGATGACCTAGTGCGATTCTTGTGTTTGATAGTTATTATTTTACAATAGTGGTTGACCAATATGTGCTCAAATCTACAGAACAGGGTGGCTGATCACTGATTTAATGATGATATATTTAATGCAATTTAATGGACAAAAAAATGATAATTTTCATAACTTTTAATAATCATATAATGTTATCTGATTAATAAAATAATCATATATATATATATATATATATATGATTATTTTGTTATTATATTATAACCTATATTATTATTATGTTATATATATATATATATAAATATAAATCACATATTTTCTAAATATTTTAAGATTATTTTAAATGATTCAATAATATTGTCAAATTCTTATAAAATAAATGATTCATTTTTAAAATATAGTTTTGTACAAAACTGTAGATAAGGTACATTTTGCAGCTGAGATAGCTATTTTTATCAACTAAAAAGATATTATTATACATTGGTTGATTTATTGGTCTGCCACTTTTTGCTTAGTGTTGTAATTTATTGGGCTCACAGGTTCGTGTTGGCGGTCTGAAGATGTATCCTTTGTTGTCCAGACTGCGGCGGTAGAAATTTGAGTTCAGAGGCTCGGGGTCCTCGTCCCATGATTCAGCAGCCCTGAAACACACACATATTATTATGAAGCTTATAGAAATTATAATGTTATTATAATACCAGCAGTGTCGTCTCTCACATGTTGGGGTAAACGCGTGTGACGCCTCCATTGGTGGACGCGAACAGCGCCAGGAAGCCGTACCTGCAGATATCAGATTACCAAAGAACAGCTGAAACAATTGTTCACAAGTTGTTCAACAAAGTAAATCAACAGACCGGGACGGGGCTGATCTCACGTGTTGAGGTCTTTGTTCTGCCAAACACGCGTGGCCAGCTGCCAGAGGATCATAGAATCCAAGATCAGGTTATGAATGAGTCCCTGATCACCTGTGAACACAGTTATAAACATGAAATTATGAGATTCGAGCAATTCATCCAAGTCTTCACATTTCAGTTGGTGAGAAAATATAAAATTGTGCATTATGATTTAGTTTTATTTCATGAGGATTCATTATTTAATTAGGCTGTTGTAAGGAGTTATTGGAAATATAATACTTTTATTTCATTATGGGTAATGTAATATAATAATCAGCTCTATAATATCAGAGCTGATATATAATATCATATTTAGTAATCAATACTAACTGTAATATTAAGTAATCAATGCTGTAATAGGTAGTCATCAATATGTATTAATTAATATAGTCCTATTTAATAAGAGCTGTTATATTTTTTAATAGTCATATTTAATTAGATTATTTATTAATGATTGCTGAAATATTTGAATGTTGAAGTAAGAATGAATGTTGAAGTAATTATGAATAAATAGAGTAATATTTAGTAATCAATACTGTAATATTTAAATGTATTGTAATATTTAATTGAAGCTTTAATTGTATATAATACTTTAATATGTAATTGCAGCTATAATATTTAGTAATCCTTATCTTAGTAGTTATTAAACCTGTATATTTATGTAATATCAAGAAATTAATGTTGAATAATATTAATAAATAATGTAATATTTAGTGATCAATACTGTCGTATATTTAATAATAAATAATGCAATATTTAATTAGAGCTAGAGCTGTCTATGTAGTAATAAATGCTGTTATATTTAATTAGATCTGTAATATTTATTTATCAATTTATTAGAACTATATTTTATAATAAACACTGCAATATTTATTAATCATTACTGTAATATTTAAATAGAGCTATATATTTAGTAATAATGCTGTAATATTTATAAGAGCTGTATATTTAGTAAACAATGGCGTATTTAAAAAAAATCAATTTTGTAATATTTAATTACAGTTCTATTACTTCATAACGAATGAACAAAAATACTGTTGCAATCATATTTTATTATAAATTTGTAATGTTCAATAATAAGTGCTGTAATTTGTAATAATCAGTGCTGGTGTCATCCTCCGGTCTGGAGGTGATGGTTACTCACAGTCTTCAGATTCAGGTGAAATCTCCACCATCAGAGACAGGAAGTTGGTCAGGAACTGTGTGTTATTCTCAGCCAACTGAAGACGCTTACAGTATTCTCTACAGATAGAGTGAGCCGGTGAAGCCATACATCTACACAGAAATATCCAACAGAGCCAATAGCATAATGGATCTATGTGCACAAACCTGGGGGCCAGAAACACATGACCAGCAGACTCAAAAGAGTTGGGCAGCAGAGACTGTAAATCTGAGAGAAGAGCAGGACAGATTATTGAGGATGAAACATCAGGATCACTAATCTCACACAAGACATCATCCGTATTAAACGAAACACTCACACTGCAGCTGTAGCATGACATCGCTGAGATCAGCCTGGATGTAATATTCACTGTACGGAGGAAGTACCAGACCCAGACTGCAGGGGGCGACACATGAAATCAAGCAATGGGTTTACAATGTTTAACGTCCAATTGTACGATCAGAACAGGCAAATCAACTCATACCTGTAATCGGTGTCATTAATCGGTGTCCAGGAGTACATCCGTACGACCTCATCAATGTAGCGCTGCAAGAGAAACAATTATCAGACATTTTTACGCAAAGTTTTTAACTGTGTCTTGATGGCACATTCACTAAGATGTTGCAAATTGCACACATCTCTTCCAATCTGAGGTAGCCTTGCTAGATTTTAAAACTAAATGGCTCTTAGCCATTTATTCTCATTCTATATACACTATATTGACAAAAGTTTTGGGACCCCTGCCTTTACATGCACATGAACTTTAATGGCATCCATTCTTAATCCGGAGGGTTTAATATGGGGTTGGCCCACCCTTTGCAGCTTTAAAAGCTTCAACTCTTTTGGAAAGGCTTTCCAGAAGGTTTAGGAGTGTGTTTATGGGAATTTTAGGCCATTCTTCTAGAAGCGGATTGTGAGGTCAGGCACTGATGTTGGACAATAAGGCTTGGCTTGCAGTCTGCGCTCTATTTCATCCCAAAGGTGTTCTATCGGGTTGAGGTCAGGACTATGTACAGGCCAGTCAAGTTCCTCCACACCAAACTCACTCATCCATGTCTTTATGGACCCTGCTTTGTGCACTAGTGCACAGTCATGTTGGAACAGGAAAAGGCCATCCCCAAACTGTTCTCACAAAGTTGGGAGCATAAAATTGTCCAAAATGTCTTGGCATGCTAAAGCATAAATAGTTAATTTCACTGGAACTAAGAGGCCAAGCTCAACCCCTAAAAAAACAACCTCACACCATAATACCCCTCCACCAAACTTTACACTTGGTACAATGCAGTCAGGCAAGTACCGTTCTCCTGGTAATCACCAAAAACACAGACAAAGAAGCGTGATTGGTCACTCCAGAGAACACATCTTCACTGCCATAGAGTACAGTGGTGGCGTGCTTTACACCACTGCATCCGACACTTTTCATTGCACTTGGTGATGTAAGGCTTGGATGCAGCTGCTCGACCATGGAAACCCATTCCATGAGCTAATCAGAAGTCCACACGAAGTTTGGAGGTCTGTAAAGCAAATTGGCACTGTGCACCTCAGCATGCGCTGACCCCGCTCTGTTTTTTTTTTACGTGGCCAACCCCTTTGTGGCTGAGTTGCTGTTGTTTCCAAATGCTTCCACTTTGTTGTAATACCCCTAACAGTTGACTGTAGAATATTTAGGAAATTTCATGAATGGACTTGCACAGCTGGAACCTATCACAGTACCACGCTTGAATTCACTGAGCACCTGAGAGCAACCCATTCTTTCACAAATATTTGTAGAAACGTCTGCATGCCTAGTGGCCATGGAAGTGATTGTAACACCAGAATTCAATGATTTGGAGGGGTGTCCCAATACTTCTAGCAATATAGTGTATGTCTCAAATAGTAATACACTAAAAATCATACGTGTTTTGCAAGCAAAGTCAAAGATTCTGAGTGATCATAGAGTTTCTTGGGGGAATGCAAAGGTTTTGGAGCAAACGCAAAGTTTCTCAGGTGAATGAAAAACTCTTGCGAGCATTAGCAATGGTACCTCCAGTTTTTGAGAGCGAACAAAGGTTTTGTAAGCGAACAGTTTCTCAGGGGAACAGCAAATTTTTGCCAATGGTTGCAAAGTTTCTAGGGGGAATGCAAAGCTTTTGTGAGTGAACAAAGTTTCTCAGGAGAGCGCAAAATCTCCTGAATACAAAAAGAGCATTGCAAATTGATTTTAACAACTAAATCACCCCTAGATTCTAACATTTTCACACAAACATGCAAATAAATTGATTTGTGATCTTACTATAACATGCCCAAAAAATGTACGGTACTTTAACATTAGTAGTGAAGTGTTTATACTTGAATTTGAATTTGGGCCATAAGGCAATTATGCTAATTGAAATGCAGCTAATTAATGACATCGTTTAGGGCATCATAGACATGTACATCTGAAATTTGAATCTGTAATTTTGAGCCATTTATAGAAAGTCATGTCCCAGATATCACACATGTCCTAGTTCCATCTGACACATTAATTGCACACACACTTACCTCGTCCAATGATTTAATTAGAGTTTTGATCGTCATCTCTCCCGATCGCCCATCAATCATTTGCCGACGAATCTGAAAAGGATCAAAAGCAGAACATTATCCCCGACCTCCTCCTGATTTAACATAAACGATCAGCCAAACGCATATTTAACACATGAAGTGAGCGTGCCCGTGCCGCCCACATCGAAAACAATGATTCATTTATTATGAACAACAGAGAAAGATGCGAGTTCCTTCAAGGACAATCAGCGCTTTAGATTAGTAAAGACTGCACCTCCTGTTTGCTGCTGTCTTCTACTTCTGCGTCCAAGAAGTCCAGTGTCACCGGCTCCGGCAAATCCTCTTCCTGCAATGGGACAAACATCAGGAAAAACCAGGGTCATTATTGCTAACTAAACTTTTTAAAAAATGTCGTACCTGATTTCATCTAGTTAGTTCAGCGACATTTCTATTTTTATTTAGCTTGACTTTAAGTACTGAAAAAAAAACTATATAGGTGTATACAAAAATTTTTACAAAATTACTTAAACTTTAAATCAAACTAAAATGGAAAATATAAAAACTCTATACTAAATACTAATACAAATATATTAATGATACTAAAATAACACAGAGACAAACACACAATCATGAGCACGATGAATCTCACAAAAAGCCGCCAAGAACCAATACGGGTCATATTACATCCCTAAAAATAATACAAAAATGGACTGTTGGGACATTATGTTCATGAAAATGATATTATTAAAACACAAATGAGCGTGATTGTTGAGTCATTTCGGTTTGCACACAGACGGTCAGAGTCTCACTCGAGGCTGCAGGTTCGGATGCATGAGCACGTATCCATTTGGGTCAATGGCGAAGATGTATCCGTTTGCTCCCAGCTACACACAAAGAACGAAAAAGAGATTCTGTGAGGATGTTTCCTGTTTCTCATAGTGGATGGATAAAGGACTAGCAAATAGCCACACTGGCTGATACAAATATAGTATACACAGATGAGCCAAAACATTATGAACAGTCACAGGTGAAGTGAATATCGCTGATCAGTTTCTTAACAAGGCCACATTAAGGTCTGGTAGATTGGATAGTAAGCAAACAATCATTTCTTGTAATCAATGAGTTGGATGCAGGAGAAATGGGTAGGAATAAAGATCTGAGTGACTTTTGCCAAAGGCCAGATTGTTATGGCAAGGCAACTGAGTCAGAGTATCTCTAAAATGGTGAGGCTTGTGTGTTACTCATGGTCAGCAGAGGTAAGAATTTACCAATAGTGGTCCAAGGAGGGACAAACAATAAACTGGGGGGGGGTAGTGAAAGAAGGACGCTTGGTGCGTCTGGTGATGCTCTGGGAAATGTTCTGCAGGGAAAGCCTGGGTCCGGCTATTCATGTGGACGTAATTTCACATGTGCCAACTACCTAAATACTTGGTAGACCCTTCATGACTATGGTGTTCCCTGGTGGAAGTGGCCTCTTTGAGCAGGATAATACACCCGGCCACATGACACATTGATCAGGATTGGATTGAGAAACATGATGAAGGGTTCAAGGTGTTGCCCTGGCCTCCAAAATTCCCCAGATCTCAACCCAAATGAGCATCTGTGGGATGTGCTGGACCAGCAGGCCCGATCCGAGGTTTGATACCGGATTCTAATAGAGTCCATCCCTCATCGGGTCAACACTGCTTTGGCAGCACACGGAGGACCAACAGCATATTAGGCATTGGTCATAATGTTTTGGCTCATTGGTGTATGATATAAATCAACAATCGTAAATGAGACATACACAAAATTGCCAATATTAAATGCATAAAATAATTATTTTATACAATATTTACTTAAAAGTTTTAAACTTTAAAAAGATTTTAAAGCTAACACACTTTTATTGAATGGACAAGCAGTCTATGACTAGAAAAACTGAATTTATAATTTAATATAATATAATTAATATAATATAATATAATATAATATAATATAATATAATATAATATAATATAATATAATATAATATAATATAATATATAATATTTATGTTTCATCAGTAACACAAATTTGTACAAAACATCCTTAACCACATTTAGAAAAAACACACTGATACATACAGATGTTTGAAATATAACAAATTTCACTAAAATATTAATGTTACATCAGTTACATACATTTTTAAAAACCTTATTAACCACATTTAGAAACAACACATAATTTACATTAATATATTTTAAATATAATATAAACTAATATATGTCTATACTTTAATATAATTATTAATATATTTCACCACATTCGCACATTTTTGCATATTTTTAAAAACCTTAACCATTTAGAAAAATATACATTATTATATATTGTTTAAAATATAACATTAAATTAATATATATTTATAATGTAAATTAATACAAATATTTAATCAGAATATGTATCATCACAAATTTGTAAAAACCTTAACCATTTAAGTTATGTCAATGTATATTATTAAAATGATAAAATATTCATGTTTTATCAGTTAAACCTCATTAACCACCTCTAGAAAAATTCATATATAATATAAGTGTTAATTTACACCAACAAAGGTAAAAGTAGCTCAAGATAACTGCAGGTTGTAGAGTGTAAAAGACTTCACCTTGTACTGTGGCGTGAGTCTCTTCAGCTCATCCAGATGAACGTCGACCCCCATCACCCCTAAAATCAGCTGATTCTGAACACACAAACACTGACGTCAACGATCTGCCCTCAGCAGAGTTCAGCACGAGAGATGATCCATCAGTAATGGCGAGTCACCTGAGAGTTTCCGTCTACAGTGAGGTTGAACACCGGCATCGTCCCCGTCACCACCAGCCCCAGACCCTGTTAGTGAAACAGAAAATAATATACAATAATAAGGCCCCAGAGCGGCCCATATGTTTCGCAGACAGCAGGCGGGACCAAGCGACTCTCACCAAAGCATCCTGGTAGACGTTAGTCCATTGCACCTGCTTGGCAATTCTGCCTGCCAGAACCATGGGGCGGCCCAGTACGTCCAGATATTCCTGTGACACACATTCATTTAAGCATTTTACCTTCCTGAAAATACCACCATTTGTCTTTGAATGAGTGATTTGGCCAAATAAAATGAAAATTATACAAATTTAACGATTTTCTCAATATTATGTATTTTTTCCCATTCAGATAATGAGATTCCCATAATTATTACATGCATCACCATAACAAAACATACAAATACTTACACACACACACAAACACATATGTTGCTCTCATACTTGCAAGTTGTGTAACAGAGAACATGTTTGCGTAAAGCACATATACTGCATAAAATCAGTTACAAATCTGATCAGTTACAAAACTGGTTCACTAAAAGAAATCAACTTTACAACTCAAATGTTTTGTTCGTAACTGAATATGGAATCATTTTGAACCACAGTATTAAAGAGTCTCTGATTCGAGAGTTGTGCAACTTTGCAAGACAACATTTTTGAGTAAAGCAATTGTAGTACAAAACATCTCACTTATGAATCCAAATGATTCACATTTTCACGGAAATTAATTAAATGTACCAACTGAAATATGAATAAAAAAGTGTTTTGTTTCTCATATACTTGAGACAAAAAATATTGAGTTAAGTATGCCATTTAAACGAATCAGTTACGAATCGATTAACTGAAACTTTTTTGATTCACTGAAACAAATCAAATGTACCAACTTACTGACTGAATTGTGAATCAGTTTGAATCATACAATTAAAGAGTTTCTCATGTACTTGTGAGCTGCGAAACAACAAAAATGTAATAAAGCATGTCACAAAAATCAGTTATGAATAAATTCATTTAAAATGAACACTTTGAACTAATTCACAGAAACGAATAAGACTTACAAGCTGTTTTTGCTACTGCATTTTTAATTACACTATTAAAGTGTTTCATATTTGCAAGTTGCAAGTTGAAAAAATAGCCTCTGGTCTTTAGAGACCTTAACTAAATAAACCAAGGCACTTTCAAATTGCTTAATTTGATATTGCCAGTCATAATAGGAAAATCCGCACACATTAATGTATGTGTGTGTGTGTGTGCGAGTGTAACTCACCTGGGTGTTAATCCTTATAGCACAGATGGAGCGGATCTCAAAATAGTATCCTACAGAGACAGAAGGACACTTAGTGAGATGTCACATGTAATTTATTTTACATGCATCACTATATAAATGTACTTATATCATCAAAGTAGGGGCAAATTATATAAAAATGTTTTAGGAAAAAGTCACATCTTTACAGGAAAAATCTCCACTAGCGTCTCCTCCAAATGAGCACGTGTCTCACCCTTGTTAGCACATGCAATCCACTGCAGCGGAGTGACATCATAATTGTGCTGCCCCACCGAGAATGTGAACACACGGACCTGCAGAGACCATCACATATCCCACAATTACCCCGGCAAATTAGACAGGAAACAAGCTGTTTCCCTGGAGGAAAGGGGCTAATTATGAGGAACACGCACGTCCAAAGACAACAGCAGAGCAGAAACACAAGACGCTCAACACAGAATGATGATGACATAAATCATATGGTGATCAGACCGTCTTATTGGGCCAGTTGTACTGCTCAAAGATGTCCTGAGCTCGGTCCTCCCCTCCGTCAGTAAATAACATGATGATTTTGTTGCAGTTGGCTCGAGGAACATTCGTCTTCTGCGCGAGAACGAGGAACGGGAAGAGAGAAGGTTATAATAATGTGTCTGAACCAGAAGATTAAGCAATAAATCATCACATCTCTTTAATCAAATGAGCTGTAATTTTGCCGTCGTCTGGTTGGCATTTCTATTAAGTTGGGTAGCTCCGCCCACAGTGAAAACTCATTGGTCCAAATTCCCACAAAATGCAGGTATCATCTAGCCTGGATGCCAGCCGAACTTAGCCCCGCCCACAAAATGTTTAGGTCGGGCGGTTCGGTCTGGCCTCGCTCCATAGAGGAGTAATTATCCCCGAACAGAAACTGTTCGGACCAATGAAATCATCAGGGCGGGCTTTAGACGACGACGGACAGATGATCAACAGTAACGTAATCATGCACGTCATCAAAGAGGCTTGGATTATATTTTTTCAAATCTTAAACGGAGAGCTTGTTTGTATATGCATTCACCTTCACAAAATGATCATGTTGGGTAAGTACTCTGTGTATCAATAAATTATTTTATGTTTTTACAACACCGGCAAAGATCGTTTATTTCAGCGCACGTGCAGACAGGGATGCCAAGTTTTTACATCAAAATCCGCCAACTACTAGCCCTAAACAATAGCTTCTCGGGGGGTTCTCTGGAAAAAAAATGGTGTTTGGGGGCTAAAATGTGTTATTTTGGCAAGGTTGCCTGATAAAATTCGCACTCATGGGTCTATATATCACATAATAGTCGCTTCAATCCGTGGACAAAAAACGCAGACTTGGCAACACAGTGCAGTTGAGCTCTGTTGACGTCGCTTCGTTGCTCTGATTGGTTGTAGGTCTATCCAATTGATGTCTTTCCTGGTTCGGTTGAATCACGCCTCATAATCACAGCCCAATGGAGCAGTTTCAGACTCATATTCTGACTAGAATTGAGTATGACCACATCAGGCTAGGTATCACCACATCTCTTTAATCAAATGAGCTGTGATTTTGCCGATGTCTATTTCTACTGCGTCAAGTTGGGTATCTCCACCCACAGTGAAATCTCATTGGTCCAAATTCCCGCAAAATGCAGATATATGTTAAAGAAATATTCTAGATACAGTACTTAAAGGGATAGTTCACCCAAAAATGAAAATTATCTCATAATTCACTCACTCTCAAGCCAACCTAGGTGTATATGATATTCTCCTTTCAGATGAATACAATCAGTGCATCCAACAATCCAAGCATTATAATACCAGTGAATGAGAGTCCAACATTTAAAGCCAAAAAAGGTGCATCCATCCATTATGAAAGTAATCCATACGGCTCCAGGGTTAATAAAGGCATTCTGAAGTGAATCAATGGGTTTGTGTAAGACAAATATCCATATTTAACATGTCATAAAGTAAAATACTGCCTTCTTTATTCAACTTACGAAAAAAGTATAACGCCTCTCACTGTTCAAAACATTTACGGTAATGTCCGACATCATCATCGTGCCAAAAATCTTTTTCTGTAAGTTCAATACGGAAGGCCGTCCGCTAGAAGCTAGATATTTTAGGATATTTTTCTTACACAAACCCATCGATTCACTTCAGAAAGCCTTTATTAACCCCTCGGAGCATATGGATTACTTGTATAATGAATAGATACATTTTTGGGCTTCAAATTTTGGGCTGCCATTATAAAACTTGCATTAGTCAGGACATTTTTGAATATAACTCTGATTGAGTTCATCTGAAAGAAGAATGTCACATACACATAGGACGGCTTGAGGGTGAGTAAATCATGGGGTGATTTTCATTTTGGGTGAACTCTCTCTTTAGGTTAAGCTCAATCTGGAACATTAGTGGAGTGATTTTTGTATTCAATTAAATTCCACCGGGTCAAAACTGAACCAGGACGTCAAAAGGTGAATACAGTCTTTAAAGGCAACTTGAGAGGAATTAATTATTTTTTAGGATGCATGGTGTTGATTTTTATGACATTGCGAAAAGGAAGTAACAAAGGTGAGAAAGTGATTTTTCTGTTAACACTCATATTGTTCATGTCTTTTGGCTGTATTGAAACAGCAAGTACTTCAGGGTTTATATAAGCCACACATTACGCCACATTTGAATTATTAAATTGTGTTCAGACTCACGTTGAGCAGCTGGTTGAAGGCAAAGTGAAAGCCGGATTTGTAATCGGTGGTTCCTTTGGCCTGCATCTGCTGCACGGCTTCTTTAAAGATCTTTTTATTGCGTACATTCGCCTGAACCAGGTGCCTAAAGCAGGGCACCACTGCCTCGGCCTTCTCATTGAACTACGACCGAAAGAGAGAGGAAATACAGCTCAATTAAATGTACAGGTTCATGAATAATAATAATAAAATAAACATAGCTAACTTATGGTCTTTTAGCTGGTTTCCCAGCTTGACCAGCTAAGACCAGCCTGGTCAGCTAAAAAAAGTCTTAAACCCTTCTAAAACCAGCCTGGGAGACCAGTTTTTTTTATCAGCAGACATATCGCTATGGGCCTAAGTCTATGAAAATCCGAATTAGCCTCAAATCAAATACTTTCACAATCCCAAAAACATCACAGCACGTTCAAAAGAGCGCACTGACCCTAGCCACATTGAAGTAATCATCATCGGAGAGCGTGTCGAGCATCTCTGTGACTGAAGCTTTGATCAATTTTAGAGTGAGCCCGCTGACGCTGCCGCTCCTGTGGACAGAAGAGACGTCAATGTTGAACAAAGAGTGCAAGCGCACAGCAAAAAAGCCCACGCATACTCACACGTCTACGAGGATGACCATGTCTTTCGGTGATGATGCTCCTTGAATGTACCTGAGGAAAACACGTTTTAATATCAAAATTCCTACGTTCACAAACTGAACAATCAAAGACAGCCAAACTAAATGTTTCTATAGATGTCTATGGATGATTATGTATAATATGAAAAATCTGATTTAGGTTTATTTATGAGCTTGACATATGATTGGATGTCTCCAAATGAATAATTATCATCATGTTAAAAGTATAGTTTAATTACATAGACAGCAACAGATATGAATAAAATCTACAATATTTACTATTTTGAAGCTTTTCATCTAAAACATCACTATATGGCAAAATTTTGTAAAAATAATCTGGCTTAACAACCAAAGCACGTACCAAGTACATACTTTGTAAAAGTGTACTTAAGTGTCATACAAGTGTACTCTCATTAAGTACACTTAAGTGACCCTTAATTTTTTCAATATTACACTATGTGCAAGTACTTTTTAAATATAGGCTTCATTTAAGATTTTAAGTACACAACAAGTGCACATTCAATACAATTAAGCACACTTAGTTTTTATTCACAATGGAACCTATTGTCTGATTCCTGCATTTAAACATTTTAAAGGTACAGAAAGTGGTTCACCAGGGTCTCCGTCGTACGTCATAAAGATCGATCTTATCCGGCGCTCTCCAGGGAGCAGCTAAAATGTGAAGTGTTACATAAAAGAGTTTATTTGGGTAGTAATATATTTATGCAAAACATACAGTGATCGGTCTTCAATCAGATACAGAAATGTATGCAGAGGTAAGCATGTTACCTGGGTAATATCTCGTGACCCCTGTGGCACTCCCAAACGCTTGCCAGAGTAACGACGGGTCGTCTCTGCTGTTCTCCATGAAGACTCGCTCTAACGCTTGCGTCCAGTTCAGCTCATTCAGAATCACTGGAGCTACGGACAGACAGGAACATCACAACTAGGGATGTCACTAACGATTATTTTGTTAATCGTTTGTTAATTAATTATTTTGTTATTTTGTTGAACTTAATTTTGTTAATTAAGTAATTATTTTGACGATTAGTCGAGTAATTCAATCTTTTTGTGGTAATAATGTCTTTTAAATGACTTAAAACCTGTTTTTATACTCTCATAGAGAGGGTTTAAGCTTTTATTTTGAAATCGTGATGAACAACTTATTTAGAAAGATACTGATGTATTCTCCTGTTATGGAGCAGGCTTATAAATGATTTACGGAACAAATCTGGTAAAACGGTGCACGTTGCATCCCCAGATTAACTTTATTAGCAACCAAAACTCACAGGATATGCAGAGATTGAGATGCTACACTCATGTCAATGCAACTCTTTGCTATGAAACTCAAAGGGAGGGGTTTTTATATCCGTTCCCAAATGCACGTTAATGGAAACCCAAAGAAATGCACATGCAGAGACGGAGTTCGAGTGGAGAAGCATTTACTATGAACGGAGCCGCTTTGTGATGCTAGCTGAAACAACCTGCCTAAATAACCATGTAGCCTAAATAATTTAAGTGCCACACTTCACTCTGAAACCCGCAGCCATATTTATTTAATGGAATTGCAGCCTTTGTGAGTTCACAATAACAATGCTATTTTATGATTTTTAAATGGTTTTAAGATATTGTGCAGCCTTAGAAAATGGTATAATAATGCAGTTTATGGACACTTCCGGTATTTTCCTGATTAATCGACACTTAAAATGTATTAAATAAATCAAACACTTTAAATTGAGAAATCATGACAGCCCTAATTACAGCTTTTGCATAAAAATATATGGATAGAACATAGCTAATGAGAGTTCATGATGTCACTCTTAGAAGAAAAGGTTCTATCAGCGCTACATATTTGGAACCCTTAAAAGGTTATATATAGAAGCATAGTTGAGTATACTCCAAAGACCCTTTTGGCGCTTAAAAAGGGTTTTGTATAGAACACTGCAAAAAAAAAAAAAATGCATTTTTTATCAAATAAAAAATTGCATTTCTTATCTTAGCAAAAACTCTCTTAATTTTGAGTATTTTTCCCCAAAATAAGACAATTACTTTTGCTAGTCTAGTAAATACTTCTTGTTTTAAGAATGTTTAGATGTTTGGACTAGAGACAAGACAAAAATACTAAGTAAGAAAAGCATTTTGTCCAGTGAAATTTTACTTTTTAGGGGTTCCAACTACGTAGCACCAATAGAGCATTTTAAGGTTCTATATAGAACCTTTTCTTCTAAGAGTGTAGTATATGGCATAATTATTTTTTTTGGATGAAATTGCCAAGATCCGCATTTAATTCAGGAGTTTGGATATTTTTTATCCAAATAAGATGACGTGTATATTCTATTTTGGAAACATTTGCTGAATAAATCCCTCAATGTACAACAAAAACACTCAGATAGATGACTCAACAGAGGATGTGATTGGATAACTGGAATAACCAGCGGACCAATCGCATTGCACAGCATCTCAAGTGTTGGTTTGGTCTTTCGGAAAAGTCAAACCAATTAGTTATAATCACTTCCCACATCCGTCTCACACGATTACATTCCCAAATTTCAGTTATCTGTCTCAGAATGCAAGATAACAATGATAGAATTTGTTCTCAGGCGTAAGTCATTTATAATGTATGAACAAAAAAAGCTTTGGGAAAGCCTCTGATTGCAACAAATTTCATTTTCTATTACAGATATTTTGCGCTAATTTCTCAAGAAGTGATTTCGAGGATGGCAAAAGTTTTATTCACAATTTTGCGCATATGTTACATTTGTAACTTTGAACGGAAACAGCTTTTGCCAGTGTTGGGGAAAGTTACTTTTAAATTTTTTTTTTTACCTTTTACAGAAAGTAAAAGTAATGACATTTATCTGAATGTAATTTTGTCTTATTAGTATGGTTAAATTGGATCATCATATAAAACGCGTACACACTTACTCCTGATTTCTCTCAACATGAGGACAGGAGAGCTGTCAGTCAATACATGGGAAAACAAAGTAACTAGCATTACTTATTTGAAAAAGTAACTCAGATATTTTGATGTAAATTTAAAAGTAATGCGTTACTTTACTAGTTAATTGAAAAAAGTAATCTGATTATGTAACTCACGTTACTTGTAATGCTTTACACCCAACACTGGTCTTAGAGATCTAATAGCATCAGACTTGTTCCTCACCGCCTTTATAGATGTCTGTGGGGATCTGGACGGCAGTGTGTGAGAAATTCACATGGTTTTTAAAGATCGGGTCGTACACAAACTCCAGTTTCAGTGACATCTGAGAATCGATGTCCTCACCATCCTGATGAGAATACACATTATAATCAGATACATTCACACACACATAATACATATGAGGCCATCGTTTCAGCTTGAGTTTGATTGTCAAAATCATAGTCATATGGTGATAAATGAATGTGCAAAATAGTAGTTTCGAAGTTAGAAGTTTGAGCAACTAGCTTCTAAAAGGAAATTGTGTATGAATGCATGAATATTTCCTATAAACATACCAAGAAAGTGTCCTTTTTATTAACATTGCATATGCTTTTTCTAAAATGGTTCGAAATGGTTTATACAGGCCCACTTTCTAAAGCATGTAAATCTACATATTAAAAACGTTGACAAGTTTTTCACATCGGGGATAGATAGAGATGTACTCAGT
Source organism: Pseudorasbora parva (assembly GCF_024679245.1). Taxonomy (NCBI): domain Eukaryota; kingdom Metazoa; phylum Chordata; class Actinopteri; order Cypriniformes; family Gobionidae; genus Pseudorasbora; species Pseudorasbora parva. The sequence goes on along the minus strand of NC_090185.1, from coordinate 14,443,175 downwards.
ACTCACATAGTCCATCTCTGCTTTAGAGTTATAATATTCAATATTTTCCTCCTGAAATAAACACACAGAACAAAAATACAAAAAAAACTGCTGTTTAAAATCGGTTTGTGTATTTTAAAAATCAAATACAGATGTCCTCCACATGACAAACTCTCATTTAAGCACAATTCACTCATATGAGCATGTGTTGTCAGTCGAGCTAAACATCTCTAATGAATCAAATCAGTCAGAAAAACGAGACGTCACAATCTATTGGGCTTAAACAGACCCTCCAGCTACAGACTCACAGAAATCATGACTCACAGCGAGTGTGTGTAAAGCTTGTATCTGGATCAGAGATACACAGATGTGAATATGAGGAGAAGAGGCGCATCAACTTACACAGATAGAAAAAGATGGCAAAAAGAAGAGAATGAACAGTTCTATTTGTATGATTCAATTTAATGAATCAGTTGAAACAACATAGAATCTGAATGAACTCGGATCACACTTGCAAAAGCAATGTTAAAAGTGAAATGTAAAACTGCGTGGAAAGTCTGGAAAAAGTGCAAAATGATTGTGGAATGCACATAAGGGAGCGTAAAACCGATTGGTGCTGTTAAAACCATCTGACCTTGATTCCATCCTGCCAGCGGTGATCTTTCTGAAGACGCTCCGCTTCACTCGCCAGTTTCTGATGGAAAACACAGATGAGAACCGTCAAGGGAAATCCCGAAAGAAGAGTGAGTGTGATTGTGTGCGTTTTCTTACCTCAAGCGCTTTGCGTTTCTTGGCCAGCAGCCTCTCAATGTCAGTCGCCACTTTTTCTACAAGGACTTGAGGGTTAATTCTGACCAGACTGAACTGTCTTCTCTTCTCACTATAGATCTGAAACAACATAAACATTCATATATATTTCAAACATGGAAACACTCTAAATGGTTTTAGCATGTTACTGCAAATGGCAATGTTAATGTATTTGGTCTCTGCAAATTAGATCTGCTATGCTGCTGATTACTGCTGATTCTTATCAAATATGGACTTGCTATTGCTAATAGATACACAGACACGTGCAGTCATGTTGGAACAGGAAGGAGCCATCCCCAAACTGTTCCCACAAAGTTGGGAGCATGACATTTTCCAAAATGTCTTGGTATGCTGATGCATTAAGAGTTCATTTCACTGGAACTAAGCGGCCAAGCCCAACCCCTGAAAATCAACCCCACACTATAATCCCCCCTCCACCAAACTTTACATTTAGCACAATGCAGTCAGGTAACTACCATTCTCCTGGCAACTACTAAACACAGACTCGTCCATCAGTGCACTGTGCGTGTGCTGACCCCACTCTGTGTTCTTACGTGGCCTATCACTTCGTTGCTGAGTTGCTGTAGTTCCAAATTGCTTCCACTTTGTTTTAATACCACTAACAGTTGACTGTAAAATATTTAGTAGTGAGTACATTTCACGAATGGACTTATAGCACAGGTGGAAACCTATCATGGTACAACGCTTGAATTCAATGTTCGTTTAAGCTCAAAAGAAAGAGAACTGAACTTTGCCAATCAGCTTGTGCAAAGCAATCAGCTTGTGACTGCATGTAAAGGACCTAACAGCTCACAAAGTGGCAATCCTCCCTATACGCAATCTACACGAGGTGCGTAGGGCCCCTAAACCACCAGGGGACCCCCTTGCTCTCAAAGATTATTTAAGTTAGTAGCATATCCTTATTGCCACTTTTCACTCAGCTCGCTTTACTTTGGCTCGGTTTGCTTTTCCACTGCAGTTTAGTACTGCTTAAAAGTGAGTCATGTTTCTTGGGTAAACTATATTCATCATGCTTTAGTTTAGTTAATAAATCACGCATTTGGAAAATCATTTCAGCTCTGTGTTATATTTTTCTGACATCTATATGGTGCAAGAGCATTACTTTCATAAAGCATTTATTTAGCTGTCAACAGACATTTGGTTGACGGATTCATTTTACTTGTTCTCACTGGCAGTTTAATGTGGTTTAAAGGCTTTTCCTTTACATATTTATATACTGATTTTCACTTAAGTGCAATTTCTTGTTTTTTTGCATACAGAATACCATTCACATTAATACTAATGTTTACTGGAATTAAAGTCACTGTATTTTGTTTTTTGACAGTGTAACTGCTCTGAAGGGGGGGGGGGGGGGTCATTTCGACAGGGGCAAAGGTTTGCTTATGACCCTCAGATGTGTAGGGCCAGCACGGAGTCAGTGCCCTATAGAGTTTTATGACTGAACTATATCAAAGACTATAGAGATAAAAAAAGTTCACTCCTATTACTTATGAATAGGAGAAACTGCAATGAGCAATATGGTGGAATAAGTCCCGCCTTAAAATAAAAGAGCAATTGGTAAAGCAATTGTGTCACTGCAGCTGCCGTTAGAAGCTCCGGTTCCCACAGAAACTTGAGACTTGCACTTTGGACAGCATCACTGATCTCACTGATCAGACATGACAACCTGGCAGTTGAAGTGAACACCACTGATGATCTCTTCATCACGACATATGTTAGTGGGTGGGATATATTAGGCAGCAAGTGAATATTTTGTCCTCAAAGTTGATGTGTTGGAAGCAGGAAAAACAGGGAAGCATAAGGATTTGAGCGAGTTTGACAAGGCCCAAATTATGATGGCTAGATGTCTGGGTCAAAGCATCTCCAAAACTGCAGTTCTTGTGGGGTGTTCCTGGTCTGTAGTCAGTATCTATCAAAAGTGGTCCAAGGAAGGAACAGTGATGAATCGGCGACCAAGGCTCATTGAGGCACGTTGACTTCTCAATCCAATCGCGAATCTGTAGGATGTGCTGAAAAAAACAAGTCCGATCCATGGAGGCTCCACCTCACAACTTTCAGGACTTAAAGGATCTGCTGCTAACATCTTGCCGACAGATACTACAGCCCACCTTCAGGGGTCTAAGGGGTCTTCAGGGGTCTAAGGGGTCTTCAGGGATCTAGTAATGCTTCTACAGGTCAGGGCTGTTTTGGCAGCAAAAGAGGGACCAACAATATTAGGATCATAATGTTTTGCCTGGTCGTTGTATATTTTTATACCCACCATCAAGAAAATACCCATCATCTGGAGGAAACAGCAAGCGAGCTGCATGTTTGCGCTTTACATTATTGATGCCCATCGCTGGGAAACCCGTGTAACTTCCTGCCAGATGTGACGCACTAAAAATAAACTCATTTTGTGGTGATTTCTCCTTGTGTAAATGAGTGTTTGCGCTTTGGCGCGAGGTGTGGGACAACAGCTGCTGTAATCCAGTGGCGTGACTGAAGAAGACGAGCCTCATTAACCCGGTAAATAACATCTGAGTCCAGAACAAGAGCTGTTTAGAGCTCAGATCAATACATGGACATCAAACACACGCTCACTTACACACTGACAACTTGAACTTTCAGACGCTGCATTAAAACAAGGCATTGAGTCTAGATAAAACCCATGAACTTGTTATTTGAAATAAACAAACAAAAATAAATCAATAATAATGTAGACTAACATTACACAATACAATGCAGTCCCGCTAGATAAAATGAGACTTTATTTAGCAAGTTGTGTTGTTTTGGCTCCTGTAATTAAAATATGCAAATGTGATAGTACAAAACTAGAGCCGAAAAGCTTTTTCATGTTAATGAAGGCAGGTTTTGTTTAAGTCACCATGAAATTAAATCATGAAATATTGTGGTGTTTATTATAAATTATATATCTGTGTGCGTTATATTATTTTAAATTCATGTGCCCTTGTGATATTTCATCTAAATAACTTCTTCCTCTCACAGCAAAATCTATTCTCTTCCCTGATGACGTGTTTATTAGCAAGAGGGCGGGGCAACCTGTCACTCACACGAGATCCACCAATTACAAACCACAACCATCCAATCAATTCCCCATGGACAAAATCAAGTCCCGCCCTACAATTTTTTCTTGTTCGTGAAGGTAGAAAAACCTATTGTAACTTCAGTTTCATGCCGATTTCAAATGTTATATAAAAATAATAACAAAAATAATCAACTTATCTGTAATTTGTTCTTCGTTTATTTTTATAATCATGAAAATGTTTCCCTTTTTCAAATTATGTTTCTAGTCCTGACTACTCTGAAATGTTAAATGCATCACATTATAATGCAATAAATTATAAGTGATATGTCATGCTGAAAATGTTACTGTTAAAACTGCTAAAAAAGCCATTTTCCACGAAAAGCAAAAAACATAGACAGACAGAAAAATAATCAGTCTGTACGGATCAAGAGAGAAACACTCGTCTCAGACAGACTAATGAAAGTCGAGGTCAGAGGTCAAGTGTTCGGGTCAAGAGTATTAGCTCAGGCTCAGGATGGTTCAGAAGAATTGTATTTTGGCTTTATTTCATAATCTCAACTCCAGAGGTTCTCATCAGAAGACCGTTATTAGAAACATCTTTATCTCAAATAATAACAACATGATGATGATGACCGGACAAATAACACAACTACAAAGGTGATGTCGCCTGTATTGATCATCAGCACTGAAGCGTTCTGTCTACAGCGCTGTGGCATTCTGGGTAAATGAATGACTTTAGCATCAGAGGGGCGAACCATCTGTTCTCTCTCAGTGATGTGAGCAGACACACACACACACACATAGAGCTTGAGGAGGCTTTCAGACGCTGCAGCCTCTCAGTGGTGGAATGACAGGATCATTATATTCTCCAGCACGGATTTTGCAGGAGTGTGTCGGCTCCTCATTGTTTGTGGGTGTTTTTCATGCGAGCCAGACCCACAGTAACGAGCACACGCTTGACAGAGATACTGGAAAAGCCACACACACTGTCTTACCCCCTTCAGTTGCTGAGCGCCGCTGATGTGCTGCAAGACTCTGTCAATCTCCTGTTCAATGCGACGAGCCCAGTGCATGATCCTGCACAACACACACAACACAACCGTTACACAACAGAAGAAAAAAAAGGTTTTGCTGTAGATACAACAACAGACGTTAGTAATTTATATCAGTGTAGCTAAATATCATGGGCTGTATCCAAAATTGTTCCATATAAATCTTAAACAGGGCATTATTTAAGAGGATAGCCTTTTGGAGTGGTGTCTGGAATAATAGTGGACGTTATTGAGTGCACTCGTTCTATCCCACATTGCACCGCAATAACAAGTGTACAGCCGATGTGTGCTCAACGGCTGTCCGAATTCACTCACTCTTTTTCATTCACTCTTTCAAGTGAACTGTATTAATGGACGAACATGGGGAATTTTGAATGAGGGTTTAGAAAGCGATTTCAGATTAAGCCCTTTTTTTCCTTTTTTTTCCTGGAAATTCAAAAGGAATTGATTTGTTTGGATCGTTGTGGGAGAAAAAAAAGTGTTGAAAAGTTGTGAAATACTGCATAAGTCCTTTATTAATTAAGAATAAAAATAAAACAAATAAATTCAAATTGTCACAATCGATTATTTTCTTAAGCGGTCAATTATTTTCAAACTGATTTTTTGTGATAATAATAATAGACATAAGCAAATAATAGCTTTTAAAATGACTTAAAATACATATATAATAACAATGAGGCAATAATAAAAAAGTATTAAAAGCAAGTAATCATATGGTTTTATAGAACAGCACTGTTGAAATGCTTAATAAAATATACATAATATAAACAATCATCTGATGTACATTATGTATTTTAACAAATGGTGTTGTTACACTTTACAGCAGATCAAATCCTTGTTTAATATTGTTCAAGTAACTTTTAATTCAGATGTTTTAATATTTGGCAACTTTATAATAGAAATGCTACAGCCATAGGAATTTCTTGAACGCAAATATATGTGGACATCAAAACATCTAAACTAAGAGCAAAGGTTTAAACTTTTATTTTGAAATCACAATGAACACTTTGAGAAAACTATTGATGTATTCTCCTGTGTTGGCATAGGTTTATAAATTATTGACCTTACAAATATGATGAGAAGGTGCACATTGTGTTCCCAGAAGAACGTTATAAGCAACTTAAACTCAGAGCATATGCAGAGATGGAGTTTGAGACACGTTTGACTCATGTGAATGATAACAGTTCATATGGAGCAGCATTTACTGTGAACAGAGCTGCTCGGAGACGCACATAACTTACAGGTATATATATATATATATATATATATATATATATATATATATATATATATATATATATATATATATATATATATATATTAAACCCGCAGGTCATATATTTATTTGTTTGAATCACAGCCTTTGTGAATTCACCATAGCACTATGCTATAGTATGCTTTAAATTGTTTTGTACAATGTGCCGCCTTATAAAATGGTCTAAAAATGCATTTCATGGATTTCCATTTGTGGCCACCTCAGGTAATTTGCCGGTTACTCAATATGGGTAAATTTAAAATCGAGTAATGACAATTATTGAAGGAATCGTGACAGCCCTAAAAAAATGTGTTATAATCCCCATGCAGACAGACCTCTATTTTGAACTGGAGACTTTCACACAATTGTTGCCATCTTATGTCTCAGTTTATCGAGTGTAGTGAAAATTGCCAGCTCAGAGGACTTCGTACATTGTAATAATAGACGATTTTTTCATCTGACAAAAGCTAATATCCAGGTAAGATAATAAACTTTAACCAATTCAAATATGGATTGTCAGATTTGATCGTAAAATAAATCTTCTCAGGATGATACAAACCTGGGCTCTGCAATATCACCTGGCTGAATGTACAACACGGCTTTCCAATTCTATAAATTTGATTACAAAATAACAAACAATAAGTAATATTTTAGGTGATCTTTAATGTGGCGTGGCAGATCTCTGTGCTGCCTCAGTTCAAAAAGCTTGTGAACCGATCTGTGTTCCTCTTTATTACTAGTTATAGCACTAAATAAACATGCATGAACATCAGAAGGTATGTCGAGAGATACAGTACGGCTTACTAAAATGTATACTGTCTCATGTAATCATTCAATGAGTGTTTCAACCACGGAAAGACGTGAATAAAACAGCATGTGAACAATATGCCACAGAAAGCCATTCAATGACCATTAGCATCTTATCTAGAAAAAATTACTCTGGACAGGAGCAATTCATGTCTAACTATATTACAGTTATTATAGTTTTACTCTTATATCATTAAAAATATTGTAACATTATTATAAAAAATATTTGAATTGCATAAGAATGAGTTGTTAATTGTAACCTTTAAAGGTGCAGTGTATGATTTTTAGCAGCATCTAGCGGTGAGGTTGTGAATTGCATCCCCCAAAGTTCACCCCTCCCTTTGTGAGCAGATAGAGAAGCTACGGTGTCTGACACAGGACAAAAATGTTGTTGTTGTAGAGAGCAGAGAGTGACTAGCGCAAGGGCTCCTTTAGAAACATGACGATGCAAAATGACGACTTCACTGTTAGGGGAACCGTGGTGTATGGAGATAGAAATGGCTCATTCTAAGGTAATAAAAACATAACGGTTCATTATGTAAGGTCTTTATACTCCACTGAAAACATAGTTATGTATATTATATTGCATTTCTGTCAATAGATCCTCCTAAATACTACACACTGCACTTTTAATAATAATACCAGCTGACATGTTTCCCTGTATGTTAACAGCATTAGAGAGATTTGTGTCCTCTACTGTACCAGATATTAAGCCAAATGAATTGATATTGAATCAAGCCCCCTCCCCCCATTATTCTCACTCAAAGCTGAACACTGCCGCATACATATTATGTTATATGAAAATATTAACACGTTTTCTTTCTCTGCAACACTGGAATGTACAGTGTGATGTCAACATCTTTTGTTAATAAATACATTTTCAGTGACCTCAGCTGACCTGTCCTCATTCGTAGGCCTACAACACACAGTGTCAGTGACAGAATATGATATAATATCCTCCCAGTCGTCTAAACCGATCAATATAATCAATGCGCAGAATGTGATGCGTTTATACTGTCCACAAACACAGGCTACAAACAAGCCGTGCCTCTCAGCGAAACAGCCCTGATCTACAGATGCTGATGAATTATTTAACATCTGTGAGGTCTCGTTCAGCACACGCGGGTCCGTTCTGCTTCATTAAACCGTCCTGTTGAAGAACAGCATGTACGGCTAAATCATAACCCTGCAGTCTGATCATAAATATCACCTGTTTCCACGACAACAGAACAGATCTGCAAGTGATTACAGCCCGATTGCAGTTATGTTATATTATGTAAGTTTGGTTTGTTTAGCAATAGCTTGCCTTGAATCTAATTAAATTATAACTGTCAATTAACACGAGGAGATCATAACGAGCGAACGCTTGGAGAAATCTCTACGGGTCCAGCATTTAATAATCAGCATTAACTGAGAGGATGAGTTGAGTTTGGGGTGCACAATATATCAGTAAATATTTAAAAATTGTTTATTATTGGTAGCAGAAGCAAAATGTCAAAGTTTGTTTTTGGTAAAACCCTTAAAACGTTTTTTAAAATTCATACTTTTTGTTTTAAAACACTTCAAATAGTAAACATTTATATCAGCCATCATATCGGTTACATATTATTTGGATAATTATTGGCATACTGACTGCTTATAGCTGAAATGTCGACTTTACATTCTTTGTTAAAGTATAGGCCCCTCATAGACGAGATTCCATTATTCTTGAGGAACTCAGTAAGATTTCAGTCTGCACTTTCCATCTCAGCTGCCATAAACACACACACACACACACACACTGGTTCACTGCACGTTTAGCAGCATGCGTTACACAATATGTAAAGGTGAGAGTGTATCAGGGTGTGTGTCAGTGATTCAGGCGATCTGATGCACTCTTAGCATCTGATCTGAGCATGCCCAGAAACACACACACACACATAAGAAATCTTCCATGCTGCCTATTACCTGACACACACTCCCTAGAGACAGACAGAGATACAGGGAAATGAGGGGATGTTGTGACCCACATTCACATTACAGAGAAAGAAGACTGTGAGCAGATAGATAGATAGATAGATAGATAGATAGATAGATAGATAGATAGATAGATAGATAGATAGATAGATAGATAGATAGAAATTACTTTGAGATGTTCTAAGAATTATTGAGCCAGTGTATAATCTCAAATCACTGCTGATAGATTATTATATAAAAAGATCATTATAATGCATTCAAACTAACACTAACCCTATAAGAAAATATCTTCTTTTTAGAATAAATTATTAGAAATTAAATATATTAATTTTCTTTTATTTATATAAAATAAAATATCACCAAAGGCAAGTGTTGCCATATATAGCTCAATTCTGGGGGACAAATTTGTCCCCAAACTATGACTTGGTAAACACGCATTTACTCTATACACATATGAACAAGAAGTTTATTTCGACATTATATTCCAGTGTTAGTTTTTCCCATGTGTACATTTGTGGAAAATAATAAAGCGTAACGTTAAGAAAATATGCGTTACATGTAGCCTATGTTGTGGGTTTATTTCTTACATGTATGTGAGTGAAGCTTTGTATAATGAAGAAATTAGTATTTCTTTAATGTAGCGTGGTGGAGCACTTCGTGTAATGTTGTGGAAATTAATATGTTATACTGTTGTGGAAATTACCATTTCTTACGAGTAACGTTGTGGAAATGAACATTAACCAGTGCTGTTTAGCGTTCGTTACGTGTAATGTTGTGGAAACGAGCGTGTCTTATCTAATACAGTGGGAACGAGCGATTATTTTGTGTAATGCTGTGAAATTGTGAGTGTTTGTTTCTTACGTGAAATGCTGTGGAAATGTGAGCGCGTCCACTGCGGTCCACGATCCGCTGAAAATCACCATCATCAGCAGCAGACACGCGTGAGCCCATCTCGCCATTTTCCATGAATACACTCCAATCCAGCCGCGCAAATATCCTCAAGGTTATCCAGGAGCGCAGAATATCCAGATACGACGCAGTAGTAGACGCTCCTTTTGTCTGAGGAGTAGTAATTAAGTGGAATGAAGAGATGTCGGTGGGCGAAAGATGCTGCGCGTGATGATACTGCCGTGCACGCGCGCCCGTGACACCCCACAGATCTGCGCGCGATCCCATTCATTTCCCGAACACAAACCTCGTTATCAGAGAAAACATTTTCACATAATGAGCAAAGAGAAAACACTACAACACAAACCTCACATCGAAAATAAAACTAATGGAACTTTAAATTACCTTTTTTAATTCGTGGAAGAATTTGTTAATGAGGAAATATCTTTGTTTCATCAAGTCTTATGTCAATAGCTATCTCTTTTTATTCGAAGTTAGTTAGCCTCTGGCTTCCTCTTCTTATACGAACGAATCGATTAAGTGAATTCGTAGAAGTGAATTAAACATAGAATGAATTCATGTTGATTGGGGCACTTTATTCCAAATCATCTCAATGGCAAAAATGTTTTCTAATTCATCTGCATAATTCTCTAATAAACATAATTCATTCATTACACAATGTACACTTGTAGAAAAGTAGAAAATAAATCAGGTTACCACTTTTTAGTGTACTCTTATAAATTATAACTTGTGAACCAACTGCAATATTATCTGTTTCAATTCAAGATACTGCAAAATATCAATAAAAAAACTGATCTGGAAAGTTGAAAAATTTCTGAAACCATGAACTTTTCAAACACAATAAAATTGATCAGGTTTTCAACTTTATATATTCAATATGTCAATACATATTACAATACAATACAATAGCAAAAGTGAAGATTATAATCACTAAATGAAATGAGTCATGAGATTTGCATCTAGCGGGAGAGAAAGCAACAACTTCAAAAGAGGAGGATGATTGATAAATGAATGCTGTGAACTGGTAAATACTAAAGCTTAGTTAGTCTGGTATGGGAAAAGATACTATTGTCATCATGTACAGGGTATGCTGTACCAAACACAAAGACGTTCTTATTAGGATTTTTTTTTTCCAGCATTGTTAAGGATAACTAATATTTATTTTTCTTGCCTGCAACATTTATATGATTTTGATATATCTGTCCCCAACACTTGGGGCAAAGTTAGTGTGTCTGAATATAACAAAAGTTGTCCAGTTTTGTTATAACCTAATGATTTGCGCAACTAGTTGAAGTATAAAGGAATCCAAATGTGCTTTTACAAAGTAACAGATAATTATTCATATGAAGAACCAATCACATTGTAATTAATGGAATGAATTATGTCCCCTTTCCCATGCTCCTATCCTGTATAAACTGTTGTACTCTTTTTGTCAGGGGAATTCTCTGAAATTGGTCCGAGATCCTCCAGGCCAAGATTAAAGCATATTCAAAGGGATGGTCTGATTACTGCTGTGCAGCAGGCTAGAGAGCATTAGAGATCTTGCTTCTATTCTCAAGTGATAGTGTTTAGTGAAGCACTAGAGATTTTATTTCCATTCCCAAGTGATAGAAGGAGAACACTAGAGACCTTATTCCCAAATGATAGTGTTAATAAGGACAGATACGTCGTCCACAGATACGTCGAGTCTAAATTTGTAGTTGTTGGAATGTTACTTTGGATGTATGTAATGTAATAGGTTACAGATTACAAGTTACCCTATTTAAATTGTTATAAGTAGTGTAAATATTAATTTATTGAAGTAATGTAATTGATTACATTTGATTACTTTTCTGAATTTCTAATAAAATGTTTTCAAAATTGAATCACTTTCAAACATTTACGCCACCAGTGTACTCCATATAATATTCAGAATAACCCCCTTTGCAATCGGTAACATTTTTATAAGTAACTGTAATTTAATAAACACATTTTTCAGTAACTGTAAAAGATTATTTACATTTATTTAGTAATTACATTACTGTACACAACTCTGTTACATGTAACTTGTCGCTCCCCAACACTGGGGTCGGAAACACCATGTTAACTTATGTCAGGTGCTTAGGGGAATTTCTACCACAGTATATAAAGTGTATATTAAAGTGTATATAAAGTGTATATAAAGTGTATATTAAAGTGTATATAAAGTGTATATAAAGTAGATAAAATGTAAAACATACAAAAATTCCAAAATACATTGTAATAAAGAAACATAAAAATGATGTATTGATTTAAAACTGTATATGTAGCCTATTGTGAGGCCATTATATTTTCAGGCCTTGTACTGAATACTCCACCTAGTCTAAACTCTCACCACACTCCTCTTCCTCCTCTGTTCCACCTGTAAATAAAACAAAATGATTTATGAATACTAAACTAACATAAATGAATGTATTCTTATGTATTAATCAGTATTAATAATAATACATAAAAGCTAGTATAACAAACTTTACATTTGTAAAAGCATTGGTACTTGAAACTATTTAAAGCTGCAGTCCATTTTTTTTTTTTTTGTTAAAAATGATCCGAAAACAATTTGAAAGCAAGTACATAACCAGCAGTGTTCAAAATTATCTCCTTACCTTAGCTCGATTCACAACGGTAAGCTTGAAATAATGTATTATAATTTGAGTGGTACAGGACAGATGGCGGATCATTTAGAGCTTTTTCTCAAGCAGCTGGAATAATTAAATGTATCATTTTGATGGCGGATTGTAATCCAGAAAGGTCCAAACGACAATCATCAGTAACAACTAGAGATTCACCCTTAGTCAAAAGCAAAAGATTAGACTATATGGAATCTAAAGGTAATGCTAATACACACTAAATACAGTAGTCACGCAATGCGGATGTTGTTAACACTAACAATTTGAGAACAAAGTATAAAATAATAATAATAATATGCTAGGTTTGATGTGACATGAGCTAAGTGATCATTAGATTTAATCACTGATTTATTGAAATGCTTTTTTCCCTCAGTTGGTCTGAACAAAAGTGGCAGACATGTTACTTTTTTGGTGAAAATTCTTATTTGGTCATACTTCGAAGAAGTAGAACCTGTGATTCTGAAGTACAGTATCCACACCGATGCGGTGACTGACAGCCACACATACTCCTCAAAACATTAGATTCATCCGCGCTGAGGTGTCATGCCGATGCATAACTCAAGTAAATATGGTAATTCCGCAAATAACTGCATTTGCAGGTTTCAAACAGAGATGGCGACAAAAGAGGCTATACTTACGGACTGCAGCTTTAAATTTGTTATCAAATAAATGAATATGTGTATCAATGCATTGAATTCATAATATATAGAATAGGTTTTGAACAGCGTTTGTATTTATGAATTTCTGTTCTGTTCTGGCATCATCTCATTAAAAAATCCTGTTCTGACTGTTTGCCAAGATTTAAAACTTATAGATTGTTAAAAAAATGTGTGCTGATATTCACAGTTGTCAGTTTATGTACGGATATAATGTACATCTAAGATGCAGGTATACAGACAACACATCATCACATACATATACAGCTTTTCTGTTGATCCCTCACCTGATGTTCACTGGTCCTGTACTGTTGGTTTCACAGGCGCCTGAGCTTTAGAAAAGGACGTAATCCATCCACCAATGCTACCAATGAGGTTTACACCAGCTCGCCAGCTAAACCAATGATCTCTCTCTAGGCTGTAAGAAGGAGTCAGAAGAGAAAATAAGCAGTGATGGGTGGAACAAGTTTGAGTGAAAAAGTATAACATTATATTAACATAAAATACCTGTAATCAGAATACTTCCTGTTTGTCTGTTGGTTTTAGCACATCAGCGTGAAACAAAATTTGTTTACTAACCTCAGGTTACAATTGGAGTCTCGTAGTATGTCAATGAGCTGCTCTTTTGAGTCTCCAATGTTATTTTTACTCAGATCAAGCTCCTTTAAAAACTGCAGTGCTTTTGTGTCACCCAAATACTGGGCCAAAGAAGAAACATCTGTAATGCCACAGTCATTTAGACTGGAAAGAAACAAACAGAAAAAGAGAGTTTTCACCCAGAGTTTGACATTAACTTTTAAGCCATGCTTATATTTACCACGAAAAATAAAAGCACAAGTGTCAGGGGTAGAAGGTTCTTCTGGTACACATACATTCTGCAATTTATAATTTTTTTCTCTAAATGTTCTTTTTATCTCATTTCAGTCAAAACACTTTTGCACTTAATGTTCAGTGCTCTGTCTGGCTCTCTGTCATTTGTTAATTTTTGGACCCTGCTTTCACTAGAGTGCTATCACAAAATTACTAAAGTGAAGAATTTTCCAGAAATATACTGTGAACTCTTCATGAAAGATGAAGTGTTTTGGTTTGAACTGTTTTTGCTTAAAAATTTAAATTTTGCTTAAGTTATTGCTAAACATTTTGATTTTGTATGTAAATGTTCCTCACCTCAATCTCTCTAGTTTACAGTGTGAATCCTTCAGTACGTCACATAAGTGCTTCACTCCTGTGTTTTTTAGTTCATTTCCACTCAGGTCCAGCACTCTCAGGTGTGATGGGTTTGATTTCAGAGCTGAAGTCAGGATGAGACACTGAGTTTCTGTAATACTGCATCCACACAGACTGAAGATAGAAAGAGAAAAGAACAATGGATTAGATCCTGAGTAAACGCCATAGAGTCACTAATATATCACCAAACACCTGGAAACTTAATTGTAAGACCATTAACCAAAACAGGACAATTCCTAGGATTTGAGGATACTAGTTACAACTCTATGTAGGGTTAGTAGTATAACCAGAAAAAAACTGAGTCATCAAAGTTTGCATTTTATCAACGCAGATTAAGATATAGTTTCAATATAGTCCGTTTAATTTTTTTTTTTCAATGGGTTATTTTCACATTCTTAATGTGAGAAAATCATTTACATTTTAGTTTGAGTTTAGTTTACCATCACTAAATGCACTAACTTTTAATTATTAAAAGTATATTAAGTAACAAGTACCATTAGTTTTGTAAAAACTATGCAAATGTCAAAATATAGTTTTAAAGTTTAACGGTCTTTCTACTGATACACATGATGAACTTTAATCACACAGTAACTGCTGTACAGTATAATGTTACTCACTGTAGTTTTTCCAGTTTGCATTGTGGGTTCATCAGTAGATCACTTGAGTTTTTCACTCCAGAGTCTCCTAGTTGAATTCCACTCAGGTCTAGCTCTCTCAGGTGTGATGGGTTTGATTTCAGAGCAGAAGTCACAGCAGAGCAACCTTCACCTGTCATATCACAGCCTCTGAATCTAGACGGAGAGATACATTTATAGCATCTTCATGACAAACAAACTTTATATGTATGAGATTTATATTGAACTTTACAACATATTGAGTATAAAGGCTGAGATACTGAGCATTAAAGTCCTTTTCTACTCAGGTGTAAAAAGAAGTTCAAATCAGCTGAGCAGCCGTATACTGATGCAAATATTTAGATGCTGCCCGGCTGGGTGTGGTGTTTTAGAGGAGCATTTAAATATGTGACTCCAGAACAGATTACAGAATCATGCTCTGCTCCTGAAAGTTTGCACTGGCGAGCTGTTTTAAAGCACCAAAACAAACTCAAGATTTTGTCCGAAATGGCATCACACCTGTTTTTTTATTTTATTTTACTTCAAGCATATCGTGGCCTTAAAATGCCTGATTTAAACTGTTTAAGTGATTTTAAAGGGGTCATGACATGATAAATACAATTTGCCTTTGCCTTTGACATACAGTGGGTACAAAAAGTATTCAGACCCCCTTAAATGTTTCGCTCTTTGTTATATTGCAGCCATTTGCTAAAATAATTTAAGTTATTTTTTGTCTCATTAATGTACACACAGCACCCCAGAAAAAACACATTATTGTTGAAATTTCTGCAGCTTTATTCAAAATGAAAAACTGAAATATCACATGGTCCTAAGTATTCAGACCCTTTGCTATGACACTCATATATTTAACTCAGTTGCTGTCCATTTCTTCTGATCATCCTTGAGATGAGATGAAGGTTCTACACCTTCATTTGAGTCCAGCTGTGTTTGATTATACTGACTGGACTTGATTAGGACAGCCACAAACCTGTCTATATGAGACCTTACAGCTCACTGTGCATGTCAGAGCAAATGAGAATCATGAGGTTAAAGGAACTGCCTGAAGAGCTCAGACACAGAATTGTGGCAAGGCACAGATCTGGCCATGGTAACACAAATAACAAATCTGCAACACTTAAGGTTCCTAAGAGCACAGTGACCTCCATAATCTTTAAATGGAAGACGTTTGGGATGACCAAAACCCGTCCTAGATCTGGCCTACCGGCCAAAATCAGGGGAAAAGAGCCATGGGAAGAGAGGTAAAGAAGATACCAAATAACCCAAAAATACTCAAATAACACTGTGGCTGCAGATGTCCAGAGATGCAGCTGGGAGATGGGAGAAAGTTGTAGAAAGTCAACCATCACTGCAACCTTTCACCAGTCAGGGCTTTATGGCAGAGTGGCCCAACGGAAGCCTCTCCTTAGTGCAAGAAACATGAAAGCCAGCATGGAGTTTGCTAAAAACCAACTGAAGGATTCCAAGATGGTGAGAAATAATATCCTGGTCTGATGAGACTAAGATATAACTTTTTGGCCTTATTTCTAAGTGGTATGTGTGGAGAAAACCAGGCACTGCTTATCAACTGTCCAATATAATCCCAACAGTGAAGCATGGTGGTAGCAGCATCATGCTGTGGGGGTGTTTTTCAGCTGCAGGGACAGGACGACTGATTGCAATCGAGGGAAAGATGAATTCAGCCAAGTACAGGGATATCCTGGACGAAAACCATCTCCAGAGTGCTCAAGACCTCAGACTGGGCCGAAGGTTCACCTTCCAATAAGACAATGACCCTAAGCACACAGCTAAAATAACAAAGGAGTGGCTTCACAACAACTCTGTGACTGTTCATGAATGACCCAGCCTGAGCCCTGACTTAAACCCAATTGAGCATCTCTGGAGAGACCTGAAAATGGTTCTCCGCCAACATTTACCATCCAACCTGAATGAACTGGAGAGGATCTGCAAGAAGGAATGGCAGAGGAACCCCAAATCCAGATGTGAAAAAATTGTTGCATCTTTCCCAAATAGACTCATGGCTGTATTAATAATAATAAAGAACAGACAGAACTCCGGGCTTAAATACACAGGGATGGTAATTAACAGAAAAAGAACCAGGTGCGTAACTGAATTGGAAACCAAGGAAACAAACAAGGAAAAATAAATCGGGTAACAGGAAAACCAAACTAAAATACTATGAAACTAAACAACCCTGACAGTATGTGAATGTTACTGACCTCAATCTCTCCAGTTTACAGTGTGAATCTTCCAGTGCGTCACATAAGTGCTTCACTCCTGTGTTTTCTATTTTATTTCCACTGAGGTCCAGCTCTCTCAGGTATGATGGGTTTGATTTCAGAGCTGAAGTCAGGATGAGACACTGTTTCTCTGTGATACTGCATTCACACAAACTGATGACAGAAAGAGAAAAGAAATGGCTCAGATCCATGTTATGTACATGTTTGAAAGATCATGATTAAATGACAATACACTTATACAGCACCAAAATAAGTAAAAACGTAATTATATGACCATAAACCAATAAAGGAGCATAACTAGGATTGAGGATACTAGTTACAACCCATGTCTGAATCCACTGGACTCAAAAAATTTGTGCATTTTATAGAAAGTGCAGTGCTATATAGGGGCGGCAGTGGCTCAGTGGTTCATGTAGGTTGTCTACAAACCAGAAGGTTGGTGGTTCAATCCCCGGTTCCACCTGACCAAGTGTCGAAGTGTCCATGAGCAAGACACCTAACCCCAGCTGCTCCCGACGAGCTGGATGGCGCCTTACATGGCTGACATCGCCGTTGGTGTATGAATGGGTGAATGTGAGGCAAAAATGTAAAGCGCTTTGGATAAAAGCGCTTTATAAATGCAGTCCATATATATGTATATAGATGCAACTTGGACCTTGTTTTCTTAAAATAAATAACTAAACAATAAACTTTAACACAGTAAGTACTGTACAGTAGAATGTTACTAACGCTAGTATTTCCAGCTTGCACTGTAAATTCATCAGTAGATCACATGTGTTTTCAACTCCAAAGTCTCCAAGTTTATTTCCACTCAGGTTCAGCTCTCTCAGGTATGATGGGTTTGATTTCAGAGCTGAAGTCAGAGCAGAACAACACTCATATGTCATATCACAGTATCTTAACCTAGATAGGGAGAAATGAGACAAGCAATTCATTAGGTTTCATTTAAATACCATCTTTTTCATGTACACTCCTGGGCAAAAACCTTGGGCTAATGCCAAAATGGTTAAACACTAAGCTTTCAATCGTTTTAACCACAAATTATTGGTCAAGAAATGTGCAAAATTTAAGCAAATGTACTATTTAAAAAAAGCCATTGCTGTTTGAGGAAGACATCAAAGACATAACTAAAGGTGCTGTAATTACGTTTTTTTACTTATCGTAAGCATAAAAATACCATAACATGTCAGAATGTCTTTGTTTTGATCTGTGTAATACTGCACGCCACCAGTTTACCCAATAGTATTTCGACACCCCAGGTTTCCAGTTGGCGGAAAACATATCATTTTGCAAACCAGGTCAGAGATCGCAGATTCTACCCGACCTAAAAAGCCTCAGCATCCATCTAAAAATATCTATGAACGAGACCATATTAAAACTTATAAATCAACTAATCAATTTACAGTGTAACTTCCATTGAAAATGATTGTGCTCGCTCCTGTTGCGTGTCCTCAAGCTGGCAACCTGCATGAGCGTTGATTCTGAGGAGGAGGTGGAGGAAACAACACTCTCCAATATTTTGCATTTGGACTGCAGTAACCATTTCAACCACTAGCATGTTAATCCTGCATACCACACCTTTATGTTTTTTGCAGTTTATGGGAAGTTTGATTCAGAGTAGTTCAGCAGAGATGTGTGAACTAATGTATCACAATGAAACATGAGTTTCACGGTAAGCATCCAGAGTGATGTCAGTGCGGTGAAATATAATAAGAAATGTATCTCTACCACAGTAAAGCAGGAAGAAGTGTCATTGTGTGGAAAGCCTTTTTAGCTGTGGGTATTGGTGAGCTGCTTCACTGTGAAAAGTCAGTTAATGCTTTGGAGTACAGGAGAATATTACAGAATGGCTTGCTTTCCATAATTAAAAAGTTGTTTTCAAAAGTTATTATTTTTAAACAAAACAATGTCCCAAATTGCAAAGACAACTATGAAGCGGCTTGAGAATAAGTCCATCAGGGCCATGTTTTGAGCTGATTAGAGTCCAGATTTGGTCTTATATAAAACTCACATAAAACAACCTGGGAGACATTTTTCAACTAATAAATAGTTTGAAGCATTGACTCTTCTTCCTGTAAAAAAGCTGTCTGCAAGTTTACCCACTTAGCTTAAACATTAAAGACAACATAGGGAAATGCTACTCTAAGCTATGTTACTTTATATAAAGTATTTTTGCAATGCTTGCCAATTTGAGATGAAAATAACATTGAGATGACAGTTATAAAATACAACTATAAAATTTAAACTATATAGTGTATATAGTGTTGTATATTGTTCCTCACCTCAGTCTCTCCAGTTTACAGTGTGAATCTTTCAGTGCATCACATAAGTGCTTTACTCTTGTGTTTTTTAGTTCATTTCCACTGAGGTCCAGCTGTCTCAGGTATGAGTTTAAACGCAGAGCTGAACTCAGGAGGTAACAGTGTTTCTCTTTAATACTACATCCACACAGTCTGAAGACAGAAAGAGAAAGGACAGGGTCTCAGATATATGATGACCACCTTATTGATGAGCTACAAGCATATACATAAGGGATAATTTACATCCATCCTTTATTTATTGTAGCAGCAGATGCAAATCTCATAACATTTCTGCAAACAATCAGTACATCAAAGTATCAAATTCTTTAAATTAAACAATTCATTTCTAGTTAAAGAGACTTAATATAATAAATTGTGACTAATGAGGAAATACCAGAAAGTGCAGCTCCATAAATTATGTACCTTGAGCCCACTAAATAGTACACTTGAAATCACACAGTATTTGCTGTACAGTATAATGATACTAACTCTAGTTTTTCCAGCTTGCATTGTGGGTTCATCAGTAGATCACAGATGTTTTTCAGTCCAGAGTCTCCAAGTTTATTCCCACCCACATCCAGCTCTCTCAGGTGTGATGGGTTTGATTTCAGAGCTGAAGTCACAGCAGAAAAACCTTCATCTGTCAAATCACAGTATCTTAACCTACATTAGGAGAAATTAGGAAAACAAACTCTTCATTCTGTAAAGTTAACAAACGTAACATACAAACAGACAGAGAACAAGATTATCTTTTGTTCACCAGATAACAAAATACATCAATAAGGTAAATCATTTTCCACAATTTTAATGTGAACTCTTAACAACTGACAGAGTGTTAAGGCTGCAAGATCATAAAAGTTGTTCTTCCCTCAGGTGTAAAAGCGAGTTCAAATCAGCTGAGCAGCGGTATACAGATACAAATATTCAGATGCATCCCACACCACTGGTTAGTTTACACATTTACTTTACATCAAAAAAATAGGTATTATTGTATCACTGGGACAAATGTCTGTTGTTCTCAGCCACATTTTCATTGAGTAAAGTCTAAGAAGGTTCTGGTAAATTATGTGAAATATTCACTTCAGTGTGTTGAGTTGACAGTGTTTATCCTGCAGTAGAGTAGCAATCTGATTCACCCGTGTGTCTCCTAGTTTACGATCACTCAGATTCAGCTCTCTCAGGAGTAACGGGTTTTTACCCACTAATCGATTCACATACTGACAGGCTTCATCTGCAGCAGGACCCAAAAACCTGCAGAAGAGAAGAGGAAGCAGGATTTAAATCAGTTCTTAATATCCTTATTGTAATGGGAAAAAAACAGCTAATACTGAAGGGGGAAATCAAGTGTCAAATGATATATCTTAAATTTACTTTGGTGTAGCATTGTCTAAGTTAAATAATATTTCTATAAACAATTTGGCTACAAATAATTTATTTTGTATTATTTCATCATATATCACCTCAGTGTCTTTAGATTATAGTTTGGGTCCAGTAGTAACTCTTCAAGCTCCTTCACTCCTGATTGTCCAGGATCATTCCCTGTGAGATCCAGCTCTATTAGGTGTGAAGGGTTTGATCTCAGAGCTGAAGCCAGAGCTTTATAACCTTCTTCAGTGATACTGCAGTTTGAGAGTCTAGAAGAAGAATGCAAATGCAACATTCAGCGGACTAGTTTAATGCAAAAACTGTAAATCCCTAGTGGATTATATTTTATTCCTTGTACAAATTAATTGAAAGTTATTTGCAAATCAAAAACTAACAACTGAATATGGAGACAAACAAAAATAAAAACATTAAACAAACATTACTTTATCTTTGAAAAAATAAAGCTTGAAATTAATTTTTGTCTTTTCTTGGAGAATCATCCCATTCCTCCCAGTACAGCCCCATATATGGAAAAAAAATTCTCCTTGTGAGGTCCAAATTTGGTTTTGATTCTTTACATCTTGGTTGGGGTTGGGATTAGGGAAAGTCTATGACCAGTGACGTAGTGCAGATCCTCTGTAGAGATCACGTTCCAGGGAGGTTGGAGTCTTATGGGTTTGTAAAGATTCATTTGGAATGAGTAATTGATAAACATCATTTTCTTTTTGGGTCAACTATCTCTTTAAGCATTTTGCACACTGCCCAGATGATGGAAAATTGAAAATTCATAATTTGTCTATTTAATGTACATTCAAATTTATAACAAATAACACTTTCAGCTTTTTGTCTGTTAAAACACAACATACCTCAGTATCTCCAATTTACACTTTAAACTCTTCAGTCCAGTGCAGAGCAGCTTCACTCCTGAATCCTGCAGATTATTATTGCTCATGTTCAGCTCTTTCGGATTGGTATCAGATCTAAGAACGGCAGCCAGCGCTGAACAGCTTTTGTCTGTTAAATTACAACCATTTAGTCTACAAAGGAAATATATGACATAAAATTAGGTTGAATATAATACATTTTCTAAATGCAAATATTAAACATATTTTCTGCCTATTAAAAAACTATACTAATAAAACCTATAAAAACTGACCAATAAAATTATATTAGTTTTTTGATTTAGTGACAAACTTGCTAGATAAAACAAACTAGAATGTTTGAATACAAATATTAAGGATTGTAGCTCTAATAAAACAATAAATTATACATTTGAAAATGCTAGCTTTATCATGACTTGAGATTAAGAATCTGGGGGTTAATAATTTGAGCATTGAGGTTTCGTAAGAGTGTATATGCTCTACAGCAAAAGTTGAAGAGAAATGCATTACTTGAGTAAAAATAATTATGGACCACTGTGCTGAATAATAATGTGATGCTTCTTTCTCTGCTAACTTGAGTGAATGTTTAGCTGAAGAACATAATTTTCTACATAATACATTAATATAAATGCCATAAAATATTAGCATTACACAATTATAATACTGGAAAGCAGTCATAAAAAAAAATAAAGAAAAAATAAAAAGATAAAAAATGTATTATTGATCTGTGTAGAGAAACATTTTTACCAGATGAGTGCACAAATGTGACGTTATTAATGCCTTACAGTGCTCTTTTGGAGGTTTTGATGACGGCCGATAGTCTAATGAGACACTCGTCTGATTTCCTGAATTTCTGAAGCTCAAACTCCTCCAGCTCTTCCTCTGATGTCAACAAAACAAAGGCCAAAGCAGACCACTGGGCAGGTGAAAGGTCAGCAGATGAGAGACTTCCTTTGCTAAGGTGGGTCTGAATCTCTTTCACCAGAGTTTGATCATTCAGTTCATTCAGACAGTAGAACAGATTGATGGATCTCTCTGGGGAGAGATTATCTTCAAATTTCTGCTTAATGTACTGAACCATTTCCGTTTTGCTCTGACCAATGTCATCTTGCTGTGTCAGCAGACCTCGTAAGAGTCGCTGATTAGACTGGAGTGACAGACCGAGAAGGAAGCGAAGGAAAAGGTCCATGTGTCCAGTTTCACTCTCAAGCGCCTTGTCCACTGCAGTCTTGAGCAAATCAATCAAGGTTTCATTTTTGTTTTCCTGTATTGTAGATTCATGATCAAACACACTTTTCTTGTTGATGTCTAGAAACAGATGTGCATAAATGGCTGCAATAAACTCTTGAACGCTCAAGTGAACAAAGCAGTACAAGGAACCAAGAATGATCCCTGTTTCCTCCTTAAAGATCTGGGTACACATGCCTGAATACACTGATGCCTTATAGACGTCAATACCACAGGCTTCCAGGTCTGACTCATAGAAGATCAGGTTGTTTTTTTCCAGCTCTTGAAATGCCAGTTTTCCCAGTGAAAGGATGGCATCTTTATCCCAGGAGACATCAGGTGTGTATTTTCCATCATACTTTCGTCTGCTCTGCTGTATCTGAAAGCGGAGAAAGTGTGTGTACATTTGTGTCAGAGTCTTGGGAGTGTCTTCAGTATTTGATTCCTGCAGTGTTTTGGAGGCATCATCGGACTGATTGTTTTTCACATCATTATTTCTTTTCTCCTCCAAAATTGTCCAGAGAACAGTGGCTGAAATCCAGCAGAAGACTGGGATGTGGCACATGATAAAGAGACTCTTTGATTGTTTAACATGATCAATGATTTCATTGGCCATTTTCTTATCCGTGAATCTTCTTTTGAAGTACTCTTCCTTTTGCGCGTCATTGAATCCTCGTATCTCTGTCAGCCGGTCGATACAGTCAGGAGGAATCTTACTGGCAGCTGCTGGTCTAGTGGTGATCCAGATGAGAGCAGAAGGAAGAAGATTTCCCTTGATGAGGTTCGTCAGAAGAACATCCAGAGAGGCTGGTGACGTTACATCACTCCATGTCTCAGTACTATCAAACTTCAGAGGAAGACGACATTCATCCAATCCATCAAGGATGAACAGGACTTTGAATTGATTCCTTCTTGTAAGGTTCAGTCCTTTTGTTTCTGGAAAAGACTGACTTATAAGGTCCATCAAGCTTTGTGTTTCTTTCTCCTTTAAGTTCATCTCTCTGAATGGAAGAGGAAATATGAAGCTAATATCTTGATTTTCTTTTCCTTCAGCCCAATCCAGAACAAACTTTTGCACAGAGACAGATTTGCCAATGCCAGCAACTCCTTTTGTCAGTACAGTTCTGATCTCCTTGTCTTGTTCAGATGCTTCAAACAAATATTTGCATTCAATCAGGTTATCTTGTGGTTCATGATGCCTAGAAAATGACTCCATCTGTCTGACCTCATGTTCAGTATTGACCTGTTCACTGCCACTCTGAGTGACATAGAGATCTGTGTAGATGTTATTCAGAAGTGTGGAGTCACCATGCTTTGCAATTCCTTCAAACACACATTGATACTTCTTCTTTAGGCTACATTTAAGTTGATGAATGAAGGCCAGCTCATCTAAACATCAGAATAAAAAAACAGATATTTTATCCTAATTTTCTCTCCTAAATGTATAAGTGTCAATCTGACAGATGGTTATGGGTCTCTTACCTTCTAGAGTATCAGCAGCTTCATCTTGCTTCATCTCTCTGAGGTAGTGTAGTGTGAGATCAAGAGCTGCTTCTTTGATACTGCATCTGTTCTCATTAAAGTCATTCACTAAGTATTGTGCATTCTCTTTTTGTAATATTTTCTTAAACTTTCCCAGCTCATTCTTTAGAAACTTGATTATTTTGTTCTCAAGATCCTACAAACAAAGCAAGAAAAATGAAAGACAGAACAAAATGTAACCAAATCTTATTCTAATATTCGGTTAAAACTATTTATTCAATAATCAAAAATGTCAAAGACAACTATATTAAATAGCTGTAATTCATAACAAATTGTTATAATAAAAACATATATACATATACATATATATATATATATATATATATATATATATATATATATATATATATATATATATATATATATATATATATATATATATATATATATGTATGTATATGTAGATATATATCCTACCTGAAAGATCCACAGGAGATCGCTGTTAAAATTCTTGTGGTGCCTGTTAGTCTGGAAATCTGAATCTAATGACTTATACTGAATGCTATCAAAAAATAAAACAAAAATAAATTAAATTAAAATAAATACTGCATTTTGAGGCAAAACATAAGAGAAATCTTTTTTTTAACAAAGAGAAAAAGAAAGCATTAGCTGTTTAAGTTTACATTGTTAAAGGGTAGGATACAATTTTTGTTGAGTTGATTGGGTTACATTTTTTTCATTACATTTTTCCATTTTGAGCTTTATATGAAGAACATATTTAATTTGGTGTTTAATTCACATATAAACGTGGATTAACGGACATATATAGAGCACATCAAATACTGTCAACTGCAGCTCATCCTTACATGCTTGACGCAAAAGAACAATCCTCACTGGTTCTCACGTATCAAACACACAAGTTTGAACCTCCGTTTACCATATTTGATGTGCTCTATGTCTGTGCATTAATGATTGTTTATATGTAAATAAAATCCTAAATAAAATCTGTTCATTATATAAAGTAATTGTGTTTCTTCAGAAGACTTGGATTAAATGGATCGATTCATATGGATTACTTTTACGATGTCTTTATGTACTAAAAGCTTCAAAATTTTGTTTGTGTGAACCTTCAGTGGATGAACAAAACTTGAGAGAGACTATTTAAAAACAACTTCATTTGTATTCCGAAGAGTAACTAAAGTCTTGTGGTTTTAAAATGACATGAGGGTAAGTAAATGGTTACAATTTAAACTAAACTTTTAATAAAACTTTTATTGTCAGATTGTCTAACCTATAAGCAAAGAACACAGTATTTTAACCTTTTGAGCAGCAGTTCAGCACAGCACACCAGAATGAAATGGTTATTACAAAAATTAAATTTTTCTGCTGATGCTCCCTTTAGGTTTTTAAATCACTGTTCTTTGTAAATCCTCTTTGTGAGAATAAGTTCAGTTAAATATCTAATTAAAAAAATATATATAATGAATAAATATTTCAACTATAAGGTTTCATAATAATTCTTCACTGAAATAGTTTTAACACGTGAGACCAACGATAAGAAACACGTGAAGTAGCCTTTGGTTGACACGTGAGCCTGATCTTTCACTAATGACACAAAGAGCAGAGGCAAAAACACTTTACTATGGGAGATTCTTCAGTCTCATTTGAAGAGATTTGCTGTAATTGAATGCAGTGTACAGACATACATTTGTCCTTCTCATGGCCATAGATTTGTTTGGTTGCCTGGTGCCTTTCCATGGTGTTTGTATGCCCTCTTGTGGCCACTCGTGTAATGGTATTTATGGAAAGAAGCTCTAAAGTTCATCAGAGAGAATCAGTTTACCAGGAAACTTGTTCTGAGATCAATTGTTTTACTTAGTCAAGTTCTATCACATACACACCAGTGAAGAAATTAGCTAATGCCGGACTATAATGAAGAATGACATACCTTTTCATAGATGATGGTGTTTTCTCACATAAATTTGGTGGTTCACCTTTTGAACAGTCACTCTTCACAGACACAGAGCTGGACACATGTGAGCCGGATTTTGCACTAATGAAACAAAGAGAAGAGAGAAAAACACTTGACTACATGAAATTCTTCCAGATACATTGTCAAACATTCACACAAACTCTTTGGTTAGATGTTACCTTTTGTTAGATGGTGTTTTCTCACTGAAGTTTGGTCCATGACCTTTTGAATTGTCACTCTTTACAGACACAGAGCTGGATACATGTGAGCCTGATCTTACACTAATGACACAAAGGACAAAAACACTTTACTACAGGAGATACTTCAATCTCATTTGATGATATTTGGGTCTGGTATCACAGACAGGGTTTAGATTAGACTTTAATTCAATTAGGACATTTAAAGGGGGGGTGAAACACTCAGTTTCAGTCAGTGTCATGTCAATCTAGAGTACCTATAGAGTAGCATTGTATCCTGCATACAAAGGATACAAAAAGTCTTTATTTTTTTAATAACTATATAAGAAAGATGCGCTGTTCCGAGTCTATCCGAAAAAAGCTGAGCGGGTGGGGGCGTGTCGTGTGAGCGGAGCTAAATAATGACGTGTGCTCGCTGCTGCTATGTTGAGAGTGCGTCGTAAAGCTGTGTCAACAGCGGGAAAAAAACTTTATTCAAAATAAAAATATGGCTTTTAATCAGATACAGCCATACATCTATGATCCGGAATCAGACCCAGAGGCTGCAGTTGAACAGGAGCAGCAGCAAAAACGACTAGAGCAGGACGTCTGTATGTGGTACAAGTTATACACTAACTATATAATATGCTTAGCGGCTTGTGTTATTTACATATTTATACTTGAATTATATCGTCGTATTTTTGTCTTTGAAGGTGTACATGTGGGAAGTGCAGTTGTGCACGTGTGTTTGTGTGTTTACGCGTGGTTTGTGTAGACAGTAAGCGGACTAAAAAAAACACAGACATTTGAAGCAGTCTCACTCACCCTTCTAACGTTGGGACTGCTCCATCCTTCAGCATTAGGCGATCGGATAATCCGGCGTCGAGCTGGGCCTTGTTTATGAAACAGTCGGCACCGAAATGCAGCGAACAGATATAAACATTCGCGCAACTCAGTTGCTGATCCGGAAAAGCAAATTACATCCACTGTTGCCTTAACGCGGGGTTTTGGGGGAATCTGTGCAGGACTGTCTTGGTCTGGCAACCAAAAACGCACTTTTTTGGTGACATTGTTATGTGCACATCACCTGTTCAGCGCATCCTACAAGCCAGCGCTTTGATGGGCGTAGGCTGTTGCTTTCGCTCTCTCTCACGCGCTTCCGGTAGAATTGTCCGTAAGGCCCATACAAGGAAATTCCGCCCCCATTAACGTCAAAGGGGACGCATGATCTCAAAAAACTTGCCGAAACTTATGACTAACCGGAAGTAGTATTTTTGACAAAGAAATACTCCCATCAAACGTCCACCTTAACTTTTGAAACTTTGTCTATGTTTAGTATGGGATTCCAAGTCTTTAACAGTGTAAAAAGATCAGTATGCATGAAACAGCATTTCACCCCCCCTTTAAGTAGCTTTTATAAACATGCCTTAAAAACATAATACTGGTGTGTCTTTTGAGTCAAGACAATGGCAATGCTTTCAGAAGTACCAGCTCAAACAATAATCATAATTGTTTCATGAGCAGCAAATCATCAGAATGATTTCTAAAGGATCATGTGACACTGGAGACTGGAGTAGTGACGCTCAAAATTCAGGGAATAAATTACATTTTAAAATATATTCAAGTAGAAAAGTTACTTTACATTTTAATAATTTTTCACAATATTACAGTTTTTCCTGTATTTTTAATAACATAAATGCAGCCTTGGTGAGCAAAAGAGAATTCTTTCAAAAACAATCAAAATAGTACTGTTTCCAAACTTATGACTGGTAGTGTATTTTTAGTCTGGGATTAGGATTAAGCCATGTCTGATTTCTCACCCTGCAAGATTTTTCAATTTAACTCTAACCACGGATGAGATTTACCATTTGTATGGATTCTCCCAGCGGCTCACCCTGTTGTCAGTTTTGCTCATTTGAACACTTTGACATCATGCACAAACCATGTCTTGTTACTTTTTATTCTGCCACAATATAAATGTCCCCTTTGTCATCTGTCCAAGTAGAACAAAGAAAAATGACACACTATTGTGTGTATTTCCTGCATTCCTCTATTTAACACTGGACGAGTTCTGCCTACATCCTTCCTAAATGTTTCCATGACCTCTTCTGAACTGAATTCATCTATGAAATAGACTCTAGTTCTGAAACTAGAGTTTTAAGGTTTTTCCCGTCAACCACATGACCTACTTCAGTCTCACATTAAGATATTCAGAATTGCGAGTAGTTTATAGAGTTTTATGCAAAATATGTCTTGGTCTGAGACCCAAGGATGGAGCAATTTCCACTTCACTGAAAAACATGTGCTTTTAAAACTTTGGAGAAGTGAATCGAGTTGTGTATCAGAAAGGAAAGTACTATGACCTAAAATACTTAAAACTTACGTCGTAACTAGTTTAATAATACTTTGTGAGTACTTGAACTGTGTGCAGTGAATAAAAGGCTGAGAAAAACTCTACAACCATAGAAAAACCTCAGTACATTAGTTATTAGACATTAAAGCGCAGTCTTACCTCAGTTCCTCTGAAAGACTCGTCTCAGAAGGAAAGTCTTTTCCTCGTTCCTCTGACATTACTGCAGCAAAGCAATGTCAGAAGTGATGACCTGGAGATGACAGTATGTTACTAAGATAAACAGAGATATTCTAGAGTTATTAAAAATAATGACCAATGTTGGGTTAGACGAATATCACTCAGTTTGGCTTTCATCTCCTCACAGCACATGGCTCTGCAAGGAATAAACATTATAAACGCTGAACACGTTTATTACTTTCTGTATCAGTTTACATCATTTTCACTCATATTTGCTCAAACTATAATTACCTGGATAAATTATAGTTCTTTTCATGTGTCATTTAATCATTTCAAGTGCACATATTCAATTATTTTCAGATGCTCTTAAAAAAATTCATTGTGAATTATTTTGGTCACATAGTAAAATATATAGCTCTAGAATAAATTAGGAGACCACTTGACATGGATTGCTCAATGTTAAGAGACGCCGGATCCTTTACAGTATGCCTACCGCCTGAATAGATCTAACTCGGACACTATCTCAGCAGCCCTTCATTTAACCCTCTCACACCTCGAAAACAAAAGCACTTAGGATTCTTTTCATTGACTACAGTTCAACTTTCAATACAGTTATTCCCCCCTACAAACTGACTGATAAACTGCAGTAAACATTCATAGTTATTCCCTACAAACTGACTGATAAACTGCAGTAAACAGCCACAGTTATTCCCTACAAACTGACTGATAAACTGCAGTAAACAGCCACAGTTATTCCCTACAAACTGACTGATAAACTGCAGTAAACAGCCACAGTTATTCCCTACAAACTGACTGATAAACTGCAGTAAACAGCCACAGTTATTCCCTACAAACTGACTGATAAACTGCAGTAAACAGCCACAGTCTGTCAGAATTTAAAAAAATAACATCAAACATTGTGATGAATTCTGGTATCTTGCAAGGGTGTGTCCTTAGCCCTGTGCTGTACACACTCTTCACTTTCAACTACATTGCCAATGCCAACCATAAGGATAACACCATCCTGAAATTCGCTGATGACACAATGGTAGTTGCACTTATCACTGGTGAGGTAGCGAGTCTGGTGAAATGGTGTGAGGGAAAATAAAAATAATAATAATTTAAAAATACTTTTGATTTCGCATAACAAACCAACCAACAGCCTAAAATAAAATAGAGAAAACTGAGGAAAGAAAAACATTTATATTCGTTTTCAGTGAGCTCATGTTTAAAAATCTGTGGCCTTTAAAAGTTCGAAAAAAACCTCTAGTGCTTCTGAACCTGAATAAAAACAGGCTTAATTTAACTTCGAATTTAAACCACGCGTACATATATGTCACATCCCTACTGTTTCAGTTAAAACTTACGTGCAGTCTTGCGCAGTATGAAGAGAAGGTAGAAGCAGGCTATGTGAAACAATGTTCAATGTTTCTCTTTTGCGGTCGCTGCTTGTCACGTGGTACGATACCAAAACAAAAACGCCCATTGCTGTTGGATAGTTCAGATGTAATCATTTTTTATTGTTAGTAATAATTCAAGATGGACATTTCCTGTTGTTGTAGTAGTAGTAGTTTTTTTTTTTTTTTTTTTAAATAAAATGACAACAAAATGACTTCCAGGCAGCATGTTAGTCTGACTTTGATGTAGATGTCAAGGATTGTCATAACTGCCAATGAGATGGTAATGGGTTAAAAAATGTGTATCTTTATTATTAATCTGTCTAGCTATGGATCTTCTCAAACATTTATTTTTCAAAACTCAATTTGCCTTTCAAAACTTAATACATCTATCAAGTTCTTAGTTGTATTACAATATGCCAACACATATTACAACACAATGGCATTAACAACAAATTGAAACAAATAAATTAAATGTAATATGTAAACAATGTAAAATGTCCACAATTGTAAAAATGACAGTACCGCATAAAGAAATCTCAAAATGACATACTGACATTACAGATTTGAATCTGTACATGTGGCCCACAACAATTTAACATTCATTTTCGGTTTATATTACTTAATAAAACTGAGTGCTAAATTTGACAATCACAGTTATGATTAGCATTATTTGAATTGCTTTAATATGGAGGAGTTTGAACCTATATATCATTATGATTTTCAGCCTTAAACTGAAGACTTCAAAGGATCTACTCCTTTCTCTATTTCACCACAAAACAAAATTATCATTTGAATGAATACTAAACCAACAATAATCGTTCAATATCACCTATGTGTACATGCATGTTTCTATTAATGCTGTTCGCATTAGTTGACATTTTAAATAAAGAGCTAGTATAATAAACTTTACATTTGTCGAAGCAGTGAGATTTAAAGCCGTTTATATTTGCCTTTAAATACATACATTTCTGTATAATCACAGTGAATTTATAAACCAAATATCACAAAAATCCCTCCCAACAAACATGAGACGTCCGCATGACGTCCTCACTCCTGTTTTCTCCCTCAAACAAACGTGACATAACGATTCGACCATGTCGAGGACTCAGCAGAGGACTCAGTCCCGGAATCGCTCAACATGTCCTCAGAATGTGAGGATTTGAAGTCCTCCAGTTTAGTTTTTGTTCACTGTCATTTATTTTTTGTTCACTGGTTTTTAGTGTTTTGTTGTTTTCACATGTAACATGATTTATCAGACAAGTGAATGAATAGTGAAGTGCTGTTAACAGATTAATGATAACAGTGATAAAATAAATTTAGCTTGACAGTTTACAGGTGATCTGAAGGCTTAATAAATGAGGTGAAAACAGGAATTATTGACATGAAAATGACACTCCTGCCTTGAAACACTCATTCCACACAGATAATGTGAGGCTCCTGCTTTGTGTGACCTTTCAGATGGACCTTTTATAGGGATTCTGAAAATAAGTTACAGGGAAGCACAAAGGAGATTAATACTTGAATTTATTGTAACTTTGTAACCAGTACCGCCGCTCCCACCATGTGCATCACATGATACCCGCAGGGCACCAAGTGCTGAGTGGGGCACCACAAAAAAATTATTTCAGCAAAGACAAAAAGACAAGAAATAAAATAAAAAACACAACTATTCTGATAACAATAATATTCTGTATATAAAATGTAAGGAAGATAATATAATGTAAGAGATAATATAATAAAGTAAAACAGAAATTTTACATTCACAGACATTTACTTGGCAAAACCCAATCCAAAGCATGCACATCTACAACAATTTTTGTGTGTGTGCTTAAATTGGGTTGCTTAACAAGGGAAATTTAAAAAAAAAAGTCGGCACACTATCAAATTTTTGTATTTTTAATATATAGGCGCTTCGTAATTTTTTTTTAAATTTTTTTTTTTTTTTTTTTAAGAGCTGTGGTGTGCCGACTCTTTTTCTGCTTTTTGTACATTTCCTTGACAATCACATTTATGATTAGAAACATTTGAATCCTAATTCAAATGCACTGTAAAAAAAAAATAAAAAACGTAAATTGTACTGGTAATTACTGCCAGTACATTACCCAGTAATTTTACGAAAATTTCCGTTGTGTATTCAAATTATAGGTAAATACCCATAAAAAACAATATGGAAAATTCCTATATATTTATACAGTTCATTTTGCCCTATTTTTTACAGACTTGTTTTTTTTTTTTTTTACAGTGTGAGGAGTTTAATCCAAACATGTCATTTGTAGCCCTTTGAAAAGCCAGATATCTGCAGACACACTCATCCGAGTTGCTTCCTCCTCTTTTCCACCTTTAATAAAACAAAATCATCATTGGATTGAACACTAAAGCAACATTATATCAATCAAGCATCATCCAATATCACGTTTGTAATACACATGCTACACACAAGTCTTTTGCACATGTAACAGATTTCTACTGAATGTTCTCAGAACTTTTCATTTTCACAACTTAATAGGAACATTAGCAACACATTATTAGAACATATATTTTTTGTTAGCCGGGTTATATTTATGTATAAATACTATACATATTTGAAAATCCTTTAAAAAAAAAATCTAGCCTACAGTAAATAGTGTGGATGCGCTATCTAACATAATATTTGTGGAAGGTGCTAAACAAATCGTAGTTTACTGCGTCAAAATTATGGTGAGATATAATTTGATCATTTGAGTTGCTAACAAATGTAATTTATTCTTCTCATCGAATTGCAAAGAGCTTAGTGGATAAACTCCCTTTGTCTAATGGAATGTATGGAAGTGATTTTGTAAAGAGATTTGGTAAAAAAGGAGTGATACTCTGAAAAACAATGATAAAAATAATGTTAGAAGATCTTCAAGTGTCAACTGGGCAAAATGGTATTCCAGCTAGATTTTTAAGAGAATGTGCAAATATTACAGTTCCAATTATTACATTTATTGTGAATCTTTTTTTAGAAAAGGGTATAGGGGTAGAAACTGATGGGATTCTCTCTGAGGAAACAAATATTAATAATGGAGTTCTTCAGGGAAGTGTCTAAAGTCCCCATTTATTCCTCCTATACATAAATGGCATTCGAGCAGTTTGTGATTGTAACTTTCAGACAAGGATGTCAGCTAAATAAAAGTGACATTAAGTGATGAGTTATGTACAGTAAGAGAATGGCTCTCTGAAAATAAACTCTTATTGCATTTAGGTAAATCAGAATCCATATTATTTGGGCCTAAATGTAAACTGAAAAAGGATCAAAACATGTCTATTAAGGTAGGGGCTTGTAAAATATCAAATACTGTAGAACTACTGTAACTAACTAATTATCTTGGATATGTGGTTGACAATGATTTAAGTGGTGCAAGTATGGCTATGAAAACTTTAGGGAAGGTTAATGCTGGAACAACATTTCTTGCTAGATATGTGTTCTGAATAAACAAAATTTAAAATAACTTGCATCATGTCTAGTGCAATGCCATTTTGAGGATGCATGCATTTCTTGGACGCCCGATCTGTCTAGTGTAAGGTTGGGCAAGTTACAGAAATCTCAAAATAAATAGATATGGCTGGTTTTAGGTTTTAGTAGTTTTACACATGTTGATGTATCCCTTTTTAGACATCTTGATTGGTTACATATACACTGTAAAAAATGATTTAGAAAAAAAGTTACCTGGTTGCCTTAAAATTTTGAGTTCATTGAAATTAAATTTTTGAGTTAATATAATGAACATTTTTCTGAGATTCGACAACCTTTATTAAAATATTATTAAAATATTTTGTAAGCATATTGGGTAATTGTGTGTGTTTTATTTTTGATTATGCAGTGAAACATGCCAAATGGTGATATTTTCATGATCTATCAATTTTTATGTGGTTTAGATACAATAATATTTTGAGTTTCTATTTATTAAACAAATGTCCTTCATTGTATCAACTCAAATTTTTAATTTCAATAAACTCAAAATTTTAAGGCAACCAGGTTACTTACTTTTTTAAGTTAAACCAACAAAAACCAACCAAAATTTTACAGTGTAGAAAGCAGATTGGCCTATTTTAAACTAAAATGGTACACAAGATAACTAATAAAAGAGCTTCTACATATTTGAACACATATTTCTCTAGGATAACTGATACATATTCTTATAATATTAGGCAGTCTCATGAATATTATATTATATCATTTTAAAACTATATATATATATACTCAGGGGCTCAAATGTGAAACAAGTTGCCTCTGGATATCAAAAGTATTTCAAATATGGTTGTTTTAGTTTGAAAGTCAAAAGGTGGTTATTAGATAGGTTGTTTTAGTGATTCATTTGTATTTGTATATTGTGTAGATGTTTAATTGTTATTGTAAACGTTGCATATGTGGAAACATATTGAAGCTTTGTATTAATAATAGTATGCAATGCCAATGTAACCTGTCAATATGAGTGAAGTTTGTGCTTTAGATCAAGGACCACAATGACAAAAAAAAGGTTTTAACTTTATTGTGCTATCCTTGACAAATGAGTGTATTTCACTATCCCCCATTTCACTATTTTTTAAAGAAAAAAAATTGACATACTACATATCGAAGGCTATTCTGTATAAATGACAGCATTCTTGTGAAACTTTTTAAAATCACATATCACATGTATTTCTCCTCATAGACACAGTAGTAAAGCTCTTCTGTTGATGCTCACCTGATGAAAACGGCTCATAAAACTATGATATAAAGCATCCATCAGAGGTGTTTGATGACTGAACGTTTGGTGATAGATCACCGCCATCGCTGTACAGTAGAACAGAACAGAAAACAATCAGTGTTCAGTGGAACAAAGTGTGAATAGTTACTCTATATATATATTTTTTTTACAAAGATCAATTATATAAATTCCTGTAATCAGATGAATTACTGACTTTACATGATAATACATTTACAACACGAATTATGTTTGTCTGTTCGTGTTTGTGTGACTCCTATTGAGTCGCTGTAAAGGAGAAACATGCTGATGATGATAAATGAACGGTGCAAATAAAAAAAAAAAATCAGTTAAATTTCCACTAGGTAAATCTGTTAGTCCTCCAGTTTAAACATGTTTGTAGTGGTTTTAGTAAATAACTGAAAGTAAAGTAAGTGTAAAATAGTGTGACGTGTTCCTTGTCAAAGTCAAAACACAGAGACATTGATCATGTGAGGCACGATTAAATTAATAAAGCTGGTGTTGTTGTAAAAAGTTATGAGAGAGTGCTTTTGTTCTCTTCCCCCCCTTGTGTTAAACATTTTAATCAACTTTACATTTCATTCTTACACAAACCCTTTGGTGCAATACAACTTAATTTAATTTCACATATATTTTAAAGATTTTTTTTCACATATCAGGTAAATGAAGATCTCTTTTAATATCACAGTAATGTTTACTCACCTCAGTTTACAGTTTGAGTCTTGTATCACATCTCTGAGCTGCTTTAAATCTCCTATTTTATTGTTTATCAGATTGAGCTCTTTTAAAAACTGAAGAGCTTTTGAGTTTGTCAAAGACTGAGTTAAAGACGATACATCTGTAATGCCACAGTTAATTAGGCTAGAAACAAACAAACAAAGAGATCATCTTACAAACAAATCATTAATGTGAAGAATTTTACACACAAAAAATGCGACTCAGGGTCATCATGAGGTACTCACTGCATTGTTTTTGGTTTAAACGGTTGAAGTGATTTTGATTTTGTATGTGAATGTTCCTCACCTCAATCTCTCCAGTTTACACTGTGAATCCTTCAGTACGTCACACAAGTGATTCACTCCTGTGTTTTCTAGCTTATTCCCACTGAGGTCCAGCTCTCTCAGGTGTGATGGGTTTAATTTCAGAGCTGAAGTCAGGATGAGACACTGTTTCTCTGAGATATTGCATTCACACAGACTGAAGGCAGAAAGAGTAGTATGAATGGCTCAGATCTATGAAGATCAACTTATTAAAGAGCTACAGTGGGCATACAGTTTGTCATATAATCTATAGTTCCCATAATCTACTTGTAATCGTGTCACACTAGTTCCTTATTATTCAGTGCTTTAAGTGGCCCAAAAGAAGTGCTGGTACTCTATTATTTATTTATTTTTATTTTTTTGCTGACTCCTCTCCTCCCCTGAGGTAACAACAACTATATTGAAGGGGTTTTATACGTAGGGTTGCCAACTTCTGGAAAAGAAAATAAGGGACAATTGTGGTTTTTTAAGAAAATAAGGGCCATAATAAGGGACACTCAAAATATGTGTACTGTACCACACAATCTAAAATCTAATCTAAATGCGAACAGTTAAAGGGATTCGCCGTTAGCGCGCGCATAGAGAACACTGGCAGAGGATTCTGCCGGGTCTTAAAGCCTTCCACGAACGGTTATTCTCGGTGGGACGAATTAGGAAACGTGCATTGTGAAGGGCGCTCTGGAAGATGTGCAAATGAGCGTACCGGTATGCTAAAGTCACGTTCTGGGTGCACGGAGAGGTGGCAGTACGCTCAAGAGCTATATTTGGAAGTGGCGGTACTGAGTACGGGCGCGTACCGGCCCACTTAAAGCACTGTAATTATTACATATTTAGGTTTCATCAAATTCCCATAAATGAAATTATTCACTAGTAAGACACCTAATTTTAATTTTGACCAATGGCAAAGAAAATAATATGGAATGATACGGTATAAACAATGTCACTTGAGCCCTGTTGTCTTAAAATTACCTAAACCGCAAACTTTAATCACACTGTAACTGCTGTACAGTATAATAAATTAAATAAACGAGTATGGAATAATGTTACTAACGGTAGTTTTTTCAGCTTGCATTCTGGGTTCATCAGTAGATCCTTTAGGTTTTTCACTCCAGAGTCTCCTAGTTTATTCCCACTCAGGTTCAGCTCTCTCAGGTGTGATGGGTTTAATTTCAGAGCTGAAGTCAGGATGACACACTGTTTCTCTGTCATCCTGCATTCACACAGACTGAAGACAGAAAGAGAAAAGACAATGACTCTATGATGATCATTTAGTTGTCAATAGTCTATTTCGAAACCCAGTTACACCATTTCATTATGCTGGGAAATAATGTTTCTTCTTCTCTTTCATTTATTTTTATGTTCTTCTTAACTCTCTGTTGTTAAAGCAGATTTCTGCATGTAAACAATAAGTACGTTGTATAAAATGTGTGAAAATAAACAATTACTCACCAAATAAAAACATACAAAATGTGACCAATAGAGAAAACCCAATAAAGTGCGCTATGATAAACAATATAACTTGAGCTCTAGAGACTTAAAATAAATAAAATTTGCAGTATAAAGTTACTAACTGTAGTTTCTCCAGCTTGCATTGTGGGTTCATCAGTAGATCACTGAGGTTTGTCACTCCAGAGTCTCCTAGTTTATTCCAAGCCACATCCAGCTCTCTCAGGTGTGAAGGGTTTGAGTTCAGAGCTGAAGTCACAGCAGAAAAACCTTCATCTGTCATATCACAGTAGCTTAACCTATATTAGAAGAAAGAGAGAGTTCATTATGAGATATTAAAGGGGTACTTCAGCGCTGGGAAGATGAATCTGTATTTAAACTGGGTCATCAATGCAGTAGAAATGTGAAATTATTTTTGAATTTGGTGTCTTCTAGACTGAGAAAAGACAGAAAATGTATTTTTGTCCCATGGGGATGAAAGACTACAATTCCCAGAATGCTTCGCTGCCCTGTGCCATTCCCAACGCCACCAACTTCATTACTGTGACTGAGTTGGAGAAGACACTACAATTAAAAACTGAACGTGTCTGTTCAATATAATGAGTGAGTCACCGCGCGAGTATCACAGCACTGAGCACTAACTGCAGGAGTGATGAGAGCTGAGGTAATCGCGACTACACTCGCGGCATACATTCACAACGTGAGTTCAGTCTGGCGCGTTTCAGTTCATGCCTTTACAAGCTTAACTTTCATAGAAATTAATTTGAGAAGTTAAAAGACTTACATTGCACACCATAGCTCCGTTTAAATGAGTGCCTGTAGCTGAGCTGAGCTCTCCCTGCAAGCTGAGTGTTATCTCCCATCCCCCATGCGCGGATTCAAAACATGCGGAAATGGCTCCCTCTGCTGGCTGTAGTCTTTAGCCTTTGGGCAAACATTCCTCCTATGATGCAAAAATCATCAATTTGCATCATAGGAGGAATTTTTTCAGAAATAAAATGCATAAATCTCTTGTCTTAGGGAGATATGAGGGGGGAAAGCACAATAATTTGAATATACTCCATGGTTTCTACTGATACAAAGCCATATGCTAATCGCTGAAGTAACCCTTTAAGTATAACATGTTTTTAACTGTTGAAGTGATTTTTTTTTTTTTTTTTAAACAGGAAAAGATTAAGGACAATCGGGCCTGGCTCAGTACAAAACTGATTTTCACATTCACACAAAGCTCACACACTGGATAACTAAAGACAACAACAGACACACATAACCAAGATATG
Source organism: Pseudorasbora parva (assembly GCF_024679245.1). Lineage (NCBI taxonomy): Eukaryota > Metazoa > Chordata > Actinopteri > Cypriniformes > Gobionidae > Pseudorasbora > Pseudorasbora parva. The sequence continues at coordinate 14,404,138 of NC_090185.1, read as the reverse complement.
GGCAACAGGAGGGGCTATAGAGCCATCTCAATGGTCACAGATATACCTGTCCATTAAATGCCGAGCAAATGTTATTTTAAATAGTCTTCTTGATGTGATAGTCCTGATGTGCTGCGGGATCTCATTCCAGTTTTTAAGTAATTTGATTCTTGTATCTGAATGTTCCTCACCTCAGTTTCTCCAGTTTACAGTGTGAATCCTTCAGTATGTGACATAAGTGCTTCGCTCCTGTGTTTTCTAGTTTATTCACACTCAGGTCCAAATCTCTCAGGTGTGATGGGTTTGATTTCAGAGCTGAAGTCAGGATGAGACACTGTTTCTCTGTAATACTGCATTCACTCAGACTGACGACAGAAAGATAAAAGACAGTTGTTTAGATCTATGATGATCAACTTATGTGTTTTGCATCATCCTGCAGACTTTTGCCGACAAATAAACTGTGATATCCAGCGCAGGTTAGAGTTGTGCCGATGAACAGTGCTACCATTGCCCCCCGACACGAGACAAACACTAATCCTCTTCTATAGTTAAACTAAAAACTTTTAAGGGACTGCTCTGTAAATTAAATTGAGTATATATACAGGTCCTTCTCAAAAATGTAGCATATTGTGATAAAGTTCATTATTTTCCATAATGTAATGATAAAAATTAAACTTTCATATATCTTAGATTCATTGCACACCAACTGAAATATTTCAGGTCTTTTATTGTTTTAATACTGATGATTTTGGCATACAGCTCATGAAAACCTCTAAAAAAATTAGCATATTTCATCCAACCAATAAAAGAAAAGTGTTTTTAATACAAAAAAAGTCAACCTTCAAATAATTATGTTCAGTTATGCCGTCAATACTTCTTCGAGAATCCTTTTGCAGAAATGACTGCTTCAATGCGCCGTGGCATGGAGGCGATCAGCCTGTGGCACTGCTGAGGTGTTATGGAGGCCCAGGATGCTTCGATAGCGGCCTTAAGCTCATCCAGAGTGTTGGGTCTTGCGTCTCTCAACATTCTCTTCACAATATCCCACAGATTCTCTATGGGGTTCAGGTCAGGAGAGTTGGCAGGCCAATTGAGCACAGTAATACCATGGTCAGTAAACCATTTACCAGTGGTTTTGGCACTGTGAGCAGGTGCCAGATCGTGCTGAAAAACGAAATCTTCATCTCCAAAGCTTTTCAGCAGATGGAAGCATGAAGTGCTCCAAAATCTCCTGATAGCTAGCTGCATTGACCCTGCCCTTGATAAAACACAGTGGACCAACACCAGCAGCTGACATGGCACCCCAGACCATCACTGACTGTGGGTACTTGATATTGGACTTCAGGCATTTTGGCATTTCCTTCTCCCCAGTCTTCCTCCAGACTCTGGCACCTTGATTTCCAAAAGTGGCTTGACCTGGGTAATGCGGCACCTGTAGCCCATTTCTTGCACATGCCTGTGCACGGTGGCTCTGGATGTTTCTACTCCAGACTCAGTCCACTGCTTCCGCAGGTCCCCCAAGGTCTGGAATCGGTCCTTCTCCACAATCTTCCTCAGGGTCCGGTCACCTCTTCTCGTTGTGCAGCGTTTTTTGGCCACACTTTTTCCTTCCCACAGACTTCCACTGGGGTGCATTGATACAGCACTCTGGGAACAGCCTATTCGTTCAGAAATTTCTTTCTGTGTCTTACCCTCTCTCTTGAGGGTGTCAATGATGGCCTTCTGGACAGCAGTCAGGTCGGCAGTCTTACCCATGATTGCGGTTTTGAGTAATGAACCAGGCTGAGAGTAATTAAAAGCCTCAGGAATCTTTTGCAGGTGTTTAGAGTTAATTAGTTGATTCAGATGATTAGGTTAATAGCTCGTTTAGAGAACCTTTTCATGATATGCTAATTTTTTGAGACAGGATTTTGGGGTTTTCATGAGCTGTATGCCAAAATCATCAGTATTAAAACAATAAAAGACCTGAAATATTTCAGTTGGAGTGCAATGAATCTAAAATATATGAAAGTTTAATTTTTATCATTACATTATGGAAAACAATGAACTTTATCACAATATGCTAATTTTTTGAGAAGGACGTGTGTGTGTGTGTGTGTGTGTGTGTGTGTGTGTGTGTGTGTGTGTGTGTGGGCCGGGACTCGATTAAAAAAATTAATCTAATTAATTAGAGGCTTTGTAATTAATTAATCAAAATTAATCACATTTTAATTGCATATAAATATTTGACCTGGAACAATGAGAAGTAATTTTTCACATGGACTTTTAGTATACCATTGAATAATGACTGAATACATAAGCTTAATCAACAAAATATTGTTTATTTATTTCAGTCCAGCAGACCAGTGCAATGTTTGCCATTAAGCAAAAGCATAGTTGTGATATTTGAGGCTCGATGTGCTGCGGTGATACGCAAATTCCTTGTTGTATAGCTTGCACACAACCATGCTCTTGTCGACGCTTCTATCCTTTCGTTTTTTAAAACAAAATTTCCCATCCACAGGGCAAAGCAAAGCGGTCTCATCAGCTTCTTTGTTCATGTTCACTATGGTTTGTTGTCGTGACTCATGAGCGCTAGTTGGTGTTCCAGTGTAATCTGTCCGTCGAAACTCATTCATTCAAAAACGTTCCGCGGTGCAAAAATAAGTGTGGTTAAAATTTATTTTAATTCATTAATTTTTTTGCGTAATTAATTAACACGTTAAAGTCCTGTAGTTAACTAATCTTAATTAACGCGTTAAAGTCCCGGCCCATATATATATAGCCTACATTTTTAAATAATAAGCATTTGTGAAACAACCCACTCAGCCTGTACAAAATTTAAACGAATATCAGTAAATAATGGTAATCTAAAGAATATATATATTTTTAATATTAGATTAAAAAAAGATTAGTTTCATATTTCCCCGCAAAGATGTGCCATATGCTACTCTGCACTTTAAAATGAATGTGGGACATGAGCTGGACCTTTCGAATATCTTCGTCTTCATGTTTTCTCCTGATGTTAGAAAGCAAAACTTGTTGTAAAAGGTCTGAAGAGCGAATTTTATCTTCCACAGGGTCAAGACATTTAGGCTATGTTTGATTATGCACTGCCAGAGAAAACAAAAGTCAAATTGCGGGGTGTGAAATACGCTATTCAAATAAACTTGACGCGCCTCAAGTCTAATAACAGGCACAAACTCTATTAAATAAAATTTGAAGTTAAGGTATTTATCCTACAGCGTTGTTCTACTTTACCACAGATGTGAATGGGTGTAATAGACTTAAATATAAGCAAACAAAGAAAGAAACGTTTATAATTCCCTGCAAAAATGAGTGCTGCGATATGAGTGAAGATTTGAGAAAAGAAACAAGATGTCCAGTGGGATAAAATTGACAAATTAAGCCTATTGTTAAAATTGACCAGATGACCAGATTGCAAAACAGAATTAAAAAGCTGGCAAATCTTACATTGGGCTCAGCCTACCTCTCTCATTCGGGGCTGCGATGTTACATCTGCAAATTTATTTCCTTTATAAACAAAGTTGTGGTTTACTCCTGTGGCAATATTCACGTAAAACAGCATTCAAAATTATAACGAAATTATAGTTTTAAGTAGTAAATTACATTTATGTAAAGAATTATATTAAAATAAAAAAAAAGTGCACAACTCTAAGTGGAAGCTACTTCTTCCCCCCTCATGTGCAAGCTATAGCATGGGTGAGTCCTTATTTTGGTTACTAAAATAATGAAATGATAGTTTTTAAGTAGAAAATAGTATTTATGTAAAAAGATAAAATACTCTATATAGTAAATATTATCTTTTTTATAAAAATAAAAAACAACATCATCGTCCATTGCAATGTTTTACTGTAAAGATCGTCAACTGCCAATTTAGGGGACATCGCCCAACCCTAGTGCAGGTAACAAAGAGAAAGACATATTGTTTATTTAATTATACTACCAACATTGTAACAATACAAAGGTTGGAAATCAAAGTTTACACATTAATTTGACAAAATCTTTAAGGTTCTTTAGGGTAATGTCAATTTGGATAGTCTTGGATCTATCTTGGATCTAGGATATGTCAAAAACCACGTGATTATAGAGCTGTAAAACTCGTTAGAGCCAACTAGTGGTTTATTTCTTTCAAAATTCTTACAGACATCTAGGACCATGATTGTTTTGCTTCAAATCCATAGTATAACTTTATGTTATTTGTGTAGTTAAACTTAAATTATAATAGACTCACGACTTACTTTAAAATTGTAATAGAAGGGCTAATATAATAATGCACATAACTTTAGGATGGCCCCTGGTGAAAGATTGTCTCTCTGCTTTGTTTTATAAGAAATATGTGTAAAACTTTACACTAAGGTTCATTAGTTAACATTTGTTAACTACATTAGTTAACATGAACTAATAATGAAGGGCACTTTTAAAGCATTTATTTATCTTAGTTAATGTTAATTTCAACATTTACTAATGCATTATTCAAATCTTGTTAACATTAGTTAATGCACTGTGAACTAACATGAACAAACCGTGAACAGCTGTATTTTTTAACAAAGATGTTAACAAAGATGAACTAATGCTAAACAGAGGTGTTGTTCATGGTTAGTTTATGTTAACTTATGCATTAACTAATGTTAATTAACACAACCTTATTGTAAAGTGTTACCAAAATATTTCTGTCTAGAGTTTCTAATGTCCTGTAATGTCAACTTTTATATTAGCCTGGATGCCAGCCAAATTTAGCCCCGCCCACAAATTTTTTAGGTCGGGCAGTTCGGTCTGGCCTCAATCCATAGAGGAGTAATTATCCCCGAACAGAAACTGTTCGGACCAATGAAATCATCAGGCCGGGCTTTAGACGATGACGGACAGATGATCAACAGTAACGTAATCATGCACGTCATCAAAAGGGCTTGGATTATATTTGTTCGAACGAAGAGCTTGTTTGTATATGCATTCACCTTCACAATTTCTCTCAGAAGTGATGATCATGTTGGGTAAGTACTCTGTGTATCATTTAATTTAATTTTTTTTTACAACACTGGCAAAGATCGTGTATTCCAGCCTGATTCCAGCGCGTGCAGACAGGGTTGCCAAGTTGTTATAACAAACCTGCCAACTACTAGCCCTAAACAATAGTTTCTCGGGGGGGTTCTCCGTGGGAAAAATGGCATTTGGGGGGGTAAAATGTGTGTTATTTTGGTACGGTTGCCTGCTAAAATTCGCACTCAAATTCGCTTCAACCCGCGGACATAGAAAACAACCTGGGGGGGGGGGGGGGGGGGGGGGGACACAGACTTGGAAACACAGTGCAGTTGAACTATGTTGACATTTGACAATGCGTCGCTTCGTTGCTCTGATTGGTTGTAGGTCTTTCCTGGTTCGGTTGAAACACGCCCCCATAATCACAGCCTAATGGAGCAGTTTCAGACTCATATTCTGACTAGAATTGAGTATGACCACATCAGGCTACTTTTATATAGTAGTACTAGTCAGAATATCAACACCAGGCATGCATCAAAGGGATGTTAATACTTTACTAGAGTACAACTACTGTAAAAGAACATACTGCAACATAGAGATGATGGGAAATATGGAATGATTTACTATCAGATATTACATATTTTAAGTGAAAAAAAGTTTTTTAAAATCTTTAAATGAACATTTAATGGCCCAATAGTAAATTGTTGATTTTGATATTTGGAATATTTTGGGTTTGTATGTTTCATTGACTTTTTATTGTAGTGGATTTAATGTAGTTTTGTGTTTTGTACTCCCAACATCTGTTGGGATGTCAGGAAGAGTAACCACTGCCTAGGTACTGGCTGATGGGGATCCACATAAAGAAATTAACTTGGATCATAGATGAAAAAAGAAAATGTAGAATTTTTAATGTTTTTTAGCAGTCTTGGTTCCTCAGAGTGTGTCCATGCATGTGTCAAATTTGTTATAAATATCTCATTTCATTTTGAAGTTCTAGACCAGGGGTGTCACTGTCCTGAACTTTAGCTACAGCTTGCCTCAATAGACATACTAGAAACTTCCAAACAGGTGTGTTAAGATCTTTATTCGCTGGTATAGGTGTGTTTAATTGGGGTTGGAGCTAAACTCTGCAGAACTGTGGCCCTCCAGGAGCAGGATTGGCCACCCCATTATAGATAGTTACAGTTTATTTATGAGTATTAAAATGACCCATGGGTAACATTGATTGGATTTCACTTCCTATAGTTTCGACATTTGGACATTATTGTTTAGCTATTGACCTATGTTATAAAATTTCCTGTGGTGGTTTTGGCTCATTTGGACTAGCAGTTGTGAAGATAATCGCAAATGTTTTGTAAGTGCTTAATTACACTGTTACACAAACCATAAGGCAAAACCTGCCATGTTTGTGATTGTTGGGCTTGGCAAGGATTCAGGAGTATAAGGAGGTGACTTCCGTGAAAAACAATGGCTTGACATTTCTTAGGCTACTTCAAGGCATGGTGCTGATGATGCAAACTATGTTTTTTGAGGTACGCCAATGTTCTCATAGACTATATGGCACACTGGACAAAGGGACTGAATGTCACTTATTATCAGATTAATGGTTGGGAGTGGTTATAGCCATTTTTTACGACATTTTTTCCTCTTACAGCACCACCAAGTGGAAAATCATTACAATTTTTTTCAAGTGACCAAAGTTTGAGCTCATAGACATGTGACCCAAGTTTTGCGAAAAGCCTTTCAGGCTCGAACCCCTAATAAATATATATATATATATATATATATATTCACCTCAGTGTGTTGAGTTTACAGTGTTTATCCTGCAGTAGAGCAGCAAGTTGATTCACTCGTGAGTCTCCTAGTTCACGTCTACTCAGATTCAGCTCTCTCAGGAGTAATGGGTTTTTGCCTTTAACTCCAATTATATACTGACAGGCTTTATCTGCAGCAGGACCCAAAAACCTGCAGAAGGGAATTTAAAGCAGGATTCAATATAGTTCTGAACTAAATGTTCATTGAATTACAAAGCTAATATGATAAACAAACTTAATTAGAACAATAATTAGGTTTGTTTTAACATATCAGATTTGCAATGCAATGGACATTAAGTTCAAAACTGTAAGGACAACACTTTTCTTTGAACATTTATACACACAAATAAATATTTAAATAATATTTAGTTAATACAAACATTTATAAACAGTCTAAATGCCACTCAGTGACACTCAGTCCTAAAGCAAACTCAGCTTTGACCATTATCATCCGTCAAAAGAAACATCTGAATCTTTAAAATGTGATATTGATATTTTGGATGCAACAAATTGTGCAGCTTATTGTATTACTAAAATAGATTTTTTTAATGAATATTTAGCCTGAGTGTAATTTATTTTGTATTATTTTATCACATCTCACCTCAGTGTCTTGAGTTGACAGTTTAGAGCCTGTAGTAAATCATCGAGCTCCTTGACTCCTGATTGTCCAGGATCATTTCCTGTGAGATCCAGCTCTATCAGGCGTGAAGGATTTGATCTCAGAGCTGAAGCCAGAGCTTTATAACCTCCTTCAGTGATACTGCAGTCTGAAAGTCTAAAAGAAAAACAAAAAGTTTTGTTTTCCCCCATATGACAGAGAATATCAAACTGTGAAATTCATATTACAATTATGCAAATCATTTTACCTATACATCTTTTAATTTAAATATTATTTCACAGTATTTAGTACAATGTAATACGACATTTAAATGGTCCTCATACATTTTCAGGACAGTTAATCTAATGGACATCAATACATTTATTTATATTTATGTATTAATGTACAGATGATACACACTTCAACTTCTCCAATCTGCATTCTGAATTTTTCAGCAGATGGCAGATCATCTCCATTCCTGAGTCTCCTAGTTTATTTCCACTCAGATCCAGCTCTATCAGGTTTGAAGGGTTTGAATTAAACGCTGAAGTCAGAGCAGCACAACCTTCTGCTGTAATACTGTTATTATTCAGCCTGAAGAGAAAGAAAACAAATACAGGAGACATTCTTTAGTTTATTTTCAAACCTTCTTTAATGAAAAATTTGTCTTTATCTGAACTTTACTCGGTTTACGACTGTAACCCTTCTTCCCTGAGAAGGGAACGAAATGCTATTTTGAATGTTGACACTATGATGAACACCTTTGCAAGATAGCATCTAAAGCACATCCAGTCTTGATTGGCACTGTGTTGTGACCCCCCCACAACCAACTGGTGCATCCCCAGAGGTCCATCGCTTAACAGTGCATGAAAGGCAGCTATGACCGCCTTATAGATCTTAAGCAGTGATGGGGAAACGAGAGAAACGCTCCTGAAGCCACTGGTTAGTGAACTGGGTCCAACTGACATTTTCTGCACCATAAAGTACCATAGCTTCTATAGCTCCATCCAGGGGTGATAAATCGAGCCCCTGGCTTGCAAGAGAAGGTCCCTCCTAAATGGAATTTCTCATGATGGACATGAGATCTGAGAACTATACTTGGCCAGCACAGGGCTACCAAGAGAACCACAGCTGAAAATGGGTGGTCTCTAGCGAAGCAAACAGATCAGCATCCACTCGGACAAACTTCTGTGAATCAACTATAAAGTATCGGCTGTAGAACCAGAATTCCAGGAACCAGGATATAATACGCGCCAGCGCGATCGTGCAAAAAAAAAAATTGTCCCAATCAACCTGAATTCACCCAATACTCTTTGAAATCATTATTGCATTGTTTTAAATCTCAAATATTTTACTTATAACATTCATTGTTACCAATTATTCAGTTATTTCTTTTTACTAGGGATGTCCCGATCAGGTTTTTTTGCCCTCGAGTCCGAGTCATTTGATTTTGAGTATCTGCCGATACTGAATCCCGATCCGATACTTCTATAATACATAAAAAAAGAATAAAGAAGAGCGAAAAAAACAGGATGTTCCTTATTTTTTATTTTATTCACCTTATTTTAACATTCAACCACTCTAACAAACAGAGCACTTCTGTGAGGTAGCTTGAACAATCAAAAAATAAATAAACATAAATTCTTCACTTTTGTATTTTAGTGCAACAGTAAATATAAAAAAGTCTGGGATCGAAGTTGCGCAGAGCAGGAAGTACAATGGCGATATAAAAAGCACACCCATACTCTCACAGACGCAGAACAACTAATTATGTTGGTGTGAAATGGTGTACTTTAAAAATGTACTCAAGTACAGTAACATTAAAATACTTTGTGCACAGTCATACACTAAGTCATGAATGGTGACTTAAGATTGGACTAGTTTCACACGTGCTTCAGCTGCTATCAGGCAGAGGCATTCCCCATACTATTGTCATTCGATGCAGCGCAAGTTCCCTCGAAAAGTAAAATGATCAAATAATGTTATATGTAAAAGATATTATACTCACATCAGTGTGTTGATTTTGCAGTGTTTATCCTGCAGTAGAGCAGCGATCTGATTCACTCGTGTGTCTCCTAGTTTATGTTCACTCAGATTCAGCTCTCTCAGGAGTAACGGGTTTTTACCCACAATTCCTCTCACATACTGACAGGCTTCATCTGCAGCAGGACTCAAAAACCTGCAGAAGAGAAGATGAAGCAGGATTCAAATCAGTTCTCAACTAACCATGGTATACTAAACATCAGCTGTAGGTGCTAATGAAAAACATTTTACATGATTTCTGTCTTAAAATCGACTTTCATGCAACAACAGATTGTGCAGCTTATCGTTTTACAGACATATTTATATTAATAATTAATCTGCAAATTTATTGTACTACTTCATCACATCTCACCTCAGTGTCTTCAATTGACAGTTCTGATCCTGTAGTAAATCATCGAGCTCCTTCACTCCTGATTGTCCAGGATCATTTCCTCTGAGATCCAGCTCTATCAGGTGTGAAGGGTTTGATCTCAGAGCTGAAGCCAGAGCTTTATAACCTTCTTCTGTGATACTGCAGTCTGAAAGTCTAGAACAAAAATGACAATGTAACATTCAGCTGATTAAACAGTTTTTCTAATGCTAGTAGCTGTTAAATTTGGAAATTGTCATTTGCAGTTCTGCAAGTTACTTCCAAAATGTAATACATTAAAGATTACTTGCTACTGTTATTTAAAAGTAATTATTTACCTTACAATACTACTGTCTCAGAAATTATGTTACATAATGTTACATTACTCCTGTATTACTTTTGAGTTACTTTCACCAACATAACTACAGAAGTAGAACTCATTCTAATATGACAAAATGTAGGCTTCTACAGAGCATTTTACATCCAGTACACTGCATGAAAACCCTGGAATACGGGATTATCCGGGCATGGTAAACTCCTGTGTAATTTGAGGTTTACCGGACGTATGTGGGAAAAAGCGGATCAGAGTAACACGGAACAGTATATTTCAAGATACACCCGGAAACCTCACATATGCGGCCATATACAGGCATCCGTGAAATTTCACGGAAATATACAGCTGAAACACTGCTGGGTGCTAGGACTGGTGACTGTTAGGTGTGAAGAAGGCCTTTCATATGTTAATGACACTGAGGTGCTGGCTGTTCTCAGAGGGAGGGGGGCAGGGGAGGACTTCAGGATTGAGAATTATGACTCTTAATCAAAGTTTTTATAAAAACACTACAAAATAAACACCCCTAAGATATAGTCACAAAAACTTTAAATTAAGAAATTGAATGGAACAAATAAAGGAAAATTAACCAACCATTTTAGAACAACCCACATTTATTGTGAAGTTTTACAAAATGCAGTTAATAACAATAACATTTAATAAAAAGGAATGTACATTAATGTGAAATAATGAAAACATGGCTTTAAAAACACAAAAAAAACCAGATATGCTCAAAATAAAATTACAGGAATAAAAAGAAGGTCGTTGGAAATCGCATGGGGCTAAATCTCAAACATTGTGCAAATGGGAATTATGGCTGATACCTTTTCTTTTGTTTGACTTAACTGCACAATGTATGTACTTAGTACACATCTCCCTGCAATACGTTCCACAGGTAGGAACGCTGCTGCACAATCAGTCTGTTTTCCATACCTCCACATGGTTCCCAAAGAAACATCTGTCTGGATGAGGGTGCAACCACGAAACCTTTGCAACAACATGGCGTATAGGACGTGTGTTAGTTTTTAACACTGATTATAATAAGAAATCTCTTAATGACTCCAGCACGCAGCTCTGCATTTGGGTCGAGGACTGGTTCGTCCAAGAATTTGTATTTCTCTCCACGCCTCTCTTTTTAAAAAACCCAGGTCTTTTTTTACCAAGGTCTCTAATGACTGAGTTACTTTCTAGTAACAATAGGTTAGTTTGGGGTACAGATATTCCTTGCCATTGAAGCTTATCATCTTTTTGGACAGACAGCATATTCAGTGAAGTTGTCGTACTGGTATTGCAACAAAATTTTAGTTGGCTGTAGGGTCAACAATGTTGGCAGATCAATATTATAGTTTATAGAATTAAATAAGACCTAATTAATTTATTTTATTTGTATATTTAGTTGAATAACGTTGATCATAAATTTAGTGTCCCCAACTGAGTAAGCCAAAGGCCACAGTGGCAAACCCAGGAGACACCAGTCAACACTGAGAATATTTCCAATGAGCCATCAGTTGTCTGAGCCATAGCAGCAGTGCAGTGATGGCATTGTCTGAAATGTTGAACAATGCTTGCCAGGTTAAAAGCATTATTGCTAATAGCTTTACAAGTAATAAAGCAGAGCTGTCTCTATTGTCAGTATCTTCTTCAGGTTTGTCATCTTTAAAATCCAAATGTTCACTGTGCTGACCATCTGTAAAGACGTGTTGCTCTTCATGGTCACTGTCATCATCTGAAGACGTTTCACTGAGCTCCAAGGAAAGCCTGAGCAGCTCATTGCGTTCTTCTTCTTCTTCTTCTTCAAAAAAAAAAAAAAGACATTTGTTAGAGTTTTTTTTTTTTTTTAGAAAAAATTAATAGAAGTGTAACAATACACATCTGTCTGTGTGCATCAATTTAAATGTAAGGAGCCTTGCCTTCTCGTTGCAGTGGTGGCAAAACCGCCGAGCTCTCTTTCTCGTATTATTATCAACAGGTGGTTGTCCTTCCATGTTGATAGATAATTATGTCCGGCATTATATTTTTTCACCAAATTAAAGATACACCTGCGGCGCGTCATACCGAGGGCGTGGTTTGAGTGGGGATTAGCAAGCAAACAACACGCGCCAAAGAGGGGGCGGTTTGAGGTTTGAAATCAACCACTCACAATACAGGTGGGGACGGAGGCGCACCCAATAGTAGTGTATTGTTTCATGCGCGCGAAAGTTGAAACCTCCGCATTGTTTCCGGAAGTACAGAGAACGGATAGTTGTTTTTTTTGTGGTGTTTGGTTGAGATTTGGAATCGATCATTTTCGACAGATTTAATATGGAGAGTAAAAGGAACCTTAGTTTTTCTACTCCACTGAACAAAGGAGGACAAGCAGCCTCAAGCCCAGTTACTGTGAATGCCTTGATGAAGCAGCTGATCTCCGGCCAGAGTGCTATATCTCATCAGCTTACTACTTTAATATCTGCACAGCATGAACGGGCTGATCTTCTCCAAGAGGCTCTCCAGCGTCTTTATTCTCTCGAGCAAAAGTATGAGCAGCACGGACTAACTTACAGGAAGAGCCTAACAACATTGTGAAAAGATTTAAAAGGGCACGTAACGTGAGGTAAGTTCAGTTATTGTTATATAATGTGCCTGTAAACCAAAGTTGGCTTACAATTAACGTTAGCCTAATAACGTTATGTGTTTTGTCTCCAGCGGTTACTTTGATGGCCATCTTATTCAAACTTGAAAATATTGTGGTTCTTGCAGATTGTGAATCCGTTTAAACGCATTTTAATTTCAAACTTTACAGGAATCTGTAAGGTGCCTTTGTGTGAAACCCAATTCAGAGAACAGCCCGCACAAATACGATCCACAAACTGGGTAAGACTGCTTATTGTATACTGTAAATGTTAGGTTAACCTACTACTAACGTCATATGGATTTGAAATGCCAAAACTGAATTTCATTAATTATAACTGCAACTTTTCCCCCCAGAATAGTCATCACACAACCTCGCTTTGACCATTTTCCTTTGAAGAATTAAGGACAACTTTTACAGATATTGACCCTGAATGTGTAAAAGGTAATCTTAAAGATTGTATTATTTTTTAAAGTAATTTTATATTAATATTTACCATGTGTGCTTTGTTTTGCTTACTTTTATTGGTATTACAATTATTCATGATTTATTCAGCAGGTTGCAAGACATATTGAGACACCACGGAGGAAGTAGTCTTTGGCTCAGCCTGAAAACACCCAAAAAAAGACACACTATGAAGACCATGGCAAAGAACCGTCAAAGAAAGTGAATGGTAAGTTAAGAAACTTGCTAAGCATTTATTTTCTCTTTAGGAGATATGATTTTGTCAATATTGTAATTAAACTTATACATTAAACCCAATACTTTGATCAAATCTGAGTGTGACATAACCATACTCTTTAGTGAATAATGCAAATTGCATGTAAACTGGAGTGAAGAGTTCTGCTCCTGTCATGTGAGCACCTTCCTGCGATTAAGACCGTACTCTTAGAATACATAGTTGCATTATTGTTGCACATGTAAACACAGTCTGTGTTTTAGTGGTTAAATTACTGTCATGTTTTGCAGTTGCTGGAGACCAGGTCCAGGGTTGTACAAGCTAACGCAGAAAGAGACCTGTGAGAGACTGCAACAATAGAGCAGATGTCTGATGAAGATGATGCTGTTGTTGATGGAAGGCCAGTGTGGATGGTGAGGTCTGCACCAAACAGAACTACGGTTGTCTGCGCTCTGCCAAGTGCTACGAACCAGACTAGAGGCTGACCCACGCTACACATCACATCATCAGTGCATCATTATAATGTATTTTTACAATGCTCTTTGGAAATGTTTCCACTTATATATATTGTTTACTTAGAACATATATTATATGCATTTTTTTTCTCTTATTTCTTTACATCGCCGTCCTTTAAATAGAATTTGCTCACTTTTTTTTCCCCCATTCATTTTATAATATGTTTACAATGCTCTTTGGGAGTTTTTTTTTTTTTTTTTTCACTTATTTTTATTGTTTACTTAGAACATCTATGTATATTATATAACCTTTTTTTTTTATAACATTCTGGTTCTAATTTTATGTTTAAATTTTTGCATTGTCTCATTTTATAATGTTACATTTTAGATACACTGTGTATTTATTTCTTTATATCGCCAACTTTTAAGTATGTTGTGTTAATTTTATTTTTCATGCCTTTTTTACCCTTTCATTTTAACTTATGTTTATTTTATATAGTTATATTTATATTGTTTATTTGTTCCTTTTAAATGCCTTTATTTTTGTATTTTTTGTTCTTTACATTTTCATCCCTTTTAAATACATTTTGTTCACTTGTTTTTGTTTCTCCATTCTATTCTTTTGCTTGTTTAAAATGCTCTTGATAATGTTTTATGTACCTTAATAAATATTCCATATTTTCCTAAATTATTTTTTGTGTGTATTTTTCCTTTGGGGGGAGAGGGCGGTGGGGTTTATGGTGTATGAGCAGTATCTGCATAGCTGACCTATAACCAATCAAATCACTAAGCTATAAGGCCTTGGGTGGGCTAAGTTTTAAAAGTAACCAATAAAATCCCTTTACTGGGTTTTCAATATGCCCTGTCCTCCAATAGCAGTTTGGGTTTTGGGAGTGGTTTTAAAAGAACAACCAATCCAGTTTGAGTTAAAGGGCCAATAAGGGGATGGGAGGCAAAGCTGCTCAGAGGTGTGAAAATGTCTCCTGAAAAAACCTGATGGGATTACTTGCCATGGCAACAAATGGCTGTAGCATGGAAGTATACGGCCACAACATACATCCGATTTGGTATCATTCCGGATGTATACGGATATATACCGATCCATGGAATTTGACCTATCCGGCCAGTATACTCCCGGATTCTTCCGAATTTCAGCAGTGTATACAGGAGTATACGGGTCCGGATACACCTTTTTTCATGCAGTGGTAGAATGTGGGCTATTCAGGCATTCCAGGATACTATACTACATCCTTATAATAAGTTAAAAAAAAAATTAGATTTTATTTCCATCAACAGAAAAAAAAAAAATGCCGTCTGCAAAAGTTTGAGCACCCTGCAGAGTTAATACTTTGTACTGCCCCCTTTGGCAAGTATCATTGGCTTGAAAAAACTTTTTGTAGCAAGCCAAGAGTCTTTCATTTCTTGTTTGAGGTATCTTTGCCCATTCCTCCTTACAAAAGTCTTCCAGTTCTTTAAGATTTCTGGGCTATCTGTAATGCACTGCTCTTTTAAATCCATAGATTTTCAATTATGTTGAGGTGAGGAGATTGTGAAGGCCATGGCAAAACCTTTAGTTTATGCCTCTTGATGTAATCCACCGTGAATTTTGAGGTGTGTTTAGGATCATTATCCATTTGTAGAAGCCATTCTCTCTTTAACTTCAGCTTTTTCAAGTTAGCATCCAAAATTTGCTGAAATTTTATTGAATCCATTTTTCCTTCTTCTCTTGAAATGTTCTCCCATATAAAAATGAATACTATTTTTGACTTGGGGTGCTCAAATTTACAATCCCCACTGTATATAGTGTAAACACACTTAAATGTATCTAAAATGATAAACAGAGCTGCGTTAGCTCCTGTCATAATAAAAGTCCCGTGTGTTTGACAACAATCGCTCCAGCGGCCTTGCTCATTTCCCTCAACACTTGGTCCTGCTCTGCTTCATACTACAGTAACGTTAATATTCACATTCATGAACATGATTTCTGCCCGAGTCCTATCCTGATTCTTTTCCACCGGCTATGAGGTGAAGACCAAATGTCACAATATTCTGAGCTCAAACTTGGCATCATCAAGCTAAGCCTTTGTTTTGAATAGATGCCCTCTAGCAGCAAAAAAGTTACATAGTGTAGATTTATTCCTTGTTTATACTTTATAAACACGGATTAAAGCCTCCGTTGACTGCGCATGTTCCTCGTCCGTTTGGGCAGGTGTTTATACTATAGACTGTAAAAAAATAATTAGAGTAGGTTCCGTGACGTCACCCATAGGATTCCGACAGTTCTGAAGCATAAAGTAGAGATGAGCTGACCATTGGCATCTTGGGAGCACGTCACGCCCGAATAACAGAAAATGGGCAAAGTGGCGGGATGCAGGCGGAGCTGAGGTGACATGATGACTAACAGACAGTGGATAAATGGCTATCCACCTGTCACTCAAAGTGGCCACGGCCTTAATTATGAAGAACTTTAAGGCTTTATATAATGTAAATGAATGCTGCAAAGTTGGGCATTTTAACATAGAGCACAATGAGATTCTGCTCCCTTCTGGAGCCTGTCCCTAGTGGCCAGTCAAGTAATTGCAGTTTAAGGGTGCGTTCACACTTGTAGTCCGGTTAGTTTGGTCCGGACCAAAAAACAAAAACAAAACATATAGTCCTGGTCCGCTTAGCATTCACACTGGTATTTTTAACAGCAAACCTAAAGTTACCGAACCAAAAGCACAGGGAGACGATCACAACCTGATTGGTCGGCTTATATGACATAGGATCTTGCTTACCTAACATTCAAAACAATACTGTGTGCTGGATTACACGCGGCCATTTTATGCATGTACATATGCCATTATTTTTACCAGCTGAGAACTCATGAAGAGCTCATGAAATGTTCAAAACATTCAAAACAGCAGCAGTATTTCCGTTGTGCAGAAAAGAGACGGCACCGTTCTGTCGTCTGTACCGGCTAATAATGGGCAACACGGGTCCTTTCATGAGAAGAACCAGGTATGCTTTTTGTGCGTTTCTTCTAGCATTTTCAAAACATGCTCGTCTGGCCAAATATTGATTAGGCACCTCCTCGTTGCTCCACGTTTGCCCTCTAAAGTTAAAGTTATTAATTTTGGATACACCAATCTTTCCGTGTCGTCAAATCACCTGACTAGGTGTTGCATCTTGTGACATTACGTCCTGTTTTTGGTCCGTTTGCATGTCTTTGTTCCGTGTTGCGTTCATATATCAGTCAAACCACACCAGAGTTCGTTTGGAAGTGGACTGAGACCCATCTTTTTAGTGGTCTCGGTCCGCTTGTTTGGTGCGCAATAGGGTTCGGATGGCAGCGTTCACATATGTTCAAATGAACTGCACTAAACGAGCAATCGCAAGAACAAATCAAACCAGTTACAACAGGTATGTCTACATTAATAAGTGTGTGAGAATCTGTTTATTTGCAGAACGATTGTGTGTTTGTAACTCCATTTGCATGTTTGTGTAAGCTACTTAATTTTTTATTTTATTATATTTTAAGGCTGCCATTGTGTACAGCACACAGAGTTGTGCAAGAACAGCCACCTAGCAAGAAGACAGTGCTGGAAGATCTCTTTGGTGCAACTTTTTCTGAAACACCAGTCACCCAGTCCAGAAGTAGGATAGAAGTAGAGATTGACCTGTACAAAAAGGACCCATCAATTCCCCTCACTAAATGTCCACTGAAATGAAAAGAAAATGCTCAAATGCACTGCCTTCTTTCCCCTCTTGATAAGACTTACCTCACAATTCCAATAACTTCTGTTCCTAGTGAATGTGTTTTTTCAACAGTAGGGGATATTATAAATGCACAAAGATCCCAGCTACTTCCAGAAAATGTAGACGTACTGATTTTTTAGCAACAACAACAACAAAAAAACCTGTAAGTAATCTAAACAAAACCCTAACGCTGTTTGTGTTGAACTTACTTGAACAGAACACTATTTGATGATTTTTTGTTTTGTTTTTTGCGCTTTTACTGCTTTAAGAAGTTCTCTCTTAGGCTATCCTAATTCTAATTTCATAAAAAAAAAAAAAATGTTTTATTGGTCAGTGACACCTAAACAGTGGTTAATTTAACAGAAGTTTAAAATAAATCTTAATTTAAATTAAAATATTGTAAATTATTAACACTGTTAATGTTTTTTTTTTTTAAATGAACCTTTTATTTGAATTTCAGTGTTATTTTTTCATTTAGTTCGAATCTTGAGCTTGTTATACCCATAGTTAATAGTAATGACAGTTTCACATTGTCAAAGAAAAGGTTTAAATTAAGCACTTTGCATACTGCCCATATTTTGAACAGAGATTCTGAAATAGTGTTTAAGTGTATTACCAAAGTCCTTTTAAGACAAGTTATTTCACTCAGTGACAATATTTGAAACACCTAAGTTCATACAAGTGCCAAGCTTATGACTCAATTTGCTATTTGAAATCACCAATTGAAATCTGACAAAACGTTATTTGTCAGAAAACGTACCTAAGTGTTGTTAGTTTACAACTGCTCTTCTCCAGTCCGGTGCAGAGAAGCTTCACTCCTGAATCCTGAAGATTATTATAGTTCATGTTCAGCTCTATTAGACTGGTATCTGATCCAATAACTGCAGCCAGAGCAGAACAGCTTCTGTCTGTTAAGTTGCAATCATTTAGCCTACAATGGAAACAAATCACATCACAAAATTAGGTGGAAAACACACACACACACACACACACGTACGTGGGCATGTGGGCATATTTTCGTGAAATATGAGGACACAAATGTGTATAATGACATGAGGATGGCATGGGTATTACAAGAAGAGGGTGAAATAAGGACACTGGCCCCGTCCACACTTTTCAAAATGCTGTTTCATGCATACTGAGCTTTTTATACAGTTAAAGACTTGGATTCCCATCCTAAACATAGACAAAGTTTCAAAAACTAATGTTGGACGTTTGATGAAGTATTTCTGTGTTAAAAATACTTCTTCCGATTTCTCACAAGTTTCGGAGAGTTTTTTTCGAGTATGGCTCGACTTGACCTTAATAGACCGGAAGGTCCTTGTATGGGCCGTACGGGTTCTTCTCCCTGTAGGGTGCGCGCACGACTAGAGCGAGAGAGGAAATGCACGCCCATAAACACTGCTCTCAAGCTGCAGATCCACTCGTCCGTGAACACTTCTGTCGGTTATAGTCCGCGCCGCGCTCCACTTCATTCCTCCACTTTGACATTAAGCGACTTCAACGCTTCAGCACAGCATTCCGGGAAGGCAGCACTGCATTTGAACCGATTTGAACGCAGAAATGACGGGACGGCTTCACAACATTGCTTCAGTCACATCGCAAAGTGGATCTCCACACTCCAAGAAGTGTGTTTTTGACGGAGCGGTCCCAGCGATAAAGGTTCGGTCCTGCTTTGGAAGCAGCCGGTGAGTAAAACTTCTTCAAATGTCTATGCTGTTGCTTATCGTCGCGTGAGTAAACATCAGTAAATGACACGATCGCGTGCTTCGTCATTCAAATGTGCTAACGGACTTCATTGCTGTTCTATGTATAACGTTACACTAGTCTGACGTGAAAAGTCAGACTAGTGTAACCGTTTTGCTTGCTTGCTACTGCTAATGTTTAGTCGCATACAATAGTCCATAAACAGAATCATGTCCTCATAAACTGCGAGTAAACACACACAAATGTTGACAGGCCACTAAATACAGTACATACCACAGAGACGGACGTCCTGCTGTTGCCGTTTCTATTTCAGCCTCCGAATTAGATTCTGGATCATATCTATTAGTAGAGATCGATAGCAAGGGTTTCTCCACGCTTGAGGACGTCACCGCTTTGCGCATTCGTCATTCTTTAGCTCCGCCCACACGATACGCCTCCAGGCACTCGTTTTTTTTCCGGAAAGACACGGTACAGCCCATATTTCTTTTATAAATATAATAAAACTAAAGACTTTTCGGAGATATAAAAGATGCAATATTACTCTATAGGTACTCAAGATTGAAATGAGATTGACTGAAACTGAGTGTTTCACCCCCCCCCCCTCCCCCTTTAAATCATACAGGATAAGGTTTTTTGGAAAGTAAAAATGCAAAATGTTTCCTGTGATGGGTAGGTTTAGGGGTAGGTTCAATGTAGCGGGATAGAAAATATGGTTTGTACAGTATTAAAACCATTATGCCTATGGAATGTCCCCACATTTCACAAAAACAAACGTGTGTACGTGTTAAAATAACTTACAAAGCTCTTTTGGAGGTTTTGACAACTTCCAATAATCTAATAAGACACTCATCTGATTTCTTGAATTTCTGAAGATCAAACTCATTCAGCTCTTCCTCTGATGTCAACAACACAAAGGCCACAGCAGACCACTGGGCAGGTGAAAGGTCAGCAGATGAGAGACTTCCTTTGCTAAGGTGGGTCTGAATCTCTTTCACCAGAGTTTGATCATTCAGTTCATTCAGACAGTAGAACAGATTGATGGATCTCTCTGGAGAGAGATTATCATCAAGTTTCTGTTTGATGTAATGAACTATTTCCTTTTTGTTCTGGTCATTGTCATCTTGCTGTGTCAACAGACCTTGTAAGAGTCGCCGATTCGACTGAAGTGACAGACCGAGAAGGAAGCGAAGGAAAAGGTCCAAGTGTCCATTGTCACTTTCAAGTGCCTTGTCCACTGCCGTCTTGAGCAAATCAATCAAGGTTTCATTTTTGTCTTCCTGTTCTGTAGATTCATGATCAAACACACTTTGCTTCTTGATGTCTAGAAACAGATGTGCATAAAGAGCTGCAATAAACTCTTGAACGCTCAAGTGAACAAAGCAGTACATGGTACCAAGAATGATCCCTGTTTCCTTCTTAAAGATCTGGGTACACATGCCTGAGTACACTGATGCCTTTAAGACATCAATACCACAGGCTTTCAGGTCTGACTCGTAGAAGATCAGGTTGTTTCGTTCCAGCTCATGAAATGCCAGTTTCCCCAGTGAAAGGATGGCAACTTTATCCCAGGAAACATTGGGTGTGCAATTTCTACCATACTTTCGTCTGCTCTGCTGGTTCTGGAAGTGGAGAAAGTGTGTGTACATTTGTGTCAGAGTCTTGGGAGTGTCTTCAGTATTTAATTCCTGCAGTGTTTTGGAGGTTTCATCAGACTGTTTGTTTTTCACATCATTATTCATTTTCTCCTCCAAAATGTTCTGGAGAACAGTGGCTGAAATCCAGCAGAAGACTGGGATGTGGCACATGATAAAGAGACTCTTTGATTGTTTAACATGATCAGTGATTTTATTGCCCATTTTCTCATCTGTGAATCTTTTTTTGAAGTACTCTTCCTTTTGCGCGTCATTGAATCCTCGTATCTCTGTCAGCCGGTCGATACAGTCAGGAGGAATCTTACTGGCAGCTGCTGGTCTGGTGGTGATCCAGATGAGAGCAGAAGGAAGCAGATTTCCCTTGATGAGGTTCGTCAGAAGAACATCCAGAGAGGCTGGTGACGTTACATCACTCCATGTCTCATTACTATCAAAGTTCAGAGGAAGACGACATTCATCCAATCCATCTAGGATGAACAGGACTGTAAAATTATTCCTTGTTGTAAGGTTCAGTCTTTTTGTCTCGGGGAAAAATTGAGCAACAAGATCCATCAAACTTATTTTTGCTTTCTCCATTAAGTTCATCTCTCTGAATGGAAGAGGAAATATGAATCTAATATCTTGATTTTCTTTTCCTTCAGCCCAATCCAGAACAAACTTTTGCACAGAGACAGATTTGCCAATGCCAGCAACTCCTTTAGTCAGTACAGTTTTGATCTCCTTGTCTTGTTCAGATGCTTCAAACAAATCTTTGCATTGAAATTGTATCTCTTGTGATTCATGATGCCTGGAAGCAACTTCAATCTGTCTGACCTCATGTTCAGTATTGACCTGTTCACTACCACCCTGAGTGATATAGAGATCTGTGTAGATGTTATTCAGAAGTGTGGAGTCACCATGCTTTGCAATTCCTTCAAACACACATTGATACTTCTTCTTTAGGCCACATTTTAGCCGACGAATGAAGATGAGCTCATCTAAACACAGAAAAAACAACAACAACAAAAAACAGTTTTAGTCTTAATTTTCTCTGCTACATTTATAAGTATCAATCTGAAAGATGGTTATGGGTCTCTTACCTTCTAAAGTATCAGCAGCTTCATCTTGCCTCATCTCTCTGAGGAAGTGTAGTGTGAGATCAAGGACTGCTTCTTTGACAATGCATCTGTTCTCATTAAAGTCATTCACTAAGTATTGTGTGTTCTTTTTTTGTAATATTTTCTTAAACTTTTCCAGCTCACACTTCAGAGATGTGATTAATTTCCTCTCAAGTTCCTAAAAAGCAAGAAAAAAAGAAACAGAAAAAACTAAAAATTAACTAAATTCACATCCTTATTAGGTCAACACTATTTATTACAGTAATGAAAAGTATTTGTAAAAGAATGCAGTGTATAATATAGCTGTTTGTGAATGTAAAAGGTCTGTAAAGTTGGGGTTGTGGAATGGGTTCACACACACACACACACACACACACACACACACACACACACACACACACACACACACACACACACACACACACACACACACACACACACACACACACACACACACACACACTTCGTGGAAGAAAGGTGAGTGGGCTCATAGCTCTGGAAGAAATTAAGAGACCACTGCAATTTTTTCTTAAATCAGCATCTCTACAAGTATGGACGCCATTCCATTCCAATGTCTGTTGAATTCCAACGTAGGCAGGTCATTCTACTGAATGAGGTGCTGATTAGGTGATCACCTGGACCAAATCTTATTTAATAAGGGAAAGTATAAAAAAACACTTTTGTGGAATCAAACCACGTACAAGGTAGTACTGGAAGAAAACTTGCTTCCTTCTATTTATTTAAACATACATTAAATAATCAAGACATCACCAACCGGTTCAGTAGAATATAATAAATATATTGGTTATATAGAGCATATATTTAGTGAAAGTTATTTTCTCTAGTGAACTAACAGCCATGGACACGGAATGACTGAATGAGGTAAATGTTTACAAGCGGTTTTATATTCTTTCCGCATTTGAAAATTGAAAAATCACACGACATGTGATACGTTTTTAGTAAGTTCTAATGTCTTAAGGTATGTTCCATACATCACATTAAAGAGCGTCAAAGTGGCATTTATCTTTTCAATTTTATGATAAATTGGACAGAATACTTAATATGTACACGTGGGAACTCAGATTGAAGTGTGTTCCGCACTTAAAACAAGCCAACTGTTGAAGATTGCATTCGGAACCGTTCGGTACACATGTGCACCAAACCGAAAGCCCTGCACCGAAACGGTTCCGTACCTGTCCCATTACACCCCTAATGCACCTCTGTTCTGAAATATGTCTGAGATTTACTGTGAAATTGGTCTAGGGAATGCACGGTATACCGGTAATGGAAAAATACCAGTATTTATTAGATTTCAAACAGTACAATATCATAATTTTGCTAATTTCGGTATGCTGCTGTTCCAAAGTTCACAGCTAGGTGGCAGTGCTGGATAAAGCAGATGAATTGCATTTAACAAAATTAATTAATAAAGAGAGAAGTGGAATTACTTTGCTTAAAAAACTGATGAAAAACCATCAGACCTTGCCAAGCATCTGTCACTTGCCCATCCTGACTTGTACTAGACATTAAGATATCGACAGGTGAATGCATCATTCAAACAATATAATTTAGACATTTATTTTATTTTAACACTAATTAACACACACAGGCTACATAAGACTGTATTGTTTAATGTATTGACTGTATTCATTAATTCATAATGAATTTGGATTATTTCCTACTCCAATCATGGAAAAAGTATGATGTCTGATATCAGTGTGATGGATACATGATTTCATGATTTAAAGTTATGTTAAATGTATCCTAGCCACACTATGAAAGTTGGCTTGGTAAAAGTATTCAGTCAAACTCACTAAGAATGCCAGCAACTCCCAAGGTGGTGATTACACTAATGATATGCATGAACAGGAGAAGCGGGTCGGAAACCTGCCCACAATAATATCTGATTGGCTCAAAACACTTTCAAGGATGGCCCTCAAGGTACGCTTATAACCATGTTTCTTGTTTAACAATTTCATGGTCCCTTGAATGCAACCATCTGCCCACCAACCAATCGACACAGCAGTAACTTCTTTCAGAGAAAGGCCGCATTCCCAGGAGCATCCAAATGCAAGTGATGCTTCTTTCTGGTTGAGCTCGTGAAATCTTGCCTAGCAGACAAGTTAAGATTTATTTGCTAGTGTGCTGTTAACAATATCACCTCTCCCTACATTTGTGTGTGTGTTTTGTTAGATTAGTTTATGTGGATTAGAATAGATTTATAAACCTTGTAATCATTTTTCATCTATACACGTCTTGTGCTTTGTGTTTATAAGTTACTGCCTCAAACTGATCGATTTTGTTGCCTAAGCTCACAAACAGTGAACATAAAGTTAATGATATTATTGCCGTTGGCCACGGGTAATATCCAGATTCAAGATTGATAAAGTGATTAATCGGTAATCGATTGATAAATCGGTGGACGATTAATTGATAAAGTGGTACATTTTAATTTTGAATCATTAATATCTAATTCAGTTCTTTTCACTGTAATTCAATACCCTTTTGAGCTATTTAATCCCAAAAAAGTATGTGTCTAACTGATCATAAACTGTCACAGGGTGGAGAATTCTTTATTTGTGGTGTTGTTGGTTCACTGTTCTGCGATTTGTGATTAGACTCGGATATGTATGAGTCAGGGCTTGCAAAGCCTAACATCCTGGGGCTAATATGCATTTTCCTTATGGGCTATGAAAACACAAGCCTGTTGGCAGGCCGGTGAATCTTAAATAGAGAAAAAAAAACATTCCTTTCTTAATGTGAATCGTTCATACTTTTGACTTGATATTCGAAGGAAAAATACAATCACGGAAGTTTTAATCATGCTGATTTGTCTGACTCTGCAGTGAGGCTTGTGCGTGTGCGCATGCATGTGTGTTAGTGTTGAGGTTATATCCACCGATCGGGCGGGCCAGGTAATACAAAAATAACATTCCAATTAATTGCGGGTGGATGAGAGATAAATCATTTAGTTTATTTGATAAAGACATTTTCCGAGCCCTGTGGGAGAATCATTCTGGTTGCAGTTTTCCCACATGCGTTCAAAACAATTCCTCACGTGTACAAATGGGGGAGGCTAAGCTCAGTATAATATGCAAAGCTTTTCCAATCATAGCAGTGGGTGTTTACCTCCAAGTCTTCAGTGTGGCACGCCCATAAAAACTGAGCGTTCCATGAGAGAGGCTCATTACTATTACTTCATTATGATGTTTTTGAATGTAAAAACCATGCAAAAGTCATAAGTTGACCTCAGACAAAAGTATAATTTTTTTTAAAAAGTCAGCTCATGACCCCTTTAAATATATTGTGTTCTTAGAAAACAGTCTAATTATGCGGTTCATGGATTCTAATCTGTGGAATGCGCCACTTCCAGTATTTTGTCGGTTACCCGACGAGGGCAAATTGCAATCGAAGATTTTTTTAAATCGAGAACTCAAATTTAAATCGAGTAATCGTGACAGCCCTTCTTGCCACCATGCCATCCATTCAAATTTTGCAATAGCTTTTCAGGGGAAAATGAGCAGCCCTCTATCTTGTCTTAAAAGTAACTGACAATGACAGAAAAAACTCCTTTATCTTCTAAAAGAGCAAGACATTTTATGTTGCATTGCCTGGGAAAGTGTAACTGAATTATTGGTGTGTAATACATAAAAATGTGTTATACATATAAACTTGAGTTCCTACATAAATGCTTATAAAAACCTATAGTTCAATATTGTAGAAGAACACCAGAAAAAAAATTAGGATACATTTAAATTTAAAATATAGCATAACTGGGCACAAAAACCAAGCATGTTAATTAGCTGTCATTTTTTTTACCTAAAATACACAAACACCATTTTTTATGCTGATTCTTAATTTTTTAAGTATATTTACAAAATTAAATATTGTTAATAATATAAACATTTATGAAAATGCGTTTCTTACCTGGAAGATTGACGTGAGATTATCTGTGAAATTCTTGTTGCTGCTGTGAGTTTGATAATTTGATTCGAATGCATCATATTGAATCCTGTTAGAGAATAAATAATACACTGGATTTTTAGAAGAAAAAAAAATATTAGAGGAATCACTTGTAAGCAGAAAGCAATAGCTGTTAAGTTCATACTGTTAAAGTGTAGGATCCATTTAAGTATACATTTAAGTAAAAGCATTCTATTATTGTAATATGTCCTTCCTATAAGCAAATAACACATGGGCTCATAAATAATAGTAAATTCTGCACCAACAATTGCATTTTTATATTTTTGCGCAGCAGTTATGCCAGCATACCAAAATTCATTTGACATAATAGGTTTTTATAGCACTGCTGATTGTAAATGTAAATATCATATGTACAATAAAGTTGCATGATACATATTCCCTAAAATATTTCTATGTAAATAGTGACTGTTCTATGTAAAACAGTCTATGTGTAAATAAATATGAAACACATGAAATACCTATTGGTATGCGTCTCACTGAAGTCTGGTGGAAAGCCTTTTGATCGGTCACTCCTCACAGAGACATGTGAGTCTGATCTTGTACTAATGACAACGAACAGAGAGAAAAACATTTTACTACAGGAGAGATATTTTTTGGAGTCTCACTTGAAGAGATCCCATGCTTATTTAAGTACATTTAACACAAACAAAGAAGGAGAAAAAAAAAAAAAAAAGCAGGGCAAACTACGGAAGTCAATTGGCACAGTTGCTCTCATTTCTGTTGTAAACCTTAAAATTCACAATAATAACTTCACTCCATA
The DNA here is from genome assembly GCF_024679245.1 of Pseudorasbora parva. Lineage (NCBI taxonomy): Eukaryota > Metazoa > Chordata > Actinopteri > Cypriniformes > Gobionidae > Pseudorasbora > Pseudorasbora parva. Next base: position 14,377,364 of record NC_090185.1, on the reverse strand, counting down.
ATTTAATTATTTTACCAAGATTATAGATAAGCGGGCATGTGGATGAGGTTGTCACGGCAACCAGATACACAGCATGTAAATTACTTGCTGCGCTAAACGTAGCAATAAACTGCAAAATGCACTCTAAACATTTTTGTGAACACAATCTAAAAGTAGGCTTTTAAAAAGCAAAGCAAGGAGTGAATTACACACACTGCTTTAAACCAGATATCTGCTGGACATAATTCAAGTTAAACTCACAATAGTAGGCACATACACACTTTATACTTACTATATCTTACTAAAAATAGAAGAAAAGCCGAGTAAAATTTGATTTGTATTTATGTTTGGTTCCGTGTAAATTAAATGACATTTGGCTGTAAATGTTTCTCATCTGACAAATGTAGAACACCGAGGCTTTTCAACGGCAGATATCCTTCATGAGACTGCCAAACCTCTGGAGTTGAGCACGGCATCAGTATCTTCATTTGACTTTCTTTTTTTTTTTGTTAGGTTCTGATGGCTTGTCACATCATTGTTTTTTGTTATTCTATTCTTAGGTAGGGTTGGGCGATATGGGCAAAAAAAAAATCCATATCAGTCGATATCGATAAATAGCAAAATCAAATGTAAAATCTTTATTTCTTTAAAGTTTAACAGACTGGTTTTAAACTATCCTTTATTGTGAGAACATGACAGACACTTCCAAAACAGGTGAACAATTGATCAAAACTGAGTTAGATTTATTTATTAGAGGAGCAATATTAAAGCAATATTAAATAAATATTAAAGCAATATTAAAAGAGTAGAATATTATTGATATAAATAGAAATTGAATATATAAAATAAATATCCGCAGTAAAATCTAGAACTGAAATATTACATTTGGCTCTGCTGACTGTAAATGCAAAGTCAAAGTTCTTTAAAGATAATGTTTGTCAATAAACAATAAAATTATAGAAAATATTTCTGGTCAGCATGCCAAACCATATAAATAATTGACATTGACAATATAAATAAAATAAATAAATAAATAAAAGAAAAATCTTAACTGTGGTCAGCATTATTTTTACTCTAAACTATATATCAATATCATTAAATAAACTTAATTGTGTAGATAGTAAAACACTAAGGGTTGCGATTGCTCGTTTAGTGCGGTTCATTTGAACATATGTGAACGCTGACATCCGAACCCTGGTGCACACCAAACAAGTGCCCAAAAAACCCATCTTTTTAGCGGTCTCGGTCCGCTTCCAAACCAACTGCGGTTCGATTGATATATGAATGCAACACAGACCAAAAACATAGTCAGCTGATTTGACGACGCGGAAAGATCAGTGTATCCAAAATGAATAACTTTAATGTTAGAGGGCAAACGTAGAGCAAGAGGAAGTGCCTCATTTATATTTGGTCCGACGAGCATGTTTAGAAAATGCTAGAAGAAACGCACAAAAAGCATACCATAGCCCCGTTTCCACCAAAATTACCCGGAACAATTTGTACCAGGAACTTTTTTTACAGGAACTTTTCTCCCCCCAGACCTGCAGCTGTCTGCGTTTCCACCGCAATCTAAAGTTCTGTGAAGATTAGGCAAATTAGTCCGGTGATGTAGGACTGCGCGCAACTGCTCCTCCAAGTCAGTGACGGACAGTAATCATTTTTGCGACACTAGCCACGTTTACAAGCACACTTTTTTTGTCATTCCGATTGAAAGTTTTAGTGGACTGTTTAAATGAGACGTTATCTAAACCGATCTGGTGTTTACATGTGATGACTTTCAATCGCAATCATTTTGTGACATGCAGTTTGTCTACCGCATCAAAAATGTCAACGCTGTTTTCTCCAGCAGCTGGACTGCGTTAACTGTAGCCATAGCAACTCTTAACGGCCACCAGGACTAATACAGTATTATATAAGCTATTTATTTGTTGTAAAGTGTAATAATCATCTCAGAAAAAAAAATTATTCTTCTGTCAGGCGCAGTTAAAGTAAAAACTGCCTGGGGCAATATACGCTGTGTCATTATTTCAACATTATCTTCATAACTTACGAAATAAAAAGTTTACCTCCTTCAGAAATACGTAACGAGTTCTGATTGGGCTAGCGCTTCCCGTGTTGTGATTGGACAGCAGCTTAGCACACTTTGCCCGGAAAGGTCCCGCCTCTTACTATAACGGGGAGATGCAAGCGCTGAATGCGCGCTCTTCTCCACGTGGGAGAGCAACAAGACCACGCCCCCTATTCTGCGTGTTCTTGTGGGCGGAGGGTTAGTCAACAAACTGCTCTAGTGACGTCATTACAGCAGGAAGTGCAAACCGCTGTAGTCCAAACCGACCGTTCGCTGTAGGCTTTGAAAGGGAACTTCTGTTAAAGGGGGGGTGAAATGCTGTTTCATGCATACTGATCTTTTTACACTGTTAAAGACTTGGAATCCCATACTAAACATAGACAAAGTTTCAAAAGTTAAGGTGGACGTTTGATGGGAGTATTTCTTTGTCAAAAATACTACTTCCGGTTAGTCATAAGTTTCGGCAAGTTTTTTGAGATCATGCGTCCCCATTGACGTTAGTGGGGGCGGAATTTCCTTGTATGGGCCTTACGGACAATTCTACCGGAAGCGCGTGAGAGAGAGCGAGGGAGAGAGCGAAAGCAACAGGCTATGCCCATCAAAACGCTGGTTTGTAGGATGCTGGACAGGTGACAATTACACATAGCACATAACAATGTCACCAAAAAAGTGGGTTTTTGGTTGCCAGACCAAGACAGTCCTGCACAGATTCGCCAAAAACCCCGCGTTAAGGCAACAGTGGATGTAATTTGCTTTTCCGGATCAGCAACTGAGTTGCGCGAATGTTTATATCTGTTCGCTGCATTTCGGTGCCGACTGTTTCATAAACAAGGCCCAGCTTGACGCCGGCTTTTCCAATCGCCTAATGCTGAAGGATGGAGCAGTCCCAACGATAAAGGTCCTAACGTTAGAACCGCAGGCTGTGAGTAAGAGTGCTTCAAATGTCTGTGTCTTTGCCTATGCTCATCAAGTAGCCCAAACATGATCACGTATAGTTAATTGATCAATGGAGCATGCGATGTGTAGTGCGTGTACATTTGTTTAGCTGGCCACTATATGTGTAACTTTATGTTTGTGTATTGTAAAAGCACTCCAAACAACAATACACAAAGGGGGGAAATATGTTGAACTAAATAAGCGCGCTTCTTCATTCAAATGCGCTACTATTCCGTGTCTATCTATGTAAACACTAGCCTGCGGTGCAAAACCAGTCCGCTTACTAACGTTACAATTGTCTACACAAACCACGCGTAAACACACAAACACACGTGCACAACTGCACTTCCCACATGTACACCTTCAAAGACAAAAATACGACGATATAATTCAAGTATAAATATGTAAATAACACAAGCCGCTAAGCATATTATATAGTTAGTGTATAACTTGTAACTTACCACATACAGACGTCCTGCTCTAGTCGTTTTTGCTGCTGCTCCTGTTCAACTGCAGCCTCTGGGTCTGATTCCGGATCATAGATGTATGGCTGTATCTGATTAAAAGCCATATTTTTTTTTTGAATAAAGTTTTTTTACCGCTGTTAGGGATGACGCTCCACTCAACACACAGCGCGCTGCTGCACACGTCATTATTTAGCTCCGCTCACACGACACGCCCCCACCCGCTCGGCTTTTTTCGGAAAGACTCGGAACAGCGCATCTTTCTTATATAATTATTAAAAAAATAAAGACTTTTCGGAGATATGCAGGATGCAATGCTACTCTATAGGTACTCAAGATTGACATGACACTGACTGAAACTGAGTGTTTCACCCCCCCTTTAAATAAAATATCTCGCTTTGCATTGAACTTTGAGCTTTATAATTTTACAGATGTTATTTTTGCTCCAACAGCAACATTACACACTGACTAAAGTTTGAAAGATGGAATCGAGAAGAACAGGACCTTTAATGCCCAGAGCCCCCACTCAGCTAAAACGGCAGTTATGGGGGCATAGACGTAAAGGGTGTCTTTGTGCCTCTTAACAGACACAAAATGCAATTAAAATGTCTGTCCAACATGAACAGGGCCCTTACATGTAATGTCCTACGTAACGTCCCCGGTTACGAATGTAACCTTAGTTCCCTGAGAACAGGGAACGAGACGCTGCGTCAGCTGACGCTATGGGGAACGCCTCCAGCGTGACCGGTGTCTGAGCTACTATCAAACCACAGCAATCCTATTGACCGGCGACAGCCTATGATGTCATCAAGGTGCGACCAGGAAGTATATAAGGGCGCCTTGCAAACATGACACCAGCTTCTTCGTCTGAAGGGACTGTTCGCAGGCAGGCCCCGAGGCATGGCAAAAGTGACGCAGCGTCTCGTTCCCTGTTCTCAGGGAACTAAGGTTACATTCGTAACCGGGGACGTTCCCTTTCGAAAGGGAACTCGAGCTGCGTCAGCTGACGCTATGGGGAACGATATACCCACGCCGCCATGCCGAGGGGAGTGCATGCCTACTGGCAGTGACAACTGTCAGGACAAGCAAATTCAACTGAAATGCCTGAACCACTCCCCCTCTGGTCACATTAGGCTGTCAGTGACAGCATTCCCTACGGTCATAGCCCGAGCTGTGGCCTTGGGGCACCTTCATGTACCCTACCCCGGCCGCTCAAAGGCCTGGAACCAACCTGTTCGACAGAAGGGGTTCCTTTAAGGGAATGTGGCTAGGGGACCCGAGGGCGCCCCAGCCAGTCACTATTCGGGAAGAACTTCACCGAATGCCACCAGGGAGGCTTGACCTGGTGTCACTATGCGGGACGCTTCCGTCTGCCAGCCCAGTCTGTTAACAACAGAGCCTCTGGAAACTCGCCTCTGGAGAGGCATCAAGCTGAGGGACTGCGAACTGGCAGTGTCCGCCTCAGGCCGGAACTCAGAGACGGGCTATCCTGGAGAACAGCGCTCAGCGTAGTGCTTTCCCACCCTTGCTAGCGAGGGGAGTCAGCTGCTCGATCCTAGGATCTACCGAGCACATACATTACAGGGGTGCTCAGGAGGCCTGAGAAGGCCTACAGGCTGATCTCACAGGGAGGCCCCGAGGGGCCTACGACCAACTGACCAGGCCCAGGCGGCCGTAAGCTCACAGACAACCCTCCTAAGAGGGGAGCTCTTAAGCCTGCCTGGTAGGTACCATGCTGTAGGCAACCTATGCAAGTCCCTGTCCTGTAAGGACCGCATAGCAGCAGTGTAAACTCGTCGTGCTAGAGTATGCGCCCGCCATCAGGTGCTGCCGGCTAGGACCGAAGCCTGATGGCAGGAACCACTAGCTGTCAGCTTGAGCCAGTTATGTGTCTCCGTCCAAGGAACTCATTCCCCCTGGGAGGCCCCGCAGGGCCTACTACTTGCCAGGCTACTCGTAGCCGGCACTGAGACCAGGGAACGACCTCAGGGAGGCCTGGTGAGGCCTGCTACCTGATAGCAGATCATGCTAGCCGCCCTGGCTAGCAACCATGCTCACTGTCATAGGAACCGGGAACCGGGGCTCACCCTCCAGGAGGCCTAGCGAGGCCTAATCCCTGTCACCCAGTGGCCGAGGCCCCGGACCACCCCCTCAGGGGAAGCCAGATGAGGCCTGCTGCAACCCAGCAGGCCCTCCGGGAGGCCTGGTGAGGCCTGCTACCTGCCATCTGGTGACTGGAGCCCAGGAACTGTTATCCAGCGCTAGTTCCCTGGAGTACCCCCTCAGGGGAAGCCAGATGAGGCCTGCTGCAACCCAGCAGGCCCTCCGGGAGGCCTGGTGAGGCCTGCTACCTGCCATCTGGTGACTGGAGCCCAGGAACTGTTATCCAGCGCTAGTTCCCTGGAGTACCCCCTCAGGGGAAGCCAGATGAGGCCTGCTGCATCCCAGCAGGCCCTCAGGGAGGCCCCGCGAGGCCTACTACCTATCATCCAGTGACTGAAGCCCAGGAACGACCCCTTGGGGGAAGCCAGACGAGGCTTACTGCTACCACAGCAGGCCCTCAGGGAGGCCTGGTGAGGCCTACTACCTGCCGTCTAACACCTGAAGCACGGGAATACCCCCTCAAGGGAAGCCCGGCAAGGCCTGCTGCACCCCAGCAGGCCCTCAGGGAGGCCTAGGGAGGCCTACTAACTGGGCTTGTAGCCATGCCAGCGACGAATGCTCGCTGGCAGGTCGGATGAATGCTGGCCGCTCCAAGTCGGGCTGACAGTGGCTGTCTGCTTGGCTGACGAAGACCTAGACATCCAGTTACCACCTGGGGAATCACCCCAGGGAGGCCATGATGGTCCTGCTTGTCGACGAGGTACTGCTGAAGCCGACATCGTCGGGGATATTCCTCCCAGGCGCACATTGGCCCGATGTCGCGACTCACCCGCAAGGAGGCCTGCTGAGGCCTCCTGCTCAGAGTCCACTGCCAGGACTGCCCAAGCTGGCTGCTCACAGCCAGCTGGTAGCCCATGCCCCTCCCGGGGCTGGCTTCATCCCGGAGGCTCACGGGGTCCTCCATGCGATGACGCAGTCCCATCCGGCAGTGCCTACAGACATAGCCTAAACACATTGCCAAAAGCAGTGTACTCAGCAGAAAGTACCTAGACCCTCAAAGCGAGGGGAGTACAACTTACGTCACCTGCGTAAGGGCGGCCGCTCTTCCTTCATGCAGCGGCCTACCGTTCACGCTAGGGCGTCAGCCATGGCAATGCTTCGGCTTCCAGGGGAGCATCCGACCGAACCATTACGAAGCACGCAGGTTGCGAGTGCAGCTCAACCCGAGCCCTAAAAGGTGGAGCAGAAGACACAGAGCAGAGGGCAAAAAAAAAAAAAATTCACAAATATGCTACCCACCCGCCCAACATCCTCCAGGATGGGGCCAGGGGCCGCCAGAACAAGCCACAACAAGCTCTGGAAAGCGGGGTTTTCGCAAAAATAGCCCACCTGCGTACAAGCGTGGGACGCCAAACCCCGCCCCACGACCACTGGCTAAGTCGCTGTACATTCTGCTTCACACCAACCTGCATTACTAAAAACCCCAAAACGCAGAGAAGGGGGCGGGCCTTGGCCGGACGACTCTAATGTAAGAGGAGGCTGACTAGGGATGCGAAAGAAAATGCCCTGCAATATTCAAACCGAGGGCCTCGGGCGATAATTACTTTCCTTCTTTGGAAAGAAATGCCCCCCATCCCGCAAAAGCCTAGGCCAACTGATGCAGTGGCCCGGAGAGGGCCAGCCTACATAAGAGTATTATACGCGGCTCGGGGAAGCGAAAAAACCTCAATAATACTCCGTCTAAGCCCTGCGAGGCTAGACATAAATCTGTAGTTCGTGCGTATGCCTAAACTCACCCTCCCGTCTATGAAATTCCACGAGGGGCAACGTTGACCGCTTTACCCTGGGGTGGCTAAGAGCTTCCTGTTTGACTAGGAGAGCACACTCGCCTAAAACAACAGCACATTCCTACAAGAATGAGCGGTTGCCTCAATACTGCTTCATCACACAGAGAGAAGGCAAAAAAAAAAACTGTTCGCACAGCTGTACATACAATGGCGGCTATTCTCTCCTAGCAAAGCTAGCTCTAGACATACCACATAACGGCATCTAAAAAATCGTTCTAGCCACCGGACAGGGGAACTACAGGGCCCTATGGTGTCCTCCATCGATACCGTGATCCCCAAACCCTTGGCGGGGAGCATGAAGTCTCACACAACATAAATAATAAATGTTTCCCTCGCAAGGGGGACTTACCAGCTCGCCTCCTGCGCGACGATATCCACACATAAGTTTTACTCACAGTATGCATGTTTGGGAGCGCAACCGCCTGAGGGTGCGCTTCTCACAGCCCAGCCAGGCGGGGTCTAGAGTATCATCGTCATGGCCCCCCTCAGGGCCGGATGTAAGAAGCGCCTGGGGAGAAAATGAAGAAGAGCAGTAAATGAGATGTAATTCTTAACTCACCCACCTAAGGGAGGGATATTTCATTCACGCCAACAGCGTTGTGATACTATTCCTCTTATGTGGGAGTCCGCCTCTTTGCGCCCCGCCCTTAACCGCGGGGAGCATGAGAGGCGATGTTGGCACTCAGGCCCCGTCACTGGTCCGTATACCGTGACGCCTCCCGCCTGCCTGGGACCCGGATCTCAGCGGTGTGCGGGTCCTCGGACACCACCACCCGCGCTTCTGTGACACTGGCCCTCAGGCCCTGCTATCGCTGATATGGCGCAGAGCTGCGCCGCGGGTCAGGGTATTTTCCCTGATTGAGATCCCTCAGCAGGTCTTCCCAGTATACTTGCAACACCGACACGGCGTAAAAGTAGCACCAGGCTGACCCGCTGCCGTGTATGCCCCGCCATCTAAACTTCTTGAAACATAGTTGAAAGAAGCTCAGATGGCAGGGTTGGAGCTAGAACACCCATCCTCCAAACATCAGCATTTAACACCCGCTGATGTCCGTGAATACACTGAATATGGGTTCTTCCATACCCTCACGATCTCAGTCAGGAGATCAGGAAGGAATGGAAAAGCTCAACTGAGCCGACGGTTTTATGGCCGGGGAGAAATCGATCGTTCCGTTTAAACGAGCGATCTCTCCTTTAATGCGCCCACATGACGGCCGCAGCCTGCATGCAGCGCGCTCATAACAGCCATCGGCTCAGCATACACAGTCAGGATGGCTGAGAAATTAATTTCCCTTCTCACCAGCCATCCCTACGAGCATTCGTGATTAGTCTCGTCAGTTGCTAGATCGCCGGAGGGAAACATCCCCTCGCGGCGATCGGCGACCCCATCCGAGGGAATGTGACGTGCATCCGCGCTCAGCCTCAGCGTGAGCGGGGATCACATCACTAATCTCAGATGCAAAAACGCTCTTCCCTCAGGAAGAGCGCTAGACGAGAACGGAGCGATCTCGGATTGAAAACTTCGCTCACATTACACACAATCGAACAAATGACTCCACAAGAGCTTGACTGTGCATGCTCTTAATCCCAGGCAGAAAATAAATGAATCTGGATTACCTTTGATTTGAAGCATTTAGACAAAAACAGTCCCTGAAGACGAAGATGCTGGTGTCATGTTTGCAAGGCGCCCTTATATACTTCCTGGTCGCACCTTGATGACATCATAGGCTGTCGCCGGTCAATAGGATTGCTGTGGTTTGATAGTAGCTCAGACACCGGTCACGCTGGAGGCGTTCCCCATAGCGTCAGCTGACGCAGCTCGAGTTCCCTTTCGAAAGGGAACTACATATGCATACTGCATTCACATGTCAGTGTATTATATAAATATTGTTATTCAATGCATGCATTATAAATGACTAAAAAATTTTTAAAGAATAAAAAAATAAAAAAACAGTTCTGTCTCTCTAACTATCTGTTTGAATTGCTGCCAAAGCAATTCCTGGAACTGTAAAAAAAAGTGTCACGATCAAGCATTTTGAACTTCGATCGATCACTCTCTCTCGAAAGGTGATATGGAAAGTTTGTTCCAGGCACTCCTGCTTTCTTACAAGAACACCCAATTGAACCAGGAAGAGTAATAAAAAACCACAATAAAATTATTGTGAAAATAATGTGCAATTTATAATAACAGAAACAACTGATTTTACACATTGAGAGATTTACTAGGGAAGGAGGAATTATCTCATAATTGTATTGGGTCATACACACTTCAGTCAGTTTGTCTGAGCCGTGCATTCATTTGAACATTGACAGATTTTATCCGGGTGATGTTGATGCAGCGCAGGAGATGCAGAGCAGACCACTTCTCAAATCACGTTTATGATGTGAAAATAATTTAAACACAGTTATGTTTTTTAAGGGATTGAGACACTTTAATTAATTCTGTCACGTACAGCAAATCCACTTCATAGGAACAATTAAAATTATTATTGATATTAATTGATAATTAATTGTGAAAAACAATTGGAAATAATTTGACCTGCCGATCTCAATTCGTGCTGCCGAGTCTGTAGCCATTTTTAAAAAACATCTTAAGACACATCTTTTCCAATTGCACTTGACCAATACAGAATAGCACTTACTGATCACCACAGCAACGACCAAAAAGCGCACACTCCTGGATCATATCTACGTCTCTCATCCGGATTTGTGCCTTCAGGCGGGTGTGTTACATAGTTATCATAGCTATCATAATCCGGTGTTCTGTATATTGCGTACGTGAGTTTTTGTTGTAGATGGCTATTGCTGCGCGTTTAGCTAGAATACAAAACCAACCCATTGGGCCACTGAATCTGCATTAACGACAACAGCTGGGGCAACAGCCTTAGTCCTAATGGGTTGTTATCATAGCTATCAAAATCCAGTGTTCGGCATTTTGCGTACGTGAGTTTTTGTTGTAGATGTCTAAAAAAAAAAAAAAAAAAAAAAAAAAATTGTGTACTGTGCTAATTAATTGAGATTTCTTACAGCTCTTACAGGTTGTTGGCCTTGTCTGTTTCGTTGCTTCTATTGCTCTCCCCTTTTTTTTTTGTTAGTCGCTTTGGATAAAAGCGTCTGCTAAATGATTAAATGTAAATGTAAAATGTAATTTAACAAATAACATATTGATCAAGGACAGCTTTTATGTTGTGCTACTTAATCTTAATTTTTTTGCTTAATTGTTTAATCTGCTCGGTTACAAACACTCTTCCAAATATCTTATAAGATTTACAATAGCGCCTTTGTTTTTCTGCTGCACTAAATGGCATACTACTATCATCTATAAAAGTTTATTAAAGTGCAAATATAAAATAAAATATAAATCAACACAACGTTAAAACTATTTATATAGTTAATAAAACAATTAGCAGATGTACGTACCAACAATACTAGCTAAAAATGTAACTGATGCTCATATCCAACCCACTCTAATAATAAAGGCTTTAGCTCAATAATACACGCAGGATGAGCTTTAAAAAGGTTTGCATTTTACTCAGATAAGCTTTAAAAACAATCTGGCTAAGGTGACACCTAATCTATGTCATCCCTGTTACTGACATCTCAAAACCTGTTACTATAGAAAAGAAACAGGGCTGACGCTCCAGGTTTGACAAATTCAAGCTAATTTGCAAATTGCTAACTAATAGGTCAGTGCCACAAAAGCACATGTTGTAAATGTTGAAAGGATATTACTTGTATATATTGATTACACCAAGTTAAATAAATAGTCATTTATGTACTTGTGTACTTAAAATGTATACTTTAAAAATGTTGTAGCATGTTGTCTTCACTTTGCAAATTAAAAGTCCTGCTGAAAAAGAACAATCATATCGAGGGACAGGTAAAAACATTACCTGTATCATTATAAATGCAATTTTAGTTACTTAAAATAAAATGTAATTGACTTTAATTGAATGTAATATTGAGGAAACAATACATAGTAGTATTATGTTTTTAAATCACAAATGTATGTGTTGGTATAGTAATTATATGTCTGATTATTTCTTAGGGACACAAAAGGAATCATTTTATTATTAGCCATTATTATTTAGAATTAGCCATAGGTCTACTTACTTTGTATAATAGTGCTTTAAATTTACTAATTCAAAAAAAAAAGTAATATAAAGTTTACTTTTTATTTATTTAAAGAAGAAAGGCAATTATTATTTAAAGTAATTACAATTTCAAGGGAATAATCGACAATTATGATTTGTGATAATTGTGCAACTCTAAAACAAACACAGTCTTACCTCTGTTTCTCTGAGACACTCATCTTGGAGAGAGAGTCCTCCTCGCTCCTCTAGCCTACTGCAGCTACACTGCCGTTGAAAGCAGATCAGCTCTGGATCTTTGTTTCGCTGAAGACAATCAGATGCTCATCATGACCTGAACATGATGTGTCAATGAGATGAATATCATGATAGGAAGAAAAATAAGAACTAATAATGACGAATGCTGAACAATATAAAAATAAAAACAAGCAATATAAAAATTAAACATGCAGATCACTCCTCACAACACGTGCCTCTAGATGTAGCCTACATTATGTAGAAATACACTGTGCTTAAACAATGAGAGAAAAAAAAACGGAACTTACGCTATTCAATAATTATGACCTTCTTCAATTTAATTTCATCATCATTTCACAATTTATTTTATACATTTAATCATTTTAGCAGACGCTTTTATCCAAAGCGATTTATATTTCAAATGATCCCATTCCCACAACAGTTAATTTGTAAATGTGTAAATAATTTGTAAATAATAATTAAAAGTAAATGTGGTGTAGGCTACTCGATCACAGTGTGTTTAATTTTTCTTTGACAAACCAGCAATATTTGGAACATTGAGAATTTAAAACAACACGTGCTCGGTAACGGTGTTGTGTAATATTCAGTTCCTGTAAAAAACTGTTCCAGTGTAGCCTGACAAGCCAGACCCACATCAAGATGTTTGGTCTGGAAACTTACCATAGACAGGGCTCAATCCGAGGGGCGGGATAAACGGTTGTCTTTCAAAATCTGTCTGCACGCGATAAGATAGCGCTACACCAACCAGAGCAACGAAGGTGAAACAGAGCTTGTTGATAGATTAAACATTCACCGTATCCGGTCAGCTAAACTCCGAACACATCTTCCCTTTTTAAGAATGACTTCAGTGCCGTTCTCCGTTCTTTTCTCAGAGAAAAGCTTAACTCCAAGTCTTCCAGGATCGCGGTCAAAGCTGATTCGAAAGACCGCCGTTCGCCAGTTTCTGTGTTTACTAGAAGCACGCAAACGCAACTCGGCCGTCGTCATTATGGCCCCGCCCGCTGACTCTATACACTATGTGATTGGCCCGGCCAGATTCTGAGGAATACAGCTCAGACGTGTATTGAGAGTTCCTAGCAGACACTTGCGGGCAAATTAAATTTGCTGCAGCTAGGGTGCGTCTAGATTTCTAGGCTAAGTTTAGCCCACACTGCAAATAAAAAAAATCAGGTCTCCAATTGTTTGAAAATTGGAAATTTCTAGTCATTGATCACATCTCATTTTTTCAGTTAGCCAAATTTAAGTGTATTCTACAAGATAATCTAAAAATATTTTTAGTATTTTTTTTTTCCTTTTCATGGTTTAGTTCTTGTGAAAGCTGATTACTTTGCACAGAGGACATGATGAAATTTAATGCATATATCAAAAAAGTTTGTAAAATACAAAATAGTATTTTTACTGTCTATTATGCTATATCTGTTTAAGTGATAAAGAAAACCAAAATATATAATTTAAGACATTTCTTATAAATATGTGGCACATTTTATAGAGAATATGAAAAAGTAAATCATAGAGACAGAAAGTATAGCAGCAGGTGTAGCCTATATGTAAAGATTTTGCTTTGATAAAGCTTTAAAAATATGTGACAGAGTGGTACAAGTAAATTTACTAATCAAATTAAAATTAAAGCCTAAGAAATGAATAAAAAAGCTATAAAGACATGAAAAAAATGTGTGTTAGCCTTGACGAGTGTAGGTTATTCGCTCATACATTGCTCTTAAATGAGATGAAACATCTGAATGTCTAATCAATCTTGCACAACAACTCAGACGATGTATCAGATTGTGAATCAGATGAACTCAGACACATTACACAAACTATTCAATTGTTCTAAAATTCTAAACAATTGTTTTTAAAATGTCAACTGACTGTTGCAGTTAATGCCTAGTATTGTAACGTCATTATCTTTTTTTCGAAATAATCCATGAAACAGGTTGCACCCACAACATGGGACATATCCCCTGCGTCTCAATCAGCTCCCTAGTTCACTAGTCAGGGCACTGATCAGGACATAAGTCAATGGGCTGACTCCCTGATCAGTGCCCTGACAACTGAACTAGGGAGCTGATTGAGACGCACCCAACATGAATATTCATGAATACTCCATCCACTGGAACAGTTTTTTTTTACAGGAACTGAATATTACAAAACAACCAGCTCTATATACCGGAAGAATTCGTATAACGGTGCACATACTTTCAAAAGGAAAAACATGGAAATAAAACACCCATTTTAAGCATTATTAATTTATACAAATTTGTTTTAACATGCGTTGCCTTAATTTTAACAGTTTTAGTCATTTCAGGCTGCTTGGTCGTTTTTTACTCCAGCATGGTAACGTTATAACTGTAGGCTATAATTTATCCTGTTTACACATGTGGAATTAGTTAATCATTCACCCAAATAACTGAATCACGGAGGTGTAAACACTTACTAGCAGTGGCTGGTGTCCAGACGGTCTTATGCATCCGGCCAGAACAGAATCCAGGAAACCTGAAACACTTTCGATTTTGTACATTTATCGCTTTTAAAACACGTGGAGGGTATGGGACAGTATTGCCAACTCTCGCGAGACAAATACGTAACGGCGCAGCTTCAAAAAAGCCCAATATTATTATATTATTTATTATCATCATTTATGATCAATATTTGTTTTATAAATGAGCCCGCAACATAACTGAAACCTCTCGGAGTTTGAAAAGTAAAAACAGATGTAATTTTGCAAAAATCTTCAAATTGCATGCACGCATCGGTCAGATGTGAAGTATTGGTTGGAGATTTTATATATATATATATATATATATATATATATATATATATATATATATATATATATATATATATATATATATATATATATATATATATATAATTTTTTTTTTTTTTTTTATTAGAACACAAAACACAATTTACAAAATCTCTCGTTGGGAGACTAACGTGCGGAACAGTTAAGTAGAACAAAATATAATGCAAAAATAAAAATAAATAAAAATAATTTAAAATAAAATAAATTAAGCAAGGCATTACATTCCATAAGGCATGTCAAAATTCTACACATACATGATAAATTGTTTCAGACTTTAAATATTCTTAAAAAAAAAGTTATATATGGAAGCTTAGCAACAAAGCTACGCACAAGCTTCCACTTTTAAGAGGATGTGACAGACACAGGCTCAGTAACAGAAAGCATTTAGTTATTTTCAGCCGCATAAAAGAAACATTGCAGCAACAGGCCGCTATTCAATGAATGTGGAGCTAGCATCATCATTATAACACAACGGTTATGGAAATTAGAACGACAGTACATTGAATTAAATTGCAATGAAGTTACAAACGAAAACGATCCACAACGTTAAAGAGAATAAGGTCCGATATAGATAAGATAAATAAACACGAGGATCAATCTGAAACTTGTGAAACTAAAATGTGAAACTAAAATGTTTCACTATTCTCTCCCTCTCTTTTGCCTCCAAATCCTCACTCTCTCTCAAAATCACACTTCAAAAGAAATTCTAAGCCTCCCACTTTATCAAAAATATTTTTGAGAATATGATACCATAAAGAAGCAGGTTTCTCTAAAAATGCTTTTTCCCAGTTAACTCTAAAAACTCCAACCATAGATTCAAAATCAATTGTTTTTAAACCTCCTTTATTGATGTAGTGAGTTTTATTACGCCAGATGAATTGGTAAATTATAGTATTTGCTTTTTTTATGTTATGTGAACTAATATAAAGATAATAGCTTGGGAAAATTAATTTTGAAATTCCTTCTGATTTTGACAAAAGGTTGCGTCCTAAAATAGTTAAGTCTCTTGTTAACCAATGATTTAGGTTTCTTTTTATTTCTTCAAATTTCTCTGTGATATTTTTGGATTCTCTTATTTGCCAAATTTTTAGATATATGAATGCCCAAGTATTTTACCACATTCTTAACTGGAATCATCTCCAAGTTAGTCTCAGTGCAATTATACAAAGGTAGAATTTCACATTTATTAAGGTTAAGGCAAAGGCCTGATGCCCTGGAAAAAACAGAAATCACATTTAAAGCCTTCTGAAGAATTGATTTGTCCTTTAGAAATATCACAGTATCATCAGCAAATTGGCTTATTTTCAATTCGGTGTCACAAACTTTTATCCCTTCAAGGTCTTTATTATTTACTACAAAATATGCCAAAAGCTGTGTACAGATAATAAATAATTTTGGTGAAATTGGGCATCCTTGTCTTATTCCACAAGAGACATTGATTCTTGGAGTGATGTCTGCTTGAAGTGAAATATATTTGGTCATAGAACATACTTATTACCTTACAAAAGTTGTTCCCAAACCCAAAAAGTTGGAGCGATTTCAGTAAAAAGTCATGTTCGATGGAATCAAATGCCTTGAAAAAATCAATAAACAATATCAGGCTTTCTGTACCAATAAGGCTCTGGTAATCCAACATGTCCATAATTAGTCTCACATTGTTATGAATATGCCTGTCTTTAATAAAGGCTGACTGAAATTCATCTATTAACTTGTTCAAGACATTTTTTAATCTGTTAGTAGGATATACCAAAGCTAGTAATTTATAATCGTTGCAAAGTAAAGTTATAGGTCTCCAATTATCTAATAAAAATATGTTTTTATTGGGTTTGGGCGACAAAGTTATCAGACCTTTTTTCATTGTTGGGGATAACTGACCATTTTTAATACAATCCAGATACGCATTAAATAATACATTTTTTATTTCTGTCCAAAAAGTCCTAAAAAATTCTAAAGATAAACCATCAATGCCCGGTGATTTACCGTTTTTCATTTGTTTAGTTTCAATTTCTGGTAAAGTTACATCTTTTTCTAGTATAAATTTGTCTTCATCTGTTATTTTAGTTACATTATTGTTAACACTTTTCATAAAGGTATCACAGTTATCACTCTGAAATATTTTCTTATATAAATTACTATAAAATTGACATACTTCATCTGTAATTTTTTTTTTTTTTTTTTTTTGTCTTGAATAATATTTCCATTTTGGTTTAATTTTGTTATATATTTTTTGGTCTGTCTCCGTTTTTCAAGGCTATAAAAATATGATGAGTTTTTTTCCCCCTGTTCAATCCATTTGGCTTTTGATTTTACAAAGGCTCCTTTTGCCTTCTCCAAGTATATATCATCTAATCCTTTCTGAAGTGTGTGTAACTCTTGTATCTCTTCTACAGTTATGAGCCGGATCTCACGAAAATGCGTATAAATAGTTCGAGTTTGCAATCTCGTGGAATGTATACGCCAAAATGGGTTTTGGCGTGCGTATGGTACGCGGTTTTTCGCGTGCATATGATACGCAACGCGTACCATACGCACGCCAAAACTCATTTTAGCGTATCCATTCCACGAGATTGCAAACGTGTACTATTTATACGCATGACCACACACAATAGACTTATCTTTTCAACTATTTCCTTTTGTTTACGTTTACGGTTGACGGCTATTTTCTTTCCAATTTCAATTGCTTCGAAATTTAAACCATTCCCATTTACTTATATCTGACATATCCGTATCATTAGTTTCAAGACATATTATTCTAGTCTGGTTTACAGAATTCTTCATTCAGCAACAAAGTATTGTTAAAATTCCAAATATTGTTTGATTTATGTTTTTGTTTGACTATTGAGAGTGACAAGTAAATAAGACAATGGTCCGTAAGAGGAGATGATTGAATATCACATTTTGGAATAAGATTAGTAATATTTGGAGATGCAAGCCAATAATCTAACCTTGAGCATATGTTAACATCTGCTGGGCTGATCCATGTAAACTGTATTGTGTTAGGATGTGTCACTCTCCAATAATCTACAGAGTCACTAGATAAACAAAAATGATTTAGTATATCATTATACTCCGGTTGTGATCCTTTAGGAGGTTTTCTATCAACCCAGGAATTAGGTGCTATGTTAAAATCACCTCCTATTATGTTATCCGTGCCATAGGTTGCACTCCATTCCCTAATAGCTTGAGTTAACTTTAACAGCATATTCCTATTGAGAGACCTGTTATTATACCCGTATACATTAATCAAAATCATTTTAAAATCAAATACTTCCACCACCACCATTAACCAGTGACCTGCTACATCACTTTTATAATCAATCATTTTCCCTCTAAACCTAAAGAATAAAATCATCACTCCTGCAGAATGAGAGGTTCCATGTGAATACAAAATATTGTCTCCCCATTGTTGCTTCCAGAATTTTTCATCGTCCTTGTTAGAATGTGTCTCTTGTTAGCTTTGACTTCCTTACAATATAAAAAAATGGCCTTTCGCTTAATGTTATTTTTTAAACCTCGAAAAATTAAAGAACTAAAACCAATAGACATACGAATTAAACAAAATGCATGCTCCTAAGTGCGCTTAAGAAATGTGGTTTAAGGCAGGAATGAACAATCTTTCATAGATTTCAACTTTGACATTAACAATAATAGTCCCCTTAATCAAACTTTCTGAATCAAGGTAATGACACTCTTCTTAACCTGAGAAAGGTGCATCCACTCTTTTTCCGTCTATAATAGCATACCCTTCCTTCAAGTAAGCTTTTTTCCCGTTACGTCTGGCCTCCTGTACCGTTGGATACAACTTTCGCCGAGCTTCACGATCTTCTTTTGACCAGTCCTGTCTGAAATGAACATGCAGCTCCTTGCAGACTCTGGCCTCCCTCGATCTTCTCCAAATCTCGTCCCTCGTCATCCGCATGCCGAACTGCATGATGATCGTCGTGGTCTCATGTTGAAAGCGGGATCATGTTTCTTTCCCAGACGATGTACAGTATCAACCTTGTCTCGTAGTTTTTCCACTGACATCGGAATCACTCTTGTGAGAATACCGATCACCACTTTTATAGTATCCTCATTTTCCTTCTCCGGTAGCCCGATCAATTTGAGATTCCATCGTCTTCCGTAACGCTCGATTTCCCGGCATCTTTCCTTCAACTCTTTGTTTTCTTTTGTCACCCTCTCCACTTGTGCTTTGAGTTGAATTATTTCATTTTTATTTTCTGTAACCTCTTTTTCGTTGTTCCGTATGCGCCTTTCAAACTTTTTTTCGAACGCATCCAGTCTCTCCTCGAATCTTTGTGACAGAGCGTGAATAGCATCATAAATGCTTTCCATGCTTACTTCTCTTGAATCATCTTTCTTCTTCAGTTTCTTTGGAAGTGTACTCTGTAACGGAGTGTGGTCGCTCAGAGTTTTTCCCGTCTGCATCTCTTCTTCAACATTCGTCAAAACATGCCTCACGTATTCCGTCCATGCTGTAGTCATGTTCAATTATGCTAGCTTTGCCCTGAGTATTAGCCATTTTCTCAGAGTGTATTATTTTGTTCGCCTTTTCAAACAAATGTCACACAGTAGTATTTTCAGAGTGTTGACTACCTTACAATGACTTGAGGGAGGGGACTGTTGTTCAAAAATAACTTTTAAATGTCAAAATCAATTTAACTGTCAGACCCTGCAACTTTTACACCTGCTCACCCCGCCATCTTCACTCCTCCCCCTCAAATTGGTTGGAGATGGGAAAAGAGAAAAAGTGACGTGAAGGCCAATTATGGTAACAGCCGGAGTTTGAGCAGCGGTGAACACACTGCAAACCGTGAAAAAGATAAGCCCTGCATCTCAATGTGCAATCTGTCCTAAATATTACTGAAAATTACTAATGTCACATAGGATTAATTATTTAGTTAGGATTAGCCTAATGCACTTTTTTTTTTTTACAGTCAATGATTGGGACACAATTGCACGCACTAATTAAGGGAGTGCTGCAATATAGCATAAAATAAATTCAAACCATACTTTTTAACAGCCTGTAATGATAAATACATTATAAAACTATTATTTAAAATGAAATTAGGTGCCTCTTCTCCATCGCTGTATCTCTGCTGGTTGCCTTATGTACACGCCTACGTAGCTACGTACATAATGTCACGCTGCACGTTTGAACGCGATTTTCCCAGCTAACAATTTTAGGTTATAAGAACGTTTCCCTAACATTCCCATTAAGTTCTAAAAACGTTTTTGAATGTTCTAGGAACGTTGAAATGTCCAGTTTGTGGAACGTTGTATTAACATTCTCATTAGGTTATAAGAACGTTAAATAACGTTCTTATAAGGGTGTGGAGTATTATCAAATAAAATATTCCTGTTTTCTCCTTTAATGTACTTGCTTTTGTTTATTGACATCTTATTCTTTCTTAAAAAAAAAAGCTAAAACCACTTTTATAATTGACTTTTATATTTATATATAATACATAATTAATTTACTAGATTTTTCTTCTGATTGTAAAAAAAAATAAAAAAAATATATACACGAAAATAGCATTTAAGTATCATTAAGTTGTCTCTGGATATACAAATTATGTATCTGAAGTTTGAGAAAAAAGCTGTATGACTAATTCGTAATGACTTATACTTTTTTAAATGTAGTAACGTTTTTAAAAACGTTCCACTAACAATGTAAGAATAACGTTTTATAGCTAATATTTTTAGAACGTTTCTCAATAGCAAATAACTTTGGCACAACGTTCTAATAACGTTACTGCAAGAACGTTTTTTGATAACTTTGAGAGAACTTTCAGAGTACGTTAGCCAATGTTCAGAGAACGTTCCCTGTTAGCTGGGATTCTTCAATGAGGGGGAGGGGGAGGAGGCAGGATTATTGATGGCCAAATGAAGCATTTCGAAGCATTATTGCTTTCTGATACAATTGTGTCGAAAATGGTTAATTACTCGAACCTTCATTCAGATAGAAATTGCAGCACCGTCTCCGGGTGAATGTAATGCAACAACTGACAACCCAACACACATTACAACCAATAAAATTCCCATGAAAACCATTAAATGCAATAGAACTTCAGTAATGGTTTCTATCGTGTTTTTTTATTTATTTATTTTATTGATTTATTTTTTAGCATGTCAGTAGGCTATTATTTTTGAAAGCACATAAGAAATACAGCCGGCAGGTTTCAAACCTGTCAACACTGATTGGGCTGTCAAAGCAGCAGTCAGGTGGTTCACTACAGGAGTGAAGCAGTGTGTTTGCTTCAGAGGGCATTTTCACGTGACTAGTGACGTAATGATACAAGCTCCGAGCAGTGGTTCATTGCAAGGACCGTTCGAGTTTGAAGCAAGCTTCGGAGCATCGGTGTCAGACGTAACATCACTAGGCAGGATGTATGAGGACGAATTACTACAGCACAGCACTATCGTTGCATTGAATGGCTAGCTGTGAGAAGATACCCAAGCCGATCTAAGAAAGATCTGCTGGTAAACATATACGCCACTATTTCAAAACATTGACCTGATCGGCATGCACAGCATTTCTGAATGGGCAAACAGACTACTTATAAATACAATGTTCACAAGAACGTAAGAGGGGTTCCCAGTGTGCCATTTCCTAGATAGTCTTTAAAGGGATACTTCACTGCCTTTTCATATTAAACTATGTTATTCCCTAAGCCCAGTTCATTCACTATGGAACCAAACAGAGATCAAGTTAGAAGTACCAAACACCTCCACGTTTCCCCTATTTAAATACAGTTACACGAGTAGTTGAACGATCAAGTATGGTGACAAAATAAAACGTTGTGCGTTTCTAATCGGATTAAAAAGGAGAACTATAATGTATGGCAGAATAGCACTTCTGAGAGTACTTCGGCTCGGCGCAGTAAAAAGTCCCGGCCGAAACATCTTTCCTCACATCTCCCTATTGACAGAAATGAGAGAGTGAGGGGGAGGTGTGAGGAAAGATGTTTCGGCCGGTACTCTCAGAAGTGCTATTCCGCCATACATTATAGTTCTCCTTTTTCATCCGATTAGAAACGCTCCACGTTTTATTTTGTCACCATACTTGATCGTTCAACTACTCGTGTAACTGTATTTAAATAGGGAAAAGATGGAGGTGTTTGGTACTTCTAACTTGATCTCTGTTTGGTACCATACTGAATGAACTGGGCTTAGGGAGCTAAGTTAAATGCTATCAGATCATCACTGCCCGTCAGAGAGATTAAGTGCACGCACTGAGACGAGAGAGGTATGTATCAACTCGTTTTAGTTAAGGGAATAACATAGTTTAATATGAAAAGGCGGTGAAGTAACCCTTTAAGGAATGAGCGTACTTCTGCACTGAACAGACTTGTATGGTAATCTCTGGATTGTGAGTCCAAGTTGGTCATCAGACAGTTCTTTTTTAGAAATATTAATTACCGTCTCTTTGAGAAGCTCCGAGTCCATGGTCGTAGACTTCTTTGTGGCCCTTGAACCTCTGCAGCATTTCTTTTTCTTTGTGGTCTCCGTAAAGGCACGCGTCTGCCCAAAAAGGAGGTGGAAACTTGTGCACTTGAATCACTGTCAATGGTAAACTCACTCTCAGTAGAATTACTCTGTCCATTAAAATCAGTGTCTCTCACCTGACTGTGTAATCAAAGTGAAATCGAGATGTTGTGCCAGATGAGGACCGGTTCACTGGTATGGGAAGAAGTTATTGCTGGTCTGATGTCCCACTGGTATACCTCATTCCAAAGATAGTCTTCCGTATCACGTTTGTATTTCTTTAACTTAATTTCTTTCAAATTGTCTCTGTATCTTTCTGTGGATGACTTGATGGAGACCAGAATGGACTCAAAGTCAGTTTGAGAAGTAGATTTAATCTTCTCTTCCAAGAAGACGATTTTTTCATGGGTCTCATTAACACCAGCAGATACTTGTTCCACAATCAAAAGCATCAGGTCCATTGAACACTTGTTGAGAATCTCGCTCCATCTCTTTAAAAACGCTTTATTGTGTTTGCACAGTGAAGGAGGTTTTGGGATTCCCAGGGAATTCTCTTGTTCCTCCAATATTCACTCAATGTAGAACCATGCATTTTAAGGCAAATTTCGTTTTGATACAATCTTTCAAGTTATACACATTGTCATTCATTACACTATTTGAAAAATTTTCAGTAGCAGAAAAATTGTGACACACAAGCTCCATCCATTCCTCACCGAAGATCATAATTACAGGTTTCTCCAATTGAATAAGAGCTACGTCAAATTCATAATATTCAGCTATTCCCATGTGCTGTTTTGCGTGGAGGTTATAGAGAGGATGAGGTATGTATTGCTTCACTTTATTTCCTATACGAGGAGAAAAGAAAACACTGCGGATAAGATTTACACCATTAACCATATAGTGTAGATAAAGACATAACATTACCTCGAATATTTGAACCAGTATTAACAGTTATCCTATCTGGTGTGTCACCAAACCTGAAGCAATGAGCCGCTGTCAAGATAAAGATTGAGGTGACTAGTGACCCCATGCAGTTCGAGATTTTTTCATTGTTGTGCTGCAAAATCGTCAGAGAATGGACTTTTTTAGTTCAAAAAGTTAGAAAAACTTAGCATATATATTAATAGAACTAGTGGTGATACTAAGCCATTTATTTAAATGGCTTTTTAATAAGAAATAAGACTATGATAGGCAGGGCCGCGTTATCCTAATGGGCAAAACACCAGGGCCCCAAACACCAGGGGCCCCCAAGGCAATTCTCTTTTGCGTTATCCTTTTTTTGGGGGGGGGGGGGGGGGGGATCGAGGTAATTATGCGTACATTGAGCATCGGTCTCACACACCCTCAATCGAGTCACAGTGGACACCCAGTACATCGTCACCTCAACATGTCGAATGAAAATGTAAGAAAATATGACAGTGGCAGGAGCGGATCTACTAGGGTTTCAACTGCCAACCTAAAAGAAAGACCATTGCCACCTCAGCAGGCAGCTAGTGTATCCCAAATTCCCAATGCATAAATTATAAATTGTTCCTCTACCGATTTACATTAGCGGCGCTTCAAATGTGATGAGATAATAGCAATAAAAAACGTTCTATTATTGTGTAGTAGTCCAACAAATGACTCCTATGAACTGCTTAGATCTGCAACGCAAATTGTTTGATCACGAATATATCGCCTGTTATAGCCTACGTCCCAATGTTAACGGATTTCATGCGGTCCGGCAGTGCTTTCCAGGTCTGCAGCAGCGTATCAATCGTTTCTACACCGAGTCTATTTTGTGCTGGACGCGCTGAATTAAAGTGATAGAACGTTCACATTAAAATAAACATGCATTGAAGTGAAAATCTGGTTATTTCACCACAGATTCATGTAATTTAAAGTCTAATCGGTTTCAATAACTTTTTGCCTCGGGTAGGCAAAAGCAAGAAAACAGACACATTTAGGTAAATAGGGAGACATAATGGAGAGCTCTCGTCCTTTCTTGAAGGTGGAGAAATAAAGTTCTTTAATGACTTGCAGGATTTCTTAAAAGATTTAGAAATTAAAGAAATTAAAGACTAGATTTTTTTTAGCCCAGGGCCCCACAAAGGCGTAACACGGCCCTGATGATAGGGATACCTACAGTCACAGTGATCTTTGCCAACCAGGGGTATTGACGACGTTTGTGGGATGGAAAACCATCGTCGTAATCTCTGTAAAGTCCACATAATGCTACACTGGTGCCCTCATCTGTTCAAGGAGCAGCAAGGAGAACAGGAGGAATGATTGACTGTGCTTTGAAAAATATATGGAGGACAATACACTGATTCTTGAGATAAGGGGAAAAAAACTAACTTGAGACCACTTTTTTACAGTCTATGAAGAAGCTGCGAATAAGAAGCTGGATTCAGCCACGTTTTGATTTCGCATAATAACAAACAAACAGCCTAAATAAAAGAGAGAAAACTGAGGAAATAAAAATATTCAAATTCGTTTTCAATAAGCTCCATGTTTTAAAATATGGGGGGGGGGGGGGGGGGATTCTAGTGCTTCTGAACCTGAATAAAAACAGTCTTAATTTAACTTCGAATTTAAACCACTCATCACATTGCCACTGTTTCACCAAAGAACTTTAATCGAAGAAGTATTAAAACTTTAAAGAGAATGTAGAAGCATCTGAACATCAATGTTTTTCTCTTTTGCGGTTGCTGCTTGTCACGTGGTACAATTCCAAAAAACCCCAAAAAAAAACAAAAAAAACGCACAGTGCCCTCTGATGGATAGCTCATTTTTTTCCAAGTAAAGACTTTTTGCTGTTAAATATTTATTTTTCTTTATAGAGTTAAATATGTATTTTTTTTATTTATTGTTAGTAATAATTCAAAATGGACATTTCCTTTTGTTGTTGTAGTTTTAAAAAAAAATTTTTTATCAAATGACAACAAAATGACTTCCAGCATGTTAGTAACTCTGACTTTGATTTAGATGAGCACAGTGTTAATGTCGTCAGTGATTGTCGTAACTGCCAATAAAATGTTTATCTTTATTATTAGTCAGTCTAGCTATGGTTCTTCTCAAACATTTATTTTTCATTTAAATAAAACGACCAAGTTCTTATTTGTATAACAATACGCATGACAATAATGGCATCAACTACAAATTGAAACAAATAAATTCGGTATATAAAATGTAATATGTAAACAATGTAAAATGTCCACAAATGTAAAATGACAGTATGGCATAAAGAAATATCAAAATGACATTATTGATTTGAATCTGTACATGTAGCCCACAACATTTAACATCCACTTTCAGTTTATATCACTTAATAAAACTGAGTGCTCTAAATTTGGATTGCTTTAATATGGAGGAGTTTAAATCTAATATCATTATGATTGTGAGCTTTATACTGAAGACTTCTTTATATTCTTGCTTCATGTCCACTTCATATCTGATCTGACCAGGATCTTCTCCTTTCTCTATTTCACCTGTACATAAAACAAAATGATCATTTGAATAAATATTATACCAACAATAATCATTCAATATCACTTATGTGTTCATGCATGTTTCTATTAATGCTGTTTGCATAAGTATTCATTTTAAATAATAATACATAAGAGCTACTATTATAAACTTTA
This sequence comes from Pseudorasbora parva, assembly GCF_024679245.1. Classification (NCBI taxonomy): domain Eukaryota; kingdom Metazoa; phylum Chordata; class Actinopteri; order Cypriniformes; family Gobionidae; genus Pseudorasbora; species Pseudorasbora parva. Next base: position 14,351,701 of record NC_090185.1, on the reverse strand, counting down.
CATTTGTTGAAGCAGTGTGATTTACAGCCGTTTAAATTTGCCATCAAATATATAAATTTCAGTATAATCACGGTGACTTTATAAGCTGTAGGTTTTAAATATTCTCACAAAAATCCTTGGTCATATCAAAAGATATAAACTCATATAAACACAGTTACATTTTTTGTAGTTATAATCTATTTTATCTATTTATTATTTAATATATAATGTACATTTGAGATTCAGGTGTACAGACATCACAACATACATTTTAGGGTAAAACACACAAGAGACAGTGATCATGTGAGGACGGCTGTGAGCTGGAATCTGCACTGATTTTACCAGCGTTTTCCTACGGTCTGCGTTCAACCATCAGTCAAAATTTGTTCTATCAAATTCTAATGATTTTCTGGTGTAATTAATAAAGCTCTTGTTCAATAAAGTTGTTTGTTCTCCCGAAAACCCTGAAGCACAAACCCCACCCCCTGCTTCTATTTCATTGGTGATGTCAATTGACTGCCTACACGATGAAACAAATACTATAGGTGCATTTAAGTCCTAAGAAGTTCTTATTTACAAGATGGGAAGTCGTGTTTACGATGGTTCAAGTCACTTTTGTCACAGATGGCAGGGTAGCAAGGTTCTTCAACTCTTGTAAATGAAGAAAATGTGCATTGTGTTTTGCTTTGTTAAGTTTTTAATTAATTTATGAAGCTACTGTTAACCTTATCGTTACATATTATATTGTTATATTATGATCATATTTTGTGCAGGCAATTACCTTACTTCGCTATTAAGCCTGGCTGCTAAATACCTTTAAGTATTGTGGTATTCCACCTTGTTTCTCAATGACCCACTCCCAACTCGTAAAGATCGGGGCTTAAAGAAAACCCAGAGCTTCCCACTCATATTTAGGACATTATGGTGGCGTTCATGTGCGTTCAACTCGTAAGCACAATCTTTATGACATGAATTGAATGCACCATAACCCCTAACCTACTCTAAAACATAACCTGAAACCTATACTATATCTTTGGTAGCACATCATGCTAGATAGCTTTACAGTTTGGGGCTATCAGATCAATCCAAGATGTTTCTGAAGTTTGAACTTTTCTTGGCTGGTGACTGTGATTGACCAATGATTTTGAAGTAGCTGTGATACGGGGTTTGTGCTTAACCTGGCATTGAGGAAAATCATGGTAAATTATTAATAAAGCTACAATAAAGCTAAATTAAATTTTCTTTCACAGATATTTAAAGACTTTCCATTCAAGTGAAGATCTCTTTAATATCACAGTGATTTTTACTCACCTCAGTTCAGTTTGAGTCTCGAGTCTTGTATCACGTCTCTGAGCTGCTGTAAGTCTCTGATCATATTGTACCTCAGGTCAAGCTCTTTTAAAAACTGAAGAGCGTTTGAGTTTTTCAAACACTGAGTTAAAGGAGAAACATCTGTAATGCCACAGTACTTTAGTCTAGAAAGAGACAAACAGACAGAGAACGTCATAGTCCCTTCAGATTACAAAACACATGACAAGGTGAATTATTTTCTCCAATACACTGTAAACAGTATTTTCAGGAGTATAAAGTGTCTTGGTTTAAACTCTTTAAGTGATTATAAAAGTGAACCTCCGCCAAATGTTATAGCTGGTTTACAGATGATGTGATGGTTTATTGTTTAAAAAGTTTCAAATATTAGTATTTTTCTCAGAAACATATATTGTTTTGCTTCATAAGAAATTTATTTATCATTTGGGCCCAGTTTTTTAAAAGTAATTGTTTTTCAGATCATGGATTGGATCAAATCTTGGAAATAGGTTTTGCAAAAGCAAAAGAGGGATTCCGAGCTAAGATCAAAGCATGTTATCTGATCTTACATCCGTTAAAATCTGCCTTACAATTGTATGTTCTTTTAAAAAACTGGTAAGATTTATCAAGTGATCCTGGATAGCAAAACATGGGATTTCTAAATCCGGATAAATCTGAGTCAGATTACATATTTTGAAAAACTCGGCCCTGGGGTCATATGGATTAGTCGTGTTTGTGTTGTGTAGTTTATGAAGAATCATCTTTGGAGGTCCAGTACACTTGTATGGCTTCATAGATTTTTCTAAATATCTTTGTGTTTATCTTGGTTGGCGTGATAATGTATAAATGCTTTTTGGATGGAGTATCCCTTTAATGCTACACTACACTTTTTTTCTTCTAGTGGTGAAAAAATAAGCTACTGGAGTGACTTTTCTCCGTGTACGTGTGTAAGATGATGTAATTTGCTTTGAAATCTAAACAGCTCAAAAAACAATGCATTATTACAGTGTCATCAAAGGGTATTTGGGTAAATACTTTTTGCACTCTCTGATTAATAACACTGTGTTATTTAAAAAAAAAAAAAATTGCATAGTGTAGATTTTATTCTTTTAGTTGCTCTCATCTCAGGATGTACGCAGCACAATCAGGCCTGGTTATACAGGGATCTTGGTGGTTTGAGCTCCTTTTGATCATTAGACCAGACAGAACACTTAAAACACTTCTAAACAGATGTGAAGAGTTCTGAAATGTACTAAAATGCTACAAAATATATACATTTATTTATTGTTTTTTCAAAACTTCTAAATGTTACTATTGTGGTGTAAGTGTTATTAGATTACAGATCTGCAAAAAGGGACAAGTAAAATAACTAGTGTGGGTCTCATAAGCATGTGATTAATTTTCTGAACTACAGGAATATTGATATCCAAAATGTGGTGTATGTGTGTAAGCTTGCATTTAAAGACACTTGATGATTTTTTCCCCTGAGGATTTACAACAGAACTACAGTTGAATGTTCCTCACCTCACTCTCTCCAGTTTACAGAGTGAATCCTTCAGTATGTCACATAAGTGCTTCACTCCTGTGTTTTTTAGTTTATTCACACTCAGGTCCAGCTCTCTCAGGTGTGATGGGTTCGATTTCAGAGCTGAAGTCAGGATGAGATACTGTTTCTCTGTAATACTGCATTCACTCAGACTGAAGACAAAAAGAGAAAAGACAATAATTTAGATGAATACAAGTTTAATCTGAACCAAATCCATCATTCAACCCACACATGTACTAAATACGAACAAAAGAAGTGAATTTTATAAAATGCAAATTAAGATATAGGATCAGTTTGAACCAGTTGACTACATCTGAGAATATCAAGAAACAAAGATTTTTTTATTTTAAGTCAATTGAAAGTGCAGTTTACCAGCAGTTTATTTGGCATGAAAAGGAAAGTTGTGAGACACTTCACTACTGTAGTGTGATTTCTGAGATGAATGGCTTATTGAAAAAGAAAAAAATAATTGGGAAGGATTTTATCCATTAGTTGTTGACTGAATCTTACTCCGAGTAAATGGACTGCACTTTCAACAGACCCTATGGCCACCAAAGCACTTTACATATTGCCTCACATTCACCCATTCACTCTCTCATTCATACACCGACGGCGGTGTCAGCCATGCAAGGCGCATCCAGCTTGTTGGGAGCAGCTGGGGTTAGGTGTCTTGCTCATGGACACCTTGACACTTGGTCAGGTGGAACCACCAACCTTCCGGTTTGTAGACCACTCACATGAACCACTGAGCCACTGCCGCCCCTGAGAGAGTAGATAGAGTAGGGCGGGTAACATTTGGAGCCGTAACATGGGATGAGTGAGGTTTAGGAGGTGAGTGTAATGGGGCCAAGCTAGTAAGAGCTGTGTGTGTAAACCTCATTGAGGTTCCCCTGAGCCAAAAAGGTCCTCTAGAGTCAGCGGTCTTTAGCATCCTTGTTAGCACGCCCGGCTCTCATTCAAATCCCACTCCGATGCCTTGTTTACACCTAGTATTAAGATTTTTGGAGATTTTTGGAGAATTTCAGCAGTAAATGAGGCCGACACATACCCATTTAATGTTTACACATTCGGTCAGTATGCAGTATTTTGCGGCTGTTACTTTGAACACATTCGACCACATCACTGTCTCTTTTATAAGAAGTGCCATGGGACTTTTTAATGACCACGGAGAGGCAGGACCTTGGTTTAAAGGGGGGGTGAAATGCTGTTTCAAGCATACTGAGCTTTTTACACTGTTAAAGACTGTTAAACATAGACAAAGTTTCAAAAACTAAGTTGGACGTTTGATGGAGTATTCCAAAATACTCCTTCCGATTTCTCACAAGTTTCTGAGAGTTTTTTTCGAGTATGGTCCGCTTGACGTCAATAGAGCGGAAGGTCTTTGGGCCGTTCGGGCTCTTCTCCCGCAAGGGTGCGCACGTGTGGTCTTCTTTTTAATACAGTATTGTTCAAAATAATAGCAGTACAATGTGACTAACCAGAATAATCAAGGTTTTTAGTATATTTTTTATTGCTACGTGGCAAACAAGTTACCAGTAGGTTCAGTAGATTCTCAGAAAACAAACAAGACCCAGCATTCATGATATGCACGCTCTTAAGGCTGTGCAATTGGGCAATTAGTTGAAAGGGGTGTGTTCAAAAAAATAGCAGTGTCTACCTTTGACTGTACAAACTCAAAACTATTTTGTACAAACATTTTTTTTTTCTGGGATTTAGCAATCCTGTGAATCACTAAACTAATATTTAGTTGTATGACCAACTGCTTGACATCTGTGTGGCATGGAGTCAACCAACTTGTGGCACCTCTCAGCTGTCATTCCACAATTCATTCACATTTCTTGGTTTTGCTTCAGAAACAGCATTTTTGATATCACCCCACAAGTTCTCAATTGGATTAAGGTCTGGAGATTGGGCTGGCCACTCCATAACATTAATTTTGTTGGTTTGGAACCAAGACTTTGCCCGTTTACTAGTGTGTTTTGGGTCATTGTCTTGTTGAAAAAACCGTTTCAAGGGCATGTCCTCTTTAGCATAGGGCAACATGACCTCTTCAAGTATTTTAACATATGCAAACTGATCCATGATCCCTGGTATGCGATAAATAGGCCCAACACCATAGTAGGAGAAACATGCCCATATCATGATGCTTGCACCTCCATGCTTCACTGTCTTCACTGTGTACTGTGGCTTGAATTCAGAGTTTGGGGGTCGTCTCACAAACTGCCTGTGGCCCTTGGACCCAAAAAGAACAATTTTACTCTCATCAGTCCACAAAATGTTCCTCCATTTCTCTTTAGGCCAGTTGATGTGTTCTTTGGCAAATTGTAACCTCTTCTGCACATGCCTTTTTTTTAACAGAGGGACTTTGCGGGGGATTCTTGAAAATAGATTAGCTTCACACAGACGTCTTCTAACTGTCACAGTACTTACAGGTAACTCCAGACTCTCTTTGATCATCCTGGAGGTGATCATTGGCTGAGCCTTTGCCATTCTGGTTATTCTTCTATCCATTTTGATGGTTGTCTTCCGTTTTCTTCCACGTCTCTCTGGTTTTGCTCTCCATTTTAAGGCATTGGAGATCATTTTAGCTGAACAGCCTATCATTTTTTGCACCTCTTTATAGGTTTTCCCCTCTCTAATCAACTTTTTAATCAAAGTACGCTGTTCTTCTGAACAATGTCTTGAACGACCTATTTTCCTCAGCTTTCAAATGCATGTTCAACAAGTGTTGGCTTCATCCTTAAATAGGGGCCACCTGATTCACACCGGTTTCTTCACAAAATTGATGACCTCAGTGATTGAATGCCACACTGCTATTTTTTTGAACACACCCCTTTCAACTAATTCAACTAATTGCCCAATTGCACAGCCTTAAGAGCGTGCATATCATGAATGCTGGGTCTCATTTGTTTTCTGAGAATCTACTGAACCTACTGGTAACTTGTTTGCCACGTAGCAATAAAAAATATACGAAAAACCTTGATTATTCTGGTTAGTCACATTGTACTGCTATTATTTTGAACAATATTGTATGTGGCTATCGCTAGCTAAGCACCAAACTGAGCCACTGAAACTTTGAATTGGTCGGTCTGGATCCCGCTTGATAAGGTGGGGAAACTATCCTCTCTACGCGATCGCAAGAGTGGATGAACAATATCTCCTCAGGACAAACAAATCATCCTCACTAGACGTCACTTTGTCTTGTTTTGTGTTTTTTATCCATAACGCATTCATTAATACGCATCGGACTCTGTGCGTGATGAATTTTTCAGATCATGAATACGAAAAAACGCATGCGAAAATATCGGACTCAGTGTGCAAAGACCTTAACTGGTTTTGCTCTTTCACAGAAGCAGCGTGCTGTTGTTGTAATCTTAGCTATAGTAACAGGAAATTTTTGAGTGTTATTGTTTGTCTGGAGCTGTATTTGAATTGTTTTGCTTCCTTGCGTTTGTTCATCATCTTTTGAGGCAGTTAGGTTTGGTTCATAAAGTGTTCGTGAATTTTAGAGGCGGAGCAATGAAGAGAGAGGGTGGGTTTGTTTGGGTTGATTTCAAATATCAACAGTGTTCAACAACAATTCTGGGATACTGCACATTTAACCACACAGTAACTGCTGTAGAGTATAATGATACTAACTGTAGTTTCTTCAGCTTGCATTGTGGATTCATCAGAAGATCACTGAGGTTTGTCACTCCAAAGTCTCCTAGTTTATTCACACTCAGGTCCAGATCTCTTAGGTGTGATGGGTTTGATTTCAGAGCAGAAGTTACAGCAGAGCAACCTTCATCTGTCAGATTACAGCCTGTTAACCTACATTGAGAGATATGAGAAAACTCTTCATTTTGTAAAGTTATAGCATCTTCATAAATGTAGTTTGAACTCAGGCTATTGATGAGATATTGAGATCTTCACCTCAATCTCCTCAGTTTACAGTGAAAGTCTTTCAGCACGTCACACAAGTGATTCACTCCAGAGTCTCCTAGTTTATTCTTACTGAGGTCCAGCTCTCTCAGGTGTGATGGGTTTGATTTCAGAGCTGAAGTCAGGATGAGACACTGAGTCTCTGTAATAATACATTTACTCAGACTGAAGACAGAAAGAGAAAAGACAATGACTCAGATCAATGTTAATCACCTCATTGAAGTGCTACATCACTTAAATTGAATTCCTCTAGTCTGTTTTTTAATTCAGTCACTAATTCTGTGTGCTAGAAGATGCTTATTCTCTTCTTTACTCTTTATCATAGAAGAACATTTATGCAGGGACATTTACACAATCAGTAAATCATGTTCATTTCTTTAAATTTAATGCAATAGACCTTAGTCTGGCTAGACACCATATTGAATCTTATGTGGATAAAATTTAAGCTGTGAGAATAATTAATATATATATAAAAAGCATAAAAGAAGGCGCAGAGATAGTAATTTTCCACAATTCTTCAACAATTTCTTTTTTTTTTTACAGTGCTATTACTTTAATCACACAGTAACTGCTGTACAGTATAATGTTACTAACTGTAGTTTCTCCAGCTTGCATTGTGGGTTCATCAGTAGATCACTGAGGTTTTTCACTCCAGAGTCTCCAAGTTCATTCATACTCAGGTCCAGATGTCTCAGGTGTGATGGGTTTGATTTCAGAGCTGAAGTCACAGCAGAACAACCTTCATCTGTCAGGTTACAGTATATTAACCTACATTGGGAGAAATTAGAAAACTCTTTATTCTGTTTCAGTCAAACACCAAAACTCTTTTGTCTTTCGTTTAGATGAACTTTCCTCACCCCAGTCTCTCCAGTTTACAGTGTGAATCCTTCAGTATGTCACATAAGTGATTCACTCCTGTGTTTTCTATTTTATTCATACTCAGGTCCAGATCTCTCAGGTGTGATGGGTTTGATTTCAGAGCTGAAGTCAGGATGAGACACTGGTCTTTTGTAATACTGCATTTACACAGACTGAAGACAGAAAGAAAAAAGACAATGACTCTGATCATTGTTAATCACCTCATTGAAGTGCTACATTAGGCACTTAGTTTAATTCAAATAGTCTGTTTTTAACCCAGTGAAACTAGTTCTGTGCTGGAAGATGTAATTTTTCTACAATATATTTTGTCTCTTTTCTTTACTCTTTATCGTAGCAGCAGATTTCGGCAGAACGACATTTACACAATAAGTACATTTATCAAATTCTCCAAATTTAACACAATTGACCTTTAATTGTATGTCGATGAAAATGAGGCTGTGATAAAAATGTTAATATATGGTAGTACACTAAGAATTATTACTAACTAATTAAAAGACATTTAAAATAAAGTGTAACAGAAGGTGCAGAGCTATAAACACTATTACTTTAATCACACAGCGACTGCTGTACAGTATAATGTTACTAACTGTAGTTTTTCCAGCTTGCATTGTGGGTTCATCAGTTGATCACTGAGGTTTTTTACTCCAGAGTCTCCTAGTTTATTCTCACTCAGGTTCAGCTCTCTCAGGTGTGATGGGTTTGATTTCAGAGCTGAAGTCACAGCAGAGCAACCTTCATCTGTCATACCACAGTGCCTTAACCTACATTAAGAGAAATAAGAAAAACAAAGTCTTCTTTCTGTTTCAGTCAAACACCAAAACTCTTTTGTCTTTCGTTTAGATGAACGTTCCTCACCTCAATCTCTCCAGTTTACAGTGTGAATTCTTCAGTATGTCACATAAGTGCTTCGCTCCTGTGTTTTCTAGTTCATTCATACTGAGGTCCAGCTCTCTCAGGTGTGATGGGTTTGATTTCAGAGCATAAGTCAGGATGAGACACTGTTCTTCTGTCATACTGCATTTCCACAGACTGACAACAGAAAGAGAAAGACAATGACTCTGATCCCAGAGATGGGGACTCGAGTTTGAGACTCGGACTCGAGTGCGACTTAAGTCGCACACACAGTGACTTCAGACTCCACTTGAGACTCGTCCTCGAAAGACTTCAGACTCGACTCGGACTCGAGCTGTGGGACTCGTGAACAATGTTTATTTATAGTGTTAACGCAAATGCATTTTAACGGCACTAATTTTATTAACGCAGTGCGCATTTTCTGTTTGAACTGTGGCCCATATTTGGAGAAATTGAGATCAGCCATAGACGTAGGCTAACAGTTAGTAATGCAGCAGCAGCAAATATTAACAGGGGAAGAAAAGGGTTAACAATAGCATTACTCTGAAACAAGTGCAGTTATAGCCTACATAAGATACAATATTTTCTACTTAACTTTTATTAGGCTCTTAAAGGGGCCACGCTATATTCCTACTCATGGAATATGGACCTCCTCTAAGTGTGTTGTGGTGCTGGCTCACAGGTCCGCATTATCATTATAATTCAGGAACAGACAAGGGAGTACTTTATCTACTTTATACTTTACTTTATGACAACGAGTGTATGGGAGTACTTTATGACAACTACAGGCCCATCTCCAACCTCCCATACCTCTCTAAGGTGCTGGAAAAAGTTGTTGCTGCACAGCTTCAGGTCCATTTGGAGCATAACCATCTTTATGAGAAATTTCAGTCTGGTTTCCGCTCAGGACACAGCACAGAAACAGCTTTGGTCAGGGTCACAAACGATCTTTTGATGGCGGCAGATGCTGGTTCCCCATCCCTTCTCATCCTCCTGGACTTAACTGCAGCTTTCGATACAGTTGACCATAACATCCTCCTTCACCGTTTACATTCCACCATTGGTCTCTCTGACTCGGTCCACAACTGGTTTTCTTCTTATCTCACTGGGAGAACTGAATATGTCGCGTTAGGAGAAGCTACATCCCTGTCACACAATGTCACCTGCGGTGTCCCTCAAGGCTCTGTGCTCGGACCCACCCTGTTCATACTCTACATGCTCCCCCTTGGCCGTCTCATCAACCGGCATGGGATTTCTTTTCACTGCTATGCTGATGACACTCAACTTTACTTTAGGACAAGTTCATCTCCCTCTGCTGACCTCACACCTTCCACTTTGATCACTTGCCTGGATGAGATAAAGGCGTGGATGAAGCAAAACTTTCTGCAGCTAAACAGCTCCAAAACTGAAGCTATCCTAGTCGGCACTCCACTTCAGGTCCAGAAGTCCGTTATCACCAGCATTGCTTTCTCTGATCAGGTCATTCCTCTTTCCACTTCAGTCACGAATCTGGGGGTCAGAATGGAATCACAGCTTACTTTTGAAGCGCACATCAAACACCTGTGTAAGACCTCCTTCTTCCACCTCAGAAACATTGCCAAACTTCGTCCCATTCTATCGCTGGCTGATGCGGAGAAGCTTGTCCATGCCTTTATCTCCTCCAGGCTGGACTACTGCAATGCGCTCCTTATTGGCATCCCTAGCAAAAATCTCCAGAGGCTGCAGTGTATTCAGAACAGCGCTGCTAGGATTCTCATGAGGGTGCGCAAATACGACCACATCACCCCCATTCTAAAATCACTCCACTGGCTTCCTGTGTCGTTCAGGATCGAGTACAAGATCTCTCTCCTTACCCACCAGTGCATCCATGGTGATGCTCCCTCCTATCTCAAGGAACTCCTCACCACACAAACAGCCACTCGTAACCTCCGCTCTGTTTCGCTGTATCGCCTCAAAACTCCCACAGCCAATCTCCGTACTATGGGGGATCGGGCATTCTGCTCTTCAGCCCCCAGTCTGTGGAATGCTCTTCCTGACCACCTGCGGACTCCACAGACTATAGATACTTTTAAGCGTGGTCTTAAAACCCACCTTTTCAGCAGAGCTTTTAATTGACTTTTAATTGACTTGCTACTTGTTTAATTTATTTTATTTTATTTTTCGGTTTTATTTATTTATTGTTGTTGATTGTTTTGTTTTTGTTTTTAAATTCTGTAGCACTTTGAGATTTTGTTTAATATAAAGTGCATTATAAATAAAATTTATTATTATTATTATTATTATTATTATTATCTTTTTTCGTTTTTTCGAACCTACATTTTTGGTCTGTACTGTATAGGCTACTGTGCGTTTATGCTAAGGCAAAATGCAGATATTATCTTAAAGGTAAAGCATTCTTAGTGTTTTTGTCATGTTGCAATACCCTATTTACAGTTATATAACAAAATCAAAGCTGATACGGTATGTTAATAGAGATAGGTGTCAAAATAACACATTACATGCTTTGAATTCCTTAGCTTTGCAGTGTTCTACACAGCCTGGATGGGTCGCCGTACGTGATTAAACACTTAAGAGACTTATTATAATAAAGAGACTTGAGACTTGACTTGGACTCGAGCCCAGAGACTTGAGACTTGACTTGGACTCGAGCCCAGAGACTGACTTGACTTGGACTCTAGCTTAGAGACTTGTGAGCATCTCTGTCTGATCCTTAATGGCCCACTCATTTAATTTTTTTTCTTTTTTGGGGGTGGGTGGGGGGGATTTACAAGCAATTTATTGTTGTTCTGTGGTTGCCAAGGGAAAAATCACCTCTGATTAATTAAATGAGGAAACAGTATCACCAACTACTGAAACATTGTTATTAAAGGTAATACAAATATGTTTTGCCATGTCAAATACTTACTTCAGTGTGTTGAGTTTACAGTGTTCATCCTGCAGTAGAGCAGAGATCTTATTCACTCGTGTGTCTCCTAGTTCACGTTCACTCAGATTCAGCTCTCTCAGGAGTAACGGGTTTTTACCCACAATTCCAGTCACATACTGACAGGCTTCCTCTGCAGCAGGACTCAAAAACCTGCAGAAGAGAAGATGAAGCAGGATTCAAATCAGTTCTCAACTAAACCTGATGTGAAGGCAAAATCCAGCAGTTGGTACTAAATAAATAATTGTATATCATGTTTGTTTTAAAATCACAGTAAACTTTTATATAACAACATTTTACATAGCTTATTGTATTATATAAATAATTTGCTTGTATATAATTTATATTGTATTATTTCATCACGTCTCACCTCAGTATCTTCAGTTGACAGTTCTGATCCTGTAGTAAATCATCGAGCTCCTTCACTCCTGATTGTCCAGGATCATTTCCTGTGAGATCCAGCTCTTTCAGGTGTGAAGGGTTTGATCTCAGAGCTGAAGCCAGAGCTTTATAACCTTCTTCTGTGATACCGCAGTCTGACAGTCTAGAAGAGAAATAAAATAAATTATATTATAAAGTAAAAATAAAGTAAATTATGTTTTGTTCCTTGTACAACAATATTTAAAGTTATTTGCACAAAAAAAAAAAAGCAGACAGCTGAATAATGAATTTATCTAAAACTCCACAGGTGTGAAATGATCCCCAACATACATATAACACATATAATGGCCTGAAAGTTCACACAAAAACCCCATTGAAATGTTACGGTAAGACCTGAAATGTACAGTTAATGCTGGAAAGAGCTACATATTTCACTCAGCAGAAGCAGCTCTGTGAGGAGGAATCTGACAGAATGTGTAAATAAATATCTCCACAGTGGAGTAAAATTAATTGGTTTGGTTTCACAGGCCCATTTTTTTTCACAGATTAAGCCAGAATTATGCCTTAGTTCAATTAATGCCTTAGAAAAATACATTACTTTTGTGAATCTTGAGAAAAACAGTGGCACTGATATGTTTTATTATATTTCAAACTGCTTTCAGTTAAAACGGCTCAAACATGTATTTTATTCTGGGACTAGATTAAGCCTTGCCTGTGAAACCGTGCAATAAACAACTACAGGAAGTGTTCGGTTGGGACAGAGTTGGTAAGTTAAAAGTAGAACAATTAGCAGATATCTTAAGGCACTAAGATAAATAAATTGCATTACATGTAATCTTGAAATAAGTGATAACTATCAGATCTTGTTCTTCTTTCTTGGCTCAGCACAAGGCCTGCAACTGTAGCGTTGTGTAACTTTATGTTAATTACTTTATTACACCTCAAAAGATAAGGACATGTATATTAATGTAATTATTAATAGGCAAGTCTCTGTTCTCATTCTTTGGAATGACTCAGGCATGCATAATATCGGCAGATTCTGGACCATACAAACTTGATGCTTTTTTTTTTTTTTAGCTTTTTGTCCATAGAAGTCCTCTCACTGTAAAGTGGCTTCACTGTGTGGCGACTGAAGCGAAACAAACACATGATCGCCGATTACATTTAACAAATGCTTTGTGATTAGTAACAGACTCTCCCCCAACACAACAGAGAAAGAGCCTCCATTATCCTGGAAACCATCTAATAAGTCGTTTTATGGCCCAAAAGAATTTGGCCACATGAACAGTCCAGAGTTAAAGATACAAAGCTTGTAAAACACACACTTTTGCCTTAAATTATAGACAAACCATCTATATATGAACATGCACCCCAGGACATTGTATGTACACATATAAACACATCTCATCTGTAGTCTCATCTGGTTTTTACCAACTTCGCTTACTATCTAAAATCAAAGGCTTTCTCACTCCTATAACTTTGGAAATGGCGGTTCTTCATCACGTGTCGACTGGATTATTGCTACTCACTATATTGGGGTATATCAGATTCTCAAATCTCCCGTCTTCAATTAGTCCAAAATGCGGCGGCCAGACTCATCCATAATTGTCGCAAATATGATCATATCTCTCCTATCCTCAGATCTTTACATTGGTTACCAGTCCGGCAGAGAATAGATTTCAAAATTCTTCTCTTCGTCTTCAAATCTTTACACAACCTAGCACCGGTTTATCTCTCTGAACTTATTCATCCATACATTCCATCCAGAAGTCTCAGATCCCACGACCAGGCGCTGCTGGTAGTCCCTCGTGTCAGACTTAAGCGTAGAGGGGTGCGTGCTTTTGCGGTGGCAGGGCCTCGTCTGTGGAACACCATGCCTCTGGAGATCAGAACTGCTCCCAACCTCTGTTTTTAAGTCTCTGGTCAAAACTTATCTATTCTCGTTAGCATATTGATTATTATCTTAGACTGTTATTATTATTTTACTTTTGCTTCTTGATTCTATACTTAATCTTAGCTTAGTTGTTCTCTATGTTCTTATGTATGTTTTGCTGCTTTTATTTTTATATGCTTGCTCTGTAAAGCACTTTGGTATGTCTAGCGGCTGTTTAAAAGTGCTATATAAATAAATGAACTTGAACTATAACTGTCTCGTAAAATGTCTCTTGTATGGTGTGGCAGGGAAGGCGTGGTTGCGGGATCGGCAGAGGGAGAGAGAGTGCGGAGCCGAGCGGGGCGTAAGTGGGTCAAGTGCAAATGAATAACACCTGTGTCTCATTGCAGTAATTGGCGTGGAGAGACGGCTTAAAAGCCGCAGCAGAGAGAGTTTGGACTAGGACTCGGAGTGCAGCCTGCCTGGAGAGAGATAGCAGTGCAGAGTGTTGAAAACTGTGTCTAGTTTTATGAGTTGATGCGCCCTTAGAGCGGGTGTTTTGTTTGAGTTTGCAAGAGCAATAAAATTTACGAGTCCCAGTCACGCCGACTCCGCCTTATTCCTTCCCCACATACACTCTCAGAACCGAAATACATATGGTATTTTGCATCTGTGTGTCTTATGAACAACTTACTAGTTCAGGTAACTGCACATACAGGTGCTGGTCATATAATTAGAATATCATAAAAAAGTTGATTTATTTCACTAATTCCATTCGAAAAAGTGAAACTTGTATATTATATTCATTTATTACACGCAGACTGATATATTTCAAATGGTTCTTTTAATTTTGATGATTATAACTTACAACTAAGGAAAATCCCAAATTCAGTATCTCAGAAAATTAGAAAACATGTCTTCTATCAAATTAATGCTCGCGTCATGGCTTAAACTTCTATGTATTTCACTTATTTAGAGGATGCAGTGTGTGTTTGTTGCATTAATTAGAGTATGAATGCGCAGAGGCTTGAAATGATTCAGGCTTGAAACAGAGGCATAAAATCTCCAGAGGAATTTCCTGCTTGGAAATCCCCAAAAGTCCCTCAAGTCTACCTCAGGAGGGTGTGACTACTAGCCTAGAAATCTTGACGCACCCTAGCGGCAGCAAATTTAATTTGCCCACAAGTGTCGTCTAGCAACTCTCAATACCCTTCTGAGCTGTATTCCCCTAACTCTTGCCAGGCCAATCACATCGTGTATAGAGTCGGTGGGCGGGGCCATTATGACGACGGCCGAGTTGCGTTTGCATGCTTCTAGCAAACACAGAAACTGGCGAAAGGCGGTCTTTCGAATCAGTTTTGACCGTGACTCTGGAAGACTTGGAGTTAAGCTTTTCTCTGAGAAAAGAACAAAGAACGGCACTGAAGTCATTCTTAAAAAGGGAAGATGTGTTTTGCCGACCGGAAGGCGAATGTTTAATCTATCAACAAGCTCTGCTTCACCTTCGTTGCTCTGGTTGGTTGTAGCGCTATCCTATCGCGTGCAGAGGGAGTTTGAAAGACAACCGTTTATCCCGCCCCTCGGATTGAGCCCTTTCAATGGTGAGTTTCCAGACCAAACATCTTGATGTGGGTCTGGCTTGTCAGGCTATGTGACTACTCCCATACCTTAAAAAGAGAGGCGCTCAGGTGCCCTCCCTCTCTCTTCTCTCTCTCTGGCTGAACCAACACGTCATCGTGGCTTGTCCTAAGCCAGGTCACGTAATGTAGGCCCTCCAAGTCGGGAGGGCCTTCATACACAGCCATGTGCTGTGTGGGACTGGAAACCCGAGGCCCACACACGGCCATTGTGCCAGCAGGCCCCAACACTTGATGTGGACCTTCTTCGACCATTAGAGACTCTGTAAATTCACTGTCATTCCTTTACTCACCACGGAAGGAATCGTGCATTGTAAAAACCATCGGACCAAACCATTGAACTTTCTCCAGCGATTTCCGCCCGGATGGTCTTCTACGGCTCAAGCCATATGCAATTAGCATATGAAAAACAAAATTGTTGTGTAGTGAGTAAAACTGTAAACCCCTTTGTTCAGACAAAGGGGCTTCAACAATGGTTTCTCTCCAGGTTTTAGACTCTGCGAATAACTTCATCCATATGTACTGACCCGTTCTTCTAACCACTTTCACTTCGCTTCTTGCTATGTATGTTTTGTGTATGTACGTATGTTTCATGTCTTTTTCATCTTGTTCACGATTTAGTAATTAAAGTATGTGCACAATATATGTTTGGTTCTGACTCCCTGCCTGCAAACAAATTGTCTCATAAATGATTGATCTAGTTATGGGCTCTAAGCACTTAGGCAAATTCAAAGGAAGAATAATTTTTCTGTAGCCATGAAAAATATCCTTTTCATAGAATGAATTAATAATCAATACTTGTATGATTGATAGTAATATTAATGTAGCTACACCCAGTTAATCTATTTAACTGATTCAAATATTCATAATTAATCATAATGAATAATCATAATGAGTTACGAATAATTATTAATATTTCCCCTCAGAGCTAATTCGCTACAACTGGCTGAGTTTTTTCATGTACAATGTACAGACCCAACTCGATGATAATGTAACATTTTTTCCCCCTTTTTTGAGTATTATCGGTTAGTTATGCATTGAAACATTTCACCTGATGCACATTTCATACCTGTATAAGTAACTCTGTTTAAATGATTTCTCCTCAAGACCTGTTCTAATGCCATTCTAATCATTATAATCCCGACCCGCTCATTATTCAAGTTTACATTTCTGGTCTGTTTGGGCTATGTTATTAGAGCTTAGAGCTCTTTCAGACATATACAAAAGGGAAAAAGTCCACAAATGTTATCTTCTGAACTACAGGGATATTAATTCTAAACAAAATATGACATCCAAAATGTGGTATATGTCCGTAAGTTTCCATTTAAAGACACTTGCTGATCATATTCGTTAGAAGGTGGTACTGTGTCTGATGTTTGAGACCCAGTGGTGTAGGTGAGTCACTCATCTCAATCTCTCATGTTACGCTAGTTTTACATCTGTTTTCACTACTCAGCAAAGATTTGCCAGATTTCAACATAATATTAAATCAAATTCAAAGTTTGAGTTCAACAAAGAAAGACTGTTCTAAGAGACATGAGAGACAATACAAAAGAGAAAACTTCAGAGGAATATTACTGAAAAAAGGGTTATAATCAGACAAGAACTTTAGCACTTGCGTTAATATATTAGAAAAGCTTTCCAGTGCTAGAGAGACCTATGCGGGAAGGCCTGGAAACGGACGCAAAGGTTGTGTTATTTCTTCTCCATACGTGAGTAACAGAGTAACTAGTAACAGAGCTATAGTAACTGTTTCAATATTGTGTAGTTGTATAAAGGAAGAACCAGATGCGCATGTAGTTTCATGAACTCTCCATTTTTACTGCCCCAATCTCCCCGGAAGCACACCCACAACAACAACAGGTGCCCCATACATTTCATAATAAAAGTCTCCTGCAACAAGCTCACTTTAAACATATTGCTACAGTAACAGGAAAGGTTTGAGTGTTATTGTTTGTCTGGAGCTGCTGGTGACTCTTGCTTGTATTTACTCTTGTGTACTGTATTTGAATTGTTTTGCTTCCTTGCGTTCGTTCATCATCTTTTGAGGCAGTTAGGTTTGGTTCATAAAGTGTTCGTGAATTTTAGAGGCGGAGCAATGAAGAGAGAGGGTGGGTTTGTTTGGGTTGATTTCAAATATCAACAGTGTTCAACAACAATTCTGGGATACTGCACATTTAACCACACAGTAACTGCTGTAGAGTATAATGATACTAACTGTAGTTTCTTCAGCTTGCATTGTGGTTTCATCAGAAGATCACTGAGGTTTTTCACTTCAGGGTCTCCAAGTTTATTCCAGCTCAGGTCCAGCTCTCTCAGGTGTGATGGGTTTGATTTCAGAGCAGACGTTACAGCAGAGCAACCTTCATCTGTCAGATCACAGTTTATTAACCTACATTGGGAGAAATTAGAAAACTCTTTATTCTGTTTCAGTCAAACAACAAAACTCTTTTGTCTTTTGTTTAGATGTATGTTCCTCACCTCAATCTCTCCAGTTTACAGTGTGAATCCTTCAGTACGTCACATAAGTGATTCACTCCTGTGTTTATTTGATTCATACTGAGGTCCAGCTCTCTCAGGTGTGATGGGTTTGATTTCAGAGCTAAAGTCAGGATGAGACACTGTTTCTCTGTAATACTGCATTTACTCAGACTGAAGACAGAAAGAGAAAAGCCAATGACTCAGATCCTTAAATGGCCCACTCTTTTTTTTGTGTGTGTGTGTGGGGGGGGGGGGGGGGGAAACAGTATCACCAACTGCTGAAAAGTTGTTATTAAAGGGTTACTTCAGCGATTAGCATATGGCCTTGTATCAGTAGAAACCCTGGAGTATATTCAAATGATTGTGCTTTCCCCCCTCATATCCCCCTGAGACAAGAGATTTATGCATTTTATTTCTGGAAAAATTCCTCCTATGATGCAAATTGACGATATTTGCATCATAGGAGGAATGTTTGGAATAAGGCTAAAGACTACAGCCAGCAGAGGGAGCCATTTCCGCATGTTTTGAACTCACGCATGGTGGATGGGTTACACTCATGGGTTACACTCAGCTCGCAGGGAGAGCTCAGCAGGCAGCTGCAGGCACTCATTTAAACGGAGCTATGGGGAGCAATGTAAGTCTTTTAACTTCTCAAATTAATTTCTATGAAAGTTAAGCTTGCAAAGGCATGAACTGAAAAATGCCATACTGAACTCGCGTTGTGAATGTATGCCGCAAGTGTAGTCGCAATTACCTCAGCTCTCATCACGAGCTCATTTCTCTCACTCCTGCAGTTAGTGCTCAGTGCTGTGATACTCGTGCGTGGACTCACTCATTATATTTAACAGACATGTTCAGGTTTTAATGGTAGTGTCTTCAACTCAGTCACAGTAATCCAGTAGGTGGCTTTGGGAATGGCCTAACAGGGCAGCGAAGCATTCTGGGAATTGGAGTCTTTCATCCCCATGAGACAAAAATACATTTCTGTCTATTCTCAGTCTAGAAGGCACCAAATTCAAAAATAATTTCACATTTCTACTACATTGATGACCCAGTTTAAACACAGATTCATCTTCCCAGCGCTGAAGTACCCCTTTAAAGCAGCACTTGGCTACTTTTGCTCACGGGTCCCCCTACAGTTTGGAAAAAATAATGTCCTCAACCAGGCACGGCGTTATGGGTGGGCCTGATGGGCCTAGGCCCACCAACTTTTCAACAGGCCCACCCAAAACTTTTCTTAAAAAAAAAAATACAAACTTTTAATATATTTTAATTTAGTCAAAAAATGGTTGAGAATGGCAAATAAGCTCATAATTTGTGGTAATAGGCTAGTCTAAATGTTTTGTTTTTAACCATTTTTAAAAAGTTGTTTGAGACTATTTTGATGTTTCTGCGCAAGTTCAGCAGACAGTGAGGTTCGAGATCGGATATTTGTGAACGTGAAAATAATTTCCAGTAAAGGATGTTGCAGCAGTCGTTATTTAAGTACCTCAAACGTGCGCGAACAGTAGGCCTATCGAAGTCATCACTGCAAACAAGAGCTAAAGGAGGGCAGCAGGACACAACACTGCCTGATAACTCTGATAACATTGCCAATCACTTCATATACAGTTGGACGCGTCTTTACCAGTGTCAACTGAATTAAAACACCAAATAGAAGCACCATGCTTAGCCTATGATGAACATTGACATTTTCAAGAGCAAACCCGCCAACTACTCCTGTAATTTCGGAGAGATAATAAAGGCCCTATACCTTTTCTTTTCTGTTAAATAATTTTATTTGCAACGAATTGAATATTCTTCTCATGCTCTCTCTTCATCCCATGCTATTTTCACATTTGGGAATCTTTTAAGCCTATCGTTTGACGCAAAAATATGAGTTTCTTTTAGCAAATCCAGTTGTTATAAGTTCACAATTATGAGATATAAACTCACAATTGCGTGACATAAAGTCAGAATTGTGACTTTATAACTTGCTATTGTGAGAGAAAAAAATTCAAATTGTGAGATAAAAAGTGGAAAATATAGCTTCCATATAAGCTATAACAGTATATCAGTGAGTCATTTTTATTAGGTTAAACAGTGACTTGATACATGGGCGTCAGTTTGGTTTGAAATGTGCTCGGGACAGAGACGCATTCAGAAGTGCATTTTCAGAAGTGCTGGGTATAATGATGGATTAATTATTTTCTCTATTTCGCACGGGTCATGTTTTGAAAGACGATGTCCTGTAGCTTACTAATGTAAATTAATAAAAATGTATACAAAAATCCATATATCTTTTCATTTAATTATAAAATTCATAGTAATGATTTATAAAAAAGAAAACTAAAACCAGTGTGAAATAAATGCTTTTAACTAGATTTGGCTGAGCGCGGGCGGTAAGGCGCGTGTGCGGATTGCGGGTGAATAAAACTATTTGCGGGACTCCCGCAAAATAGAAATATCTAAAAATAAAACATCTAGAAACAAATAAATTGTTATTCATCTATTGCACAAAACCAAAAAGAACAACTAAAACGAAATAAAAAAAGATTTACAAGCGCACGCAGGCAGAGTATAACACGTTTTAGCTGCATTGTGCAATGTAACCAATATGTGTTTATTTCTGGCACGTTATGGCCAAACAGATGTATTTAAGATAGAATCCACTCAAAGGAGTTTTTTGCGCAGTGCTGAATTCTATATGCTGACAAATCGTCTGATTATAGCAAAGAAAGTGTTGACATTTTGGAAGATTCATTGTGCAGTCATTTCTATTGATAACAGAGCTTTGTGAGATCGCAATAAACTGAGATATCTTTTTTGGAATTATGAAGGGAGCACCCTTTGCCCGTATTCTGCCACGCCAACCCACGCATCCACACGCTTGCTTTTACATTAAATTACTTGAAATAGTGTCATGGATGTAGCCTGACAAGCCAGACCCACATCAAGATGTTTGATCTGGAAACTCACCATAGACAGGGCTCAATCCGAGGGGCGGGATAAACGGTTGTCTTTCAAACTCCCTCTGCACGCGATAGGATAGCGCTACACCAACCAGAGCAACATGAAGGTGAAACAGAACTCGCTGACTGATTAAACATTCGCCGTATCCGGTCGGCTAAACTCCGAACACATCTTCACTTTTTAAGAATGAATTCAGTGCCGCTCTTTGTTCTTTTCTCAGAGAAAAGCTTAACTCCAAGTCTTCCAGAGTCGCGGTCAAAGCTGATTCGAAAGACCGCCGCTGTTTGCCAGTTTCTATGTTTGTTTACTAGAAGCACGCAAGCGCAACTCGGCCGTCGTCATTATGGCCCTGCCCGCCGACTCTATACACGATGTGATTGGGCCGTCCAGATTCTGAGGAATACAGCTCAGATGGGTATTGAGAGTGCCTAGACGACACTTGTGGGCAAATTAAATTTGCTGCCGCTAGGGTGCGTCTAGATTTCTAGGCTATCATGGACGTACTACAGAGAAAAACTATTTATACTTTTATGCGGACGGGAGCGGGACAAAACATGAATGTTGCGGGTGGGAGCGGGAGCGGGAGAAGGTTAAGAGAAGGTATAACATAAAATCCGTCCCGCGGGGGTCTTTACTTGGAAACACCACAGTGGTGCAGTGCTCACACTGAATGGCACGAAATGTTGGCTATTACTGACTATTTAAACTGAGCCATGTAACTTCTTATATATTAGGTTGGCTATTTTATTTTGATAATGAACTGACTGCGATGTTTGCAGTGCTGGAATATGTGCGAGCGAGAGGCGGCCGCGCGAGCAGAGGAAACAAATAAAATCTGTCATTTTGGTCATACAGATAATAAGAGAAATACATTGTTCAAAATTGCAAAGTGTTTACTTGCATTGTGCAATTGTAAAATAAAGAAAACACGATTTGCTTTCCGTCGTGGGTTTCCTGATAATGCCTCTCGATAATGAAAAAAATTCAGCGGAAACGCAACTGTCTTGCGTTGAAGAATTTTTTTCTTTCTTTCTTTCTTTCTTTCTTTCTTTCTTTCTTTCTTTCTTTCTTTCTTTCTTTCTTTCTTTCTTTCTTTCTTTCTTTCTCTTTCAACAAAAAAAAGGTTTTCAACAAAAAAAGTGGTGGGTACAAAATGACTCATGACGAAATCTAATGGGTACGTGTCCCCCCCCCCACCCCCATAATCGACGCCTATGATTTGATAACGTTTTTAAATTAAGGCCCACCCACAATTGGTCTGGCCCATCCAAAACTGGAATCCTGCCGCCGTGCCTGTCCTCAACTACTGTCGTAAGATCTGTCATCCTACAACAGGGGATGCCATCGCGCGTGTATTTGTTGACATGACAGCCCTGATAGCCCTGAACTAGTGATGCGTGGGTCGTCTCATAACCCGCGGACCCTGTATGTGTATTTAATGGTCGCGGGTGCGCGGCGGGTTGTAAAAATATATACAGTGGTGCGGTGCGGGCCAAATAACTTCATAAAAGTGGCGCCGCGGGTTGGTGCAGCACTAACAGTTCCCCTGAACACTGCAAGAGGAGTTCAGAGTTCTTCTAGCGCCGCGTGTGAAATGTCTTCATCCCAGGTAACGTTACAGTCAGTGGCATGTTTCAGCATGTCATATGAATATAATTTCATGGGTTTCATTTTTTTCAAACGCCAAATAATCACGATGCTCACGTTTACAAGCCAGCGTCATTATAGTAGTCTATTGGTTACCGTTTTACAGAATCTATATGATACTTCAATGTTTGAGTGGTAGCTCACCATAACAAGCATGACAGCATCGGTCGGGCACGCCTTCTTCAGCTCACGCCAACGAGCAAACGCTGGTCACATGTTGATCCTCGTCCTGCCTTTAATCACATCACTTTTTTGTTTCCTCTTATTGCTTTCCTCCAACAAAACCTTTTTTTCTTATTCGTCTCTGCTGCTTCGGACATGACTATATTATCCGACGAACAAAGTTGGGCTCGCACGTCCGAATGTAAGGAAGTGTGGGTGTTGGTGGAAGTGACGTATATGCCGTAAAGCAGTTGAATTTTGTAGTTCTTTTTTTTCTCGGGTTACTACCCGAAACCCGAAGTTTAAAAGTACGATTAAAAACGATACAGACCCCATCAGGCTATGGCAGACGTGTCATTCAACCTATTGTAAGTCGATTTATCATCACAAGAGTCTTAAAAAATATATTATGAAGGTTGAAAAGTTACCTAGTGCTACTTTAAAGGTAATACAAATATGTTTTGCCATGTCAAATACTTACTTCAGTGTGTTGAGTTTACAGTGTTCATCCTGCAGTAGAGCAGCGATCTGATTCACTCGTGTGTCTCCTAGTTTATGATCACTCAGATTCAGCTCTTTCAGGAGTAACGGGTTTTTACCCACAATTCCAGTCACATACTGACAGGCTTCCTCTGCAGCAGGACTCAAAAACCTGCAGAAGAGAAGATGAAGCAGGATTCAAATCAGTTCTCAACTAAACCTGATGTGAAGGCAAAATCTAGCAGCTGGTGCTAAAAAAAACCCAATTGTATATTATGTTTGTTTTAAAATCACAGTAAACTTTTATATAACAACATATTACATAGCTTATTGTATTAGTGTACAATATAAATAAGTTGCTTGAATATAATTTATATTGTATTATTTCATCACGTCTCACCTCAGTATCTTCAGTTGACAGTTCTGATCCTCTAGTAAATCATCGAGCTCCTTCACTCCTGATTGTCCAGGATCATTTCCTGTGAGATCCAGCTCTTTCAGGTGTGAAGGGTTTGATCTCAGAGCTGAAGCCAGAGCTTTATAACCTTCTTCTGTGATACCGCAGTCTGACAGTCTAGAAGAGAAATGAAAATGTAACATTCAGCTTATTGATTATTTAATTTTAATTATTGATTTATAAATATATAGTTAATAAGTCCTAAACAAAATAAAATAAATTAAAGTAAATTATGTTTTGTTCCTTGTACAACAATATTTAAAATTTTTGCAAAAGAAAAACAGACAGCTGAATAATACATTTATCTAAAACTCCACAGGTGTGAAAGTCTTTGATTTGAATGATCCCCAACACACATATAACACAAGTTTTTAAATGGCCTAAACGTTCACACATAAACCCCATTGAAATGTTACGGTAAGACCTGAAATGTACAGTTAATGCTGGAAAGAGCTACATATTTCACTCAGCAGAAGCAGCTCTGTGAGGAGGAATCTGACAGAATGTGTCTATAAATATCTCCACAGTGGAGTAAAATTAATTGGTTTGGTTTCACAGGCCCATTTTTTTTTCACAGATTAAGCCAGAATTATGCCTTAGTTCAATTAATGCCTTAGAAAAATACATTACTTTTGTGAATCTTGAGAAAAACAGTGGCACTGACATGTTTTATGATATTTAAAACTGCTTTCAGTTAACACGGCTCAAACATGTATTTTATTCTGGGACTAGATTAAGCCTTGCCTGTGAAACCGTGCAATAAACAACTACAGGAAGTGTTCGGTTGTTGAAAGTAGAATCAATAAAGAGCAGATCTCTTAAAGCACTAAGATAAATTGATTTTATCACACATAATCTGTTATTTTATGTTAATCAATTTGATACACCTCAAATAGTAAGGACATGTGTATCAATGTAACTGTTAATAGGCAAGTCGGAGCGCTCATTCTTTGGAATGACTCAGGCATGTATAATATTGGCAGCTTTTGGACCATACAAACTTGATTTTTTTTCATACATTTTAAGGATACATATTATGCCTTGTGGTGTTTTTACAACATGACTGAGCACAGAAGAATAGACTCCAAACAACTTAACCCTAACCCTAACCCTAACCGGTTAAGATGTCTGAGCATGCTGATCTAGTAAAAAAATCTCTGAATATTTTCCACTGAAAAAACAAAGTCCTGTGATTTACATGAAGCAAATATAGCTTTTCTTTACACATGATGTTTAATTTGGGCAGTCTAGAAGTGATTTCATCCAGAGCACCACCATAGTGATTGCTTTATTATTAAAGTAATTTGAACGCTTCTTAGCAGGTCTTCATCCCGAGCACAAGCTCAACACTTAACCACATGGTAACCCCCAAAACCACAAACATAACAGAAACTCTTAAATACCATCATAAAATGCCAAAAGCATTAAAATCTTGCTTGTTGAAACAAAAATAAATCCAAATGCTTTAGAAGCTGAAAAGAAGACCAAAATATTGCGACCCACACTTTAATTACTTTATAAAGTCTATCGCTTAATGAGCCAAGCCCAAACAACACAAATATGTTTATAATGTAAACATGTCAACACTGCAAGAGAATGTTCTGTGAAGCAGCCTTTCCAAGTAAAAATATGAATCCTCCATCGAAGGGGATTTAGATAAAATTAGATCAAAACGAGTCTCATCACTTTAATATGTGTGTTTTTTTTATTCCTCGTGGTGGATATAAACATGGGAGACACCAGGGCGTTGTTATGGTTACCACGGTGTCAATCATTGCAGTTTTGGGAGTGAGCCATGTTCTGCTCACAAATGGAATGATAATTTACAGGACTCACTCCCGCATTTAAATGCGGTTGTCACTTCTGAAACTTTACAGTGTGTACATGGCTTTAGAGTGTAGTTGTCAGATCTGCTTCTGTACCTTGGGCTGTGTGAGACTTTTTTTGTTGAAGGTTATCTGTGCCTAGTTTCTGTGTTCTTATCTGTGTCCTGTTTCCTGTGGCTAGGTTGTAGTTTTTCCATTTTCATTAATCTGCCCCAGTCCAGGAATGTCAGTTTCCCTTGTTAAGATCGTTTACCCATCTGTTTAAATAGCCCTTGTATTCTCTGGTTCTCTGTTATTTGATGGCATACAGGTGTCTGCTGTTCCCTGTTTTTTCCCAATGTTATATTGTTCCTAATTAGGGCCCAAGCCCTGAAAGGGCGCAGTGCTCTATTGGTTTTCTGAGGATTTAACTTAATTTAGTTCTTTCGACTATTCATGCACTTTTGGGGCCCTTATCATGCTTTAAAACCCTTGAAACTTTGCACACACATGGAATCTGTGGCCTTTAGGGCCGGACCAAAGCTGGTATCCGGGCGTGGCAGGGGGACTTGACAGCACCCCCTTAAGTGGGGTCTGAAAAATGGGTCCATTTATCAAACACACTTGCACGTAGATGTATGAAACTCACATAGATCTCATCGGGCCAAACAACTTCCGTGCTCTAAGTTATTTGTCAGGAATACCCCATACCCCAACATGAAGTGAGCTATTATGGGTTGTTCAGAAAATGCATGCTCTGGAATTTAATATACTCCTCCTAGGCGATTGACCCGATCAGTGCCAAATTCGGTCAGCATGAAGTCAAGGCATTGAGAATGCTAAATTGTGAGCAGATTTTTGATATCTTGAACGGTTTGGCCGTGGCGAGGAGACAAATTTATGGCGAGAAACCGGAATGTGTTATAAATTCTTCGTACATGATTGATTTAGATGAAACTTCAGTGGTGTTTTCGTTGTAGAAGGCCGATCACATGGATGTGACTATTGTGAGTCAAAGTTATAGCGCCACCATCTGGCAGCAGGAAGTGTCACTTTCAAAATGCTTTGAAATCACCATCTTAATTTTACCTGATTTACTTCAAACTTCATCAGTATGATGTCAAAACATATCAGATGTAAAGCTCGCAAGCACACCTTGATATTGTAAATATTGTTGCCATGGCAACACATCAAACTATAACATTCTTTTACAATGCTTTTGAGACTGCTTCAAATTACATGAAATTCGACACAAACATCAGACATACTGTTCAGTAGATATGGGCAAAGACTTAAAAACAGCCGTGGTGGAGGAGCTCAGTAGCGCCATCTTTTGGGGTTAGTTTTATCTTCAGACACCAAACTATGTATATATATTGTGCTCTTTGAGACGGACAACTTTCTAATTTACAGTCATTAGCTCCAACCAACAGGAAGTAAAAGATATTTAGGGCTTGAGGTGTGAGGACCCTATTGCAGTTGCTCAGCCCATCATTCTTCTCCCAATTGAATTACATTTTCGAGGGCCTAACACAAAAACTCATGAAACTTTGCACACACATCAGAAGTGATGAAAAATACTTCTGATATGGGTTTCAGAATTTGGCGTGGCAAAATGGTTCAATAGCGCCACCTACAATATTTAATTAAGCGGCATTCCCACTACATTTCATGTATGAGTATGAAAATTTGTTAGACGCATTCAACAGCCCAATACCTACAAAAAATATCCTGGGCGCCAAATCTGGAAAACCAACAGGAAGTTAGATATTTTGAATTTTCTTTGGTACATTGGTGCAGTTTTTGCCATTGCCAGATGTTGCACTTTAATAAACTCCTCCTAAAGATTTAATCATCAATTTACAGAAGGTAATGTGCTGTGTTTAAAATGATCACTTTTGATCCGTATGTCTTTAACTTAATTATTTACTGATATAATTCAAATTGATTAAAAAAAAAGGCAATTTCACATGATTTTCTAGTTTATAAGTTGTCTGGCTATCACCAGACCAAGCTCAATTTAAAATTGAACTTTGGTCTAGGGAGTCTGCCCTGTATTTTCTATTGCACAAGAGGCGTGATAAATGAGCATTATTCAAATGACTGTATGCAACTGAATAGTCCTTCAACCAATCAGACCACAAGAGGCGTGATCAACAGGCATTAATCCATCGATTCTCCATCTGTCATCGTGTTAAACCCGCCAATAGCGCACCAGGTGGATAAGCCAGTCTGTGATTGGTTCCCCCAAAAGTGTAACAGAAGCAGTAGAAATGAACGCATAGGTTTCCAGACTGAGTTGAGTTGAGATCTGCCGAAAATCCAATTGCTGGCAGATCAGGCTGGGTTTACCCAGTCTAGTTCATAAGTAAACTGTATAATAAAGTTTATAATATATGAATAGATTCCTGATACTTTCAAAACTGTTGCCATGGCTACGTGTCAAAGTCTAAGGATCTTTTTGGATGTGTTTGAGACTCCTAGAGAGCTTGAAATTGAATGAAACTTGACACACATCAGACATGCTGTCTAGAAGATGCCAGCAAAGACTCAGAAACGGGTGTGGTGGAGAAGCTCAGAAGCGCCATCTTTTGACAAAAGGGGGGGGGGGGGTCTACTCACCAAACTTGCTATATATATTGTACTTTTTGAGCAAGACAACTTTCTAATTTACAGTCATTAGCTCTGACCAACAGGAAGTCAGATAATTTCGTTTGAATCTGCAAAAACCTGATAAACAGGCTCTGAGTTTTTACGTTCTCCTGATACACGATTCATTCAATCTCCTCCAAACTTAGATTACAAGAAGTAAATGGATATTAGATATCTCAAACGGTGTTGCCATGGTGAGTGATTGAAAAAGACAAAAGAGGGACACAGAAACGTGCCAGGTTCATAAATAAGGCTATACTCCCACTTTCTGGTTATTCTATATATCACACTGGCAGATTTTTTTGTCCTCAAACATAAAGCATTTATCTGCTTATTATCTTATTCTGGGGTTGAATACAAAAATAATGTAAAGAACCAGTTCAATTGTAGGGCATTGACAATATTGTTTTGTATAATTAGTTTAATAATTGTGTTGATACAAAGAAGGTGGGATTATAGCCTTATTTATGAACCAGGCTTGAGAAAAAAGGTATAAAGATAAAACACTTGGCTAGTTTTATCTACAGTCACCAAACTCAGAATGAATGAATTTTTAAATTAATGTAATTTTTGTATTTTTTGTATTTCTTTAAAATTTTGTATTTGAAGATTAATTCTTCTAAAAACATTAGAAAAAAACTAATTTGAGTTTCTTTTTCAAACAATGAAACTTTTCTCCCACCATTTAGATTTTATTATTATTTTTTGTTTAAAATCTTTAATATTCATGTTTTTCTGGCCTGGTGGGGAAATCAACCTGAATGCACACAGACTTATGGGGACTCGTGTCACTGTGGGGACCTAAATTGAGACCCCCATGAGTACAAAAGCTAATAAATCATACAGAATGAGTTATTTTGATAATACACATTTTATTTTTTTGTTTCAAATCTTGTTCAATCAGAATCAGACTCTGCCTCTCTCTCTTTTTCTGTCTATCCTTACCCTCCCCCTTCCCCTTCACTCTCTCAGGCCCCGTCCACACGGAGACACGTTTAGCTGTATATGTATACATTTTTTTACCATATCAGCGTTTCGTCCACACGGATCCAGCGTTTTGGAAGCATGAATCCGATATTTTTTGAAACCGGGTCCCAAAGCGGATAAATCTGAAAACGACCATTTCCATTTTCGTGTGTACAGCGAATCCGTATATTTTCTGAAACGATGATGTCATCACACTACGTCCAGCACGGTGAAGAGTTAAGGGATACAGCTACGGGCACTGGGCATGCGCACATCAATATCACGTCATTTATTTAATGTATCTGCATTATTGTAAAGGTATGTTTTGGGTTGGGGTAGGTGTAGGCATTAATAAAACACATCTGTTAAGTAGCAAATGTATTTATTGTTATTGTATTGAGATTTTGCCTCACCTCCGACCCCTGCTATACCCCTTCTAGCCACAACTCTTCTTCTACGTTTTTAGTGTATTTCTGTGGGAGAGTTACAGCGCCACACACTGGCCTGGCAAGCAATCTACATCGTTTTTAGTTGGTTTTGGTAGTCTCCTGTGGACGCAGATATTTCTTGAAACGAGGAAAAAAAAGATCGGATTGGGAAAGCTCTGGCTTCGTGTGGACTGGGCCTCAGGCTCACTCTTGCTGTCTGTGTTTTTGTGTGTGTGTGTATGTGTGTGGTGGTGGTGGTGGGGGTCTCTCTCTGTGTGTCACCTTGTCTCTTGATTGTCAATTTAACCCTTTCATATCATAGGCTATCACAAATAACTATCACTTTAGTGTGAAAATTAAGTAAAAAACAACAAAAAATATAACATATCTTTAAATAAATACAGGGCTTCTGGACTTACAAACTTTGCACAAACTTGAGCTGCAAAAGACACATTTGCACATAATTGAAAGTGAACTATTATATTATAATACATTTAAAAAAAAAATCTATATTTAAATGACATAATGGGTGTGGCTTGCGGTCATAGTGGCACCAGGTGCTGTGGTAAATGTGGGATATTTAAACGATTTTCCAATATTCTCCTGTTTAAATGCATATTGCCTGTCATGCACAGTTGCCCTGATGCCACCGGCATGCCGGTGCCACCGGCTTTGGCCCGTAATCGCTGCTTGCAGCTTTAATTTATTTTATGATTGTTTATTTTCATCAAATTGTCCCTGCATTTGGATCCCTCATTTCTGCCTGCCGTCTGTGATTTCTCAGTTCCGTAACAGTAGTTACATACAAACAATACATTCCTCTACATATTTTGTAAAGAACACAACCTCACACTTTTAATTTTTGTTGAGTAATTTTTTTTTGTCTGTTGTCACACCACTTACTTCAGTATCTCCAATTTACACTTTATATTCTTCAGTCCAGTGCAGAGCAGCTTCACTCCTGAATCCTGGAGATTATTATTGTTCAGGTTCAGCTCTTTCAGATTGGTATCTGATCCAATAACTGTAGCCAGAGCTGAACAGCTTTTGTCTGTTAAATTACAATTATTTAGCCTACAAAGGAAATAAATCACAACACAGAATAAGATTCAGTATACATTTTCTGCATCCAAAAATGTAATATATTTTCCATTATTTTGATATGAACCATCAATATACATT
Source organism: Pseudorasbora parva (assembly GCF_024679245.1). Classification (NCBI taxonomy): domain Eukaryota; kingdom Metazoa; phylum Chordata; class Actinopteri; order Cypriniformes; family Gobionidae; genus Pseudorasbora; species Pseudorasbora parva. The sequence goes on along the minus strand of NC_090185.1, from coordinate 14,321,187 downwards.
GAGGAGTGTGAGCTACAATGACATTAATGTTAAACTAGTATTTTTTATATTAGTATTTTTTTGGACAATTTGCTAGATAAAACAAACATGTACATTTTGCTTCAGCCATTGCTAAATGAAAATGTTTTGCTGAAAATATGTGGTTTATGATTAATAAGAACTATAGAGCAATGTAGATAAATATTTTTTTCAAAAGAGACCAAAACTTGACAAAATGCATTAAACTTACAGTGCTCGTTTGGAGGTTTTGATGACTGCCAATAGTCTAAAGAGACCCTCGTCTGATTTCTTGAATTTCTGAAGCTCAAACTCCTCCAGCTCTTCCTCAGATGTCAACAACACAAAGGCCAAAGCAGACCACTGGGCAGGTGAAAGGTCAGCAGATGAGAGACTTCCTTTGCTGAGGTGGGTCTGAATCTCTTTCACCAGAGTTTGATCATTCAGTTCATTCAGACAGTAGAACAGATTGATGGATCTCTCTGGAGACAGATTATCTTCAAACTTCTGCTTGATGTACTTAACTATTTCCCTTTTGCTCTGGTTATTGCAGTCTGGCTGTGTCAACAGACCTTGTAAGAGTCGCTGATTAGACTGGAGTGACAAACCGAGGAGGAAGCGAAGGAAAAGGTCCAGGTGTCCAGTTTCACTCTTCAGTGCCTTGTCCACTGCAGTCTTGAGCAAATCAGACATGGCTTCATTTTTGTTTTCCTGTTCTGTAGATTCATGATCAAACACACTTTTCTCTTTGATGTCTAGAAACAGATGTGCATAAAGAGCTGCAATAAACTCTTGAATGCTCAAATGAACAAAGCAGTACATGGTACCAAGAATTATCCCTGTTTCCTCCTTAAAGATCTGGGTACACATGCCTGAATACACTGATGCTTTATAGACGTCAATACCACAGGCTTCCAGATCTGTATCATAGAAGATCAGGTTGTTTCTTTCCAGCTCATGAAATGCCAGTTTCCCCAGTGAAAAAATGGCATCTTTATCCCAGGAAACATCTGGTGTGTATTTTCCATCATACTTTCGTCTGCTCTGCTGGATCTGAAAGCGGAGAAAGTGTGTGTACATTTGTGTCAGAGTCTTGGGAGCGTCTTCAGTATTTGATTCCTGAAGCATTTTGGAGGTTTCATCAGACTGATTGTTTTTCACATCTTCATTATTTCTTTTCTCCTCCAAAATGTTCTGGAAAACAGTGGCTGAAATCCAGCAGAAGACTGGGATGTGGCACATGATAAAGAGACTCTTTGATTGTTTAACATGATCAATGAATTCATTGGCCATTTTCTCATCTGTGAATCTTTTTTTGAAGTACTCTTCCTTTTGTGCATCATTGAATCCTCGTATCTCTGTCAGCCGGTCGATACAGTCAGGAGGAATCTTACTGGCAGCTGCTGGTCTGGTGGTGATCCAGATGAGAGCAGAAGGAAGCAGATTTCCCTTGATGAGGTTCGTCAGGAGAACATCCAGAGTGGCTGGTGATGAAACATCATGCAACATCTCATTACCATCAAACTTAAGAGGAAGACGACATTCATCCAAGCCATCAAGGATGAACAGAAGTTTAAAATTACTCCTTCTTATAAGGTTCAATCCTTTTGTCTCTGGGAAACATTGAGTTATAAGGCCCATCAAACTTAGTTTTTCTTTCTCCTTCAAGTTAATTTCTCTGAATGGAAGAGGAAATATGAAGCTGATATCTTGATTTTCTTTTCCTTCAGCCCAATCCAAAACAAATTTCTGCACAGAGACAGATTTTCCTATGCCAGCAACTCCTTTTGTCAGTACAGTTCTGATCTCCTTGTCTTGTTCAGGCGCTTTGAACAAATTTTTGCATTCAACCTGTATCTCTTGTATTTCATGATGCCTGGAAGCAACTTCAATCTGTCTGACCTCATGTTCAGTATTGACCTGTTCGTTGCCACTCTGAGTGATATAGAGATCTGTGTAGATGTTATTCAGAAGTGTGGAGTCACCTTGCTTTGCAATTCCTTCAAACACACATTGATACTTCTTCTTCAGGCCACATTTTAGCTGATGAGTAAAAAACAGCTCATCTAAACAGGAACAAAAACACTGTTTTAGTCTTAACATTTTCATGTTCTCTACATTTAAAAGTCTTACAGATGGTCATGAGTCTCTTACCTTCTAGAGTATGAGCAGCTTCATCTTGCTTCATCTCTCTCAGGTTGTGTAGTGTGAGATCAAGAGCTGCTTCTTTTATAAGGCATCTGTTCTGAGTAAAGTCCTGCACAAAGTATTGTGTTTTCTCTCTTTGCAAAATTTTCTTAAAGTTTCCCAGCTCATTCTTAATAAATGTGATTATTTTACTCTCAAGATCCTACAAACAGACCAAGACAAACAACAGAATAGCAAAATGTAACCAAATCCACATCCATATTTGGCCAAAACGATTTATTAAAAACATTTGTAAATAAACCAGTTAAAAAACAAAATGTTTGTATTTTTTTGAAAGTATTTTTGCAAGAAACATTGTTCAGTAATGTATTTGTTTGTTATTATAAACCAGGGCTCTAGACTCAGTCTTCCCACTGGTCGCAGCGACTTACAATTTGGTCACACATGTTGATGAATCATTTTCTTTATTTGTATATGCTGGTTTTGCATTGATATAAAGATTAACAGTGACTAAAAGCTTGATATCTGCAAAATACTGTATATTAATCTAAACATTGTTTCTAACAGGCATACATTTAAAGAAAATGTTTGCTAAAATATTATCATATATAACAAAAGTATTATTGCCATGGGTTATTATTGTATTAAATAGTATTTCCATAGTGACGTATCATGCTTGTCACGTGACACACCGCAGCCACAATATTGTTGTATGACAGATGCTTTTATTTAGTTTTTCCTTTTTTATTCAAAATAATCACAGACTTATTGGCTATGTCCTATGTCCTATGTCCGATTCTCTAATACATGTAAGTGAGTGTGTTTTGTTGAAAACTTTATAATGATCATGTTAGTTGATATACAATGTGTGATGGGCTCCGCCATGTTAGTTTGCCCCAAAGTTCAGAGAATAATATCTGTCGGATTTACACCATGTCAATTAATCCTCTTCTTCCGATACATGAAAGTAAGTGGTTGGTGAACTTGGAGAAGAATAGAGTAAACTTTATAGTTTCTTGCACAATGTGTATGTGATATAAATAAAACACTTTGTCAGATTATATTTGTATGGATTGTAATTGCTGCTCCCATTGACAATAGAGTGTATTTTACAAACCATAAATGTATTGTTTTGCTAGTACTGATGTGTATTTAAATGTCTGAAACCTAAAATAAACCTTATGTAGTTGAAAACACTGAATAGTTGTCATACATGTCATGGGCTCAGTGCCAGCCAAATCACGTAAGCACATTTGAATTTAGCAGATTAGCAAGTAACAAAACCATCTGAACATTGTGCACTCACACCAATACGACCGTGTGAAATTTGAACTCGCACATAATCAAAAATTATCACATTTGCAACCATTTTAGTTGCAGTCTAGAGCCCAGTAAACATGTATACAAATGTGTTTTTCCTACCAGGAAGATTGACAGGAGATTGTCTGTGAAATTCTTGTGGTTCCTTCGAAGCCTGTTAGAGAATAAATAATACACTGCATTTTCAGAAAACATATTAGAGAAATCACTTGCAAACATTTCTTTAACAAAGAGAAAACGAAAGCAATAGCTGCTTGTTGGGAAGTTTTTGTGTCCCTAAGCTGTACCCTCGAAGAAAGGGCCACACCCCTCTTAGCTTGTTCATTTGCCTGTTAGCCCCTAGTTCCCCCAACCAATCTCAAGCCAATCAGGACTCTTTCACAGGCTTTATTAGCTGCACCTGTGCCATGCAGAGGACTGATGCTGCATCCCAATTCGCCTAAACGTATGTACTCTTTTTGTGAAGAAAAAGTACATACTTTTGAGAGCGTAGCAGAAAAGAATGCAAGCTCCGGGACATACTACTTCGTCATCTTTAACGGACTCTGTCGCTTAGTTACGTGCATCCCGTCACCGTTTAACTGACCTGTCAATCATCACAAAGTTCAAATCCTCCAGATTCAGTCAGTTTAATTTCCTACCATATCGGAGAGAAATGTAGCCATGTAGAAATGTAGATCTGCCATGTGTGTGTCTTTAATGCAGAGACTCGCCTCATGTGTTTGCAGTTTAAATATAATGAAGCATTTAAAAGTCAATGGCCAAACGTGTAATTACAAAAGTTCACAATGCTGCTGCAGGTGAAATATAATGTAGATAGCACTAAATAAATATATTTTGTCAGGTTAAATACTGTTAGATGGTCACTCAAACCCCTTCATCTAAACCTCACTTCTTAACCGTCAGACTCGCACATCCGTCATGTTTGTAGTTTTTTAACGCTTTTTATCCACATTTGTAGTTCTGATCGAATCCTCGTCCAACTCGCAATGGGTTGTCGGCAATATCAGCCGTCAGAGTGTACATCGATCCGGAATTCGGATTCGGACCGGAAATAGTAAACCATCCGGGTATCTTTGGAATACTCTCTAGTACGATTTGTAACATACTAATTCTATTTTTGAGTGCTATTTAGTATGGATAGAATGCAAATTGGGACGCAGGGAGAGTTTCATTCCATTATTGCCTGTGAATTCAATGTATCATTTGTAGTTGCCTTGTACCTGATTTGGCATTGTTTATTGGGAAACTAAAACACTGTATTTCTCTGTTGCCTTGTAGAAACCACACACACATGCATACATATGCATACACAATACCTGCTTAAATGTTCAATAAAGACTATATACCTGATTTGAATAGACTGGACCCGTTCTTACCGATAGCCCCACTGGTTTCAAGATAGCTACCCAAGCATTCCCCCTTACTCCTTTTCACTGTTTAAGTTCACACTGTTAAAGTGTAGGATTTATTTAATTAGTCTCTTAATGTAATATTTTATATCCTATAATCAAATATCACATGGGCTGGTCAATATAAGTAAATTCTGCACTGACAACAGGTATTTTAATATTAGGGCTTCATGATATTGGAAGAAAAAAAAACTTACATCGCAATTTTGTTTTTCTGTGATATATTTATGTTGCGATATTATAAAAGCAATTTCACAAGCTGATTTTAATATCTCTATTTGAAAAGAATTAATCATTCTAGAAAAATTGGGGTGATTTCGTAGGGGAGTGAATCTGCATAGAAAATTACAAGCATAGATAAATACAATAGAAAGATACAACAGTAAAGTGACAACAGTGAAAAACAGCTGTGGGTATATTAGGCTGCTGTCCCTTTAAGATGATTACACAGACAATTCTGCATTTAGATGCTGTCAGTGTGGCTCTGTGTGTGCGCACAGAAAATTGCATGCAAGTTCCAGTCCTCCTGCGCTTTATGCCTGACTCGACTTATAAACACAGACAAATAATAAACTTTCACTCTATGATAGTTAAATGAATCACATGGATCAACTACAATCCCTATTCTTGACATAACACATCCTGAGATGTGACTATTGCAGATGCACACATCACCATATTGATGTTAAAACTATTTATTACACGGCTCTGTGAAATACTTGATTCTGATGGGTCAATCGTGCATTCCAGCGGTACGTTATTCCCAGATAACACCCGCCCATCCGGGTACTACAAGTTATCTTGACCGGTACTACTTCTATGCTTAACGCTGGCACCATCTTGTGGCTTAAACAGCCATGGCTACAATGGAAGACTTCGAGGCGGTTTCCTTTATAAAGTTTTAAATATGGATATTCTTCTTACACAAACGCATCGATTCGAATCAGAAGGCTTTATTAACCCATCAGAGCCGTGTGGAGCATGTTATTTGACGGACAGCTGCATTTTTTATGGACTTCAAACACAACTACAACTACTGCTCGGATTTTTAAATATAACTCCGATTGTATTTGTCTGAAAGAAGAATGTCATATACACCTATAATGACTTGAGGGTGAGTAAATCATAGGCTTGGTTTCATTTTTGGGTAAACTAACCCTTTCAGCATTCATTTTCAAGGGCATATGGCAAATCTTCAGCAATAGATAAAGGCTTAAAGCAGGTTGGAACTGTTTTTCTTCACGGAAGCTTTGCGTAAGAGCTAATAAAATATTTAATCTCAAGACAATATCTTGTGTCTAATTTATTTGAGACTAGCCGTGTAATAAGTGGGATAATGTACACCCAGCCGGTTGTTATAAACCCTGACAGAGTGATCAGGACCCCGACGCGAAGCGGAGGGTATTCCAAGCGATAACAACCGGCTGGGTGTACATTATCCCTTACATATCATGCAGCCCTATTTAATATGCTTACCACAGTTATATCAGCGCACCACAATTAAATGGATATTACAAATATATATATTTTTTGCTGATGTTCTTAATCTGCTCTATTTAACTTTTTAGAGGACTGCTGTTTGAAAAATTTGAATGTTATTTATTTTGAATTATAACGATTTATGATAAATATTAACTGAAATATTTTCCAACAGTCTGTGTGTGACCAAAAAGAAGAAACACATGAAATACCTTTTGTGAGGTGATCGTGTTTCCTCACTGAAATCTGGTCCATCATCTTTAGAATTGTCACTCTTCACAGACACAGAGCTGGATACATGTGAGCCTGATCTTACACTAATGACACAAAGAAAAGAAATATTTACAGAACAATATTACAGAACAGAATTATTGGAAAAGTTTTAGTGTTGCAAACAGTAATTAAATGCAGTATAGCCATGCATTTTGTCCATCTATGACTGAATGGATGGAAGAACATATTCATGTTTGGTTGCATGATCTATTTTCCATGGTGAATTTTTGTCTCCTAGTGGCTTCCTGTGTAAATGAGTTACTGAAAAGAAGCTCCAGGCAGAGTTCAATAAAGAGGAAAGCAGACTAGGAGACAATGTGTTCTGTGAATTTTTGTTTTATTTAGTAAATTTCTTTCTCAAATATCTTAGTAGGAATTAATACAATGCTCTAACAAAACAAAACTAAAAACCCCCACATGAACTACCTTTGAGTAGCTGACGGCGTTTCCTCACTGAAATCTGGTCCATTCCCTTTTGAATTGTTACTCTTTACAGACACAGTGTCACAACCGCTGGTGAAGATCCCACCGTCGGCCATCAGAGGTCGCGCTCACCAGAGTACTAACTCACTCACGGACTTCATTTCCCATAATCCCACATGCCGGGACTGATTACCATCCACCTGTTCCCCATCAACTGGCCTATATATTCTCTGAGCACACACACACACACTGCGAAGTCTTGTTCTGCCCCGGCGACATTTCTGAGCGTTTTCCCATTGTTAATTCTGATCTGCCTGTTTACGAACCTGCCTGTTTATCGACTCTGATTCTTGCTGCCTGCCATCTTAACCTGTGTTTGCCTGGACTCTGGTTATTCGACTGTTTGCTGCCTGCCCTGACCCTTGCCTGGTATGATTAAGATTTACGCCTTGCCTGTGATACTACTGCTAATTCTTGGCTACCGACCTCCGCCTGTTATTACTGTGAGTTTGTGTGTTTCCAATAAACTGCACATGGATCCCAATCCACCTGAGTCCTCGTTACAGAAGACTTCGCCAAACACAGATCCAGCAGACTTCTCTCGCTTCACACAAGAGCTCTCCTTACAAGCCAGCCAGCTAATGATGCATCACCAGCAACTCACACGATTGACCAGCATGACGGAGGAACTGGTTAAGGCCGTGCAGAGCCTCCATCTTACACCAGCAACGGCCGATGCACCATTACCACGCCAAGAGCCACCAACCGCACCTGTTACAACACCAACGAGCAGCCCACGTCTGGCGTTCCCTGAAAAGTTTGACGGCACCCCGGCCAAATGCAAGGGATTTTTAATGCAGTGCTCCATCTTTCTGGCCCAACAACCAACCCTGTACTTCACAGACTCTGGTAAGATTTCACTAATCTGTTCACTGCTCACTGGGAAAGCACTTGACTGGGCAACAGCAGTCTGGGACGAACGAACCCGCGAGAGCACTACATATGCCAACTTCATTCAACGCCTACGCATAGTTTTCGACCATGCTGAGGGAGGACGAAACGCAGGTGAACAGCTGCTCGCCCTCCGGCAAGGGAGATGTACGGCAGCAGAATTTGCGCTCACTTTCCGCACCCTAGCAGCACAAACCGTGTGGGTAGAGGACACCTTGAAAACCCTGTTTCGCCAAGCCCTCAATGAGGAACTACAGTCAGAACTCGCATGCCGCGATGAGGACAAGAGTTTGGATCAATTCATCGAACTGGCGATTCGCATTGACAACCTCATCCGCTCTCGCCGAGGACCACGAAGTGGTGGCAATCCGATGCTCTCTCAGCCCCTCGACAACAGTGATGAACCAATGCAAATTGGTCACACACACATCTCTTCTGAGGAACGAGAGCGCCGCATCCGAAATCATCTGTGCCTCTACTGTGGTCTTTCCGGACATCGCAGAGCCGAGTGCCCGACCCGACCATCGCAACCACAGCCCCGCCGGGTGAGTTTGCTCATTTCCACTGTTTCTCACCACAACTGCCTAGATTTTCCAGTCACAGTAACCTACCAGTCTAAAGTAATTACAACCCAGGCATTAATAGACTCTGGAGCTGCAGGCAACTTCATTGATGAAGGTCTGGTTCGTCAACATGAAATACCGCTAAACCCATGGAACTTTCCTCTGGCAGTGGCAGCGCTAGGTGGGCGCCCTCTGGGGACCGGACAAGTACAGTTCACCACCATCGATCTTCACTTACAAGTGGGTGCTCTACATACTGAATCCATCCAGTTCTACGTCATTCATTCTCCACACAACCCGATTATTCTGGGCTTCCCCTGGCTACAAGACCACAACCCGCAGATCTCCTGGCAGGATAAGCAGATCACCCAATGGGGTCCTTCATGTCACTCCCGCTGCATCCGTTCTGTCAGGCTACTACCCATTCGATCTACCAGCATGCACCACACCAAGGACTCCACACCAGGTATTCCTTCGGCATACGCGGACCTCTTAGAAGCCTTCAGCAAGACCAAAGCCTCACAACTATCTCCTCATCGCGACACAGACTGCGCCATCGAACTGCTACCTGGTACCACTCCGCCTAGGGGTCGCATCTTTCCTCTGTCCGAACCGGAGGATCTAGCAATGAAAACATACATTCAAGAGGAGCTGGCCAAGGGGTTCATCCGACCATCTACCTCACCGGCTGCTGCGGGATTCTTCTTCGTGGGGAAGAAGGATGGAGGCCTTCGTCCTTGCATCGACTACCGTGGGCTTAACGATATAACGGTCAAGTTCAGATATCCTCTGCCACTGGTACCCGCTGCCTTAGAACAACTTAGATCTGCCAAAGTATTTACCAAGTTGGACCTTCGGTCTGCCTATAACCTCATTCGCATCCGGGAGGGTGACGAATGGAAAACGGCATTCTCCACTAGTAATGGGCACTATGAATACCTCGTCATGCCCTTCGGCCTGTCCAACAGTCCATCGGTGTTCCAATCCTTCGTCAACGACATCTTTCGAGACCAATTGCATCAATGTCTGGTGGTATACATCGACGACATCCTCATCTATTCAAACACCATGGAAGAACACATTCAACACGTACGAACGGTCTTGCAGCGCCTCATCAAGCACCAGCTGTACGCCAAGTCAGAGAAATGTGAGTTTCACCAAACCTCAGTAACATTTCTTGGTTATGTCATTAGCCCAGAGGGAGTGGCGATGGATGAAGGAAAGGTTCGGGCAGTCGTGGAATGGCCTCAACCCACCACTCTGAAAGAGCTGCAAAGATTCTTGGGGTTCGCCAACTTCTACAGGCGCTTTATCAGAGGTTACAGTTCAGTCGCTGCACCACTCACTTCCATGACAAGAGGAGGAGGCAACAAGCTACAATGGTCTGCCGAGGCCTTGCAAGCATTCAGTAACCTGAAGAATAGATTCACATCGGCACCCATCCTGCACCACCCGGACCCTCAACTACCCTTTGTGGTGGAGGTGGACGCCTCTAACACGGGAATTGGCACCATTCTCTCACAACGGCAAGGTAACCCGCCTAAATTATTCCCCTGTGCTTTTTATTCCAGAAAATTGTCAACAACGGAGCAAAACTATGACGTGGGCAATCGCGAACTTCTAGCCATGAAGGCAGCTTTTGAGGAGTGGCGTCATTGGCTTGAGGGAGCGAGACATCCATTCCTGGTGCTGACGGATCATCGCAACCTTGAGTACTTGCGCTCAGCCAAGAGACTAAACCCCAGGCAAGCTAGATGGGCACTCTTCTTTACCCGATTTGATTTCTTTATCACCTACATTCCAGGTTCCAAGAACATCAAGGCAGATGCGTTGTCACGTCAGTTTGACAGCGCTCCACAGGATACCTTGCAAGACCCAATTATCCCACCCACCCTCATCGTCGCTCCAGTTCAATGGGACATCATGTCAGAGATTGCACAAACACACGAGCAGAACCCGCCTCCCGCTGCATGTCCCAACGATCGTACCTTTGTGCCGCCAGGGCTCAGGGAGAAGGTAATTCGATGGGTACACTCCTCTACAAGCTCCGGTCACCCGGGAATCACCACGACAACCAGGCTAATAAGGAACCGATTCTGGTGGGACTCGTTACAAGCAGATGTTGCAGACTTCGTCAATGCTTGCCACACATGCGCCGCAGCAAAGACCCCTAAACAACTCCCAGCAGGTCTATTACAACCACTACCCATCCCTCAGCGTCCATGGTCTCACATAGCTATCGACTTCGTTACTGATCTACCTCCATCTCAAGGTAACACCACTATACTAACTGTGATTGATCGGTTTTCCAAAGGATGTCGACTAATCCCTCTACCTAAGTTACCCACAGCCTTCGAAACTGCTGAACACCTGCTTCAATACGTATTCAGATACTATGGTCTTCCAGAGGATATTGTCTCGGACAGAGGACCTCAATTTACGTCAAGGGTATGGTCAGCTTTCTTCAAATTGTTAAATGTTAATATAAGCCTCACCTCTGGTTACCACCCACAGTCTAATGGACAAACTGAACGCCTGAATCAGGAGATATCCAAATTCCTCAGAATGTACTGCCAGCAGAACCAAACAGACTGGAGTCGCTTCCTTCCCTGGGCGGAGTATGCGCAAAACTCTATCCTCAAACCTGCTACCAAGTTAACGCCATTCCAATGCATCCTAGGATACCAACCACCACTATTCCCATGGTCCGGGGAGCCATCCGAGGTTCCTGCAGTAAACGACTAGATTCAGCGCAGCGAGACCATCTGGAACCAAACTCATGTACATCTCCAACGAGCAATAAACAGGGTCAAGGAACAAGCGGATCGTCATCGCCGTCCTCATCCTGACTATACACCAGGACAGTGGGTGTGGTTATCCACTCGGGATCTACGATTACGGCTACCGTGTAGGAAGCTCAGTCCCAGGTATGTGGGTCCATTCAAAATAGTCAAACAGATTAACTCAGTTTCATATCGTCTAGAATTACCTGCCACTTACCGCATCTCTCCCACCTTTCATGTGTCTCTGTTGAAACCGGCTGATGGTCCGAGGGTGGAGCAAGAGTCCAGTGAAGCAGGCCCCCCACTGATGATCGTGGATGGCGAGGAGGCGTTTTCCGTGCGGGAGTTGCTAGATTCCAGACGCCGGGGGCGGCAGATCCAGTATCTGGTCGATTGGGAGGGGTACGGCCCGGAGGAGAGGTCTTGGGTCAACTCAGAGGACATTCTGGACCCCAACCTAATCAATGACTTTCATAGGACCTACCCGGAGAAACCGGCCCCACGACCCCGAGGAAGACCCCGGCGTCGGATGTGCGCCCGCGTCAGGAGCCGCTCGCAGGGGGGGGGCTCTGTCACAACCGCTGGTGAAGATCCCACCGTCGGCCATCAGAGGTCGCGCTCACCAGAGTACTAACTCACTCACGGACTTCATTTCCCATAATCCCACATGCCGGGACTGATTACCATCCACCTGTTCCCCATCAACTGGCCTATATATTCTCTGAGCACACACACACACACTGCGAAGTCTTGTTCTGCCCCGGCGACATTTCTGAGCGTTTTCCCATTGTTAATTCTGATCTGCCTGTTTATGAACCTGCCTGTTTATCGACTCTGATTCTTGCTGCCTGCCATCTTAACCTGTGTTTGCCTGGACTCTGGTTATTCGACTGTTTGCTGCCTGCCCTGACCCTTGCCTGGTATGATTAAGATTTACGCCTTGCCTGTGATACTACTGCTAATTCTTGGCTACCGACCTCCGCCTGTTATTACTGTGAGTTTGTGTGTTTCCAATAAACTGCACATGGATCCCAATCCACCTGAGTCCTCGTTACACACAGAGCTGGACTCATGTGAGCCTGATCTTAGGGTGCTTTCACACCTGCCTCATTTAGTTCGGTTGAATCGTACTAGAGTTCGTTTCCCTCTTTGGTGCGGTTCGTTTGGTCAGGTCTGATAGCAGCAATCGCACTTGGGTGCGCACCAAAAGCGGACCAAACAAGCGTGCCGAGACCTCCTTGAAGTCCAAAAATGATCAGTACTTTTGCAGTTGGTTCTGTTCGAGGTCGGATCACGTTCTCACCACAAACAACACTGTGCATTAATTATTAAGAATAATTAATGCACGCCTCTGCTTGAAGTGACGAGTGATACGCGCTCGCCGTCTGCAGTGCATTAGAATGTTGTTTTCACGTCGCATCCGCGCTTCATTATAGAAATGTATTGTTTGCATACTGTGGTAAATACACACAGTGTAGTAGATTATGGCCAGGGACAAAACTGGCCCGCGCAGTTGTCTCTCCATAGTGTTATTATACACTCTAAAAAATGCTGGGTTAAAAACAACCCAAGTTGGGTTGAAAATGCACCGACCCAACAATTGGGTTGTTTTAACCCAATGGTTGAGTTGTTCTTACCCAGCAATTGGGTTGTCCTAAGCAACATTTAACCCAACCACTGGGTTAAAACAACTCAACCACTGGGTTAAAACAACCCAATTGTTGGGTCGGTGCATTTTCAACCCAACTTGGGTTGTTTTTAACCCAGCATTTTTTAGAGTGTAGTTTGCTGGCTTTGCCTCTTCTGTTGGAATTTTTCCACACGTAAATTCTGACCAATTGAAAAGCAGTTTAGGAAATACACTATGGCCAATGAGTGATGTGGATGTTGTCATGTGCCTGCGTTTTGGTTTGTTTCAACTGGTTCGGACCAAAGCAATCAGTGTGGTATGAAAAGGAACCAAACAAGCTGAAAAATGCTAGCCTGACAAGCCAGACCCACATCAAGATATTTGGTCTGGAAACTCACCATAGACAGGGCTCAATCCGAGGGGCGGATAAACGGTTGTCTTTCAAACTCCCTCTGCACGCGATAGGATAGCGCTACAACCAACCAGAACAACGAAGGTGAAGCAGAGCTTGTTGATAGATTAAACATTCGCCATATCCGGTTGGCAAAACTCCGAACACATCTCCCCTTTTTAAGAATGACTTCAGTGCCGTTCTTTGTTCTTTTTTCTCAGAGAAAAGCTTAACTCCAAGTCTTCCAGTCAAAGCTGATTAGAAAGACCGCCGTTTGCCAGTTTCTGTGTTTACTAGAAGCACGCGCAACACGACCGTCATCATTATGGCCCCGCCCACCGACTCTATAACCGATGTGTATAGAGGCTTAAAGCAGGTTGGAACTGTTTTGCTTTGCGGAAGAGCTAATAAAATATTTAATCTCAAGACAATATTTTGTGTCTAATTTATTTGAGACTAGTAGCCATGTAATAAGCGGGATAATGTACACCCAGCCGGTTGTTATCGCAGAATAAACCCTGACAGAGTGATCAGGACACCGACGCGAAGCGGAGGGTATTCCAAGCGATAACAACCGGCTGGGTGTACATTATCCCTTACATATCATGCAGCCCTATTTAATATGCTTACCACAGTTATATCAGCGCACCACAATTAAATGGATATTACAAAAATATATTTTTTTTGCTGATGTTCTTAATCTGTTCTATTTAACTTTTTAGAGGACTGCTGTTTGAAAAATTTGAATGTTATTTATTTTGAATCATAAACTGAAATATTTTCCAACAGTCTGTGTGTGACCAATAAGAAGAAACACATGAAATACCTTTTGTGAGGTGATCGTGTTTCCTCACTGAAATCTGGTCCATCATCTTTAGAATTGTCACTCTTCACAGACACAGAGCTGGATACATGTGAGCCTGATCTTACACTAATGACACAAAGAAAGAACAATATTACAGAACAGAATTATTGGAAAAGTTTTAGTGTTGCAAACAGTAATTAAATGCAGTATAGCCATGCATTTTGTCCATCTATGACTGAATGGATGGAAGAACATATTCATGTTTTGTCTCCTAGTGGCTTCCTGTGTAAATGAGTTACTGAAAAGAAGCTCCAGGCAGAGTTCAATAAAGAGGAAAGCAGACTAGGAGACAATGTGTTCTGTGAATTTTTGTTTTATTTAGTAAATTTCTTTCTCAAATATCTTAGTAGGAATTAATACAATGCTCTAACAAAACAAAACAAAAAAAACCCACATGAACTACCTTTGAGTAGCTGACGGCGTTTCCTCACTGAAATCTGGTCCATTCCCTTTTGAATTGTTACTCTTTACAGACACAGAGCTGGACTCATGTGAGCCTGATCTTAGGGTGCTTTCACACCTGCCTCATTTAGTTCGGTTGAATCGTACTAGAGTTTGTTTCCCTCTTTGGTGCGGTTCGTTTGGTCAGGTCTGATAGCAGCAATCGCACTCGGGTGCGCACCAAAAGCGGACCAAACAAGCGTACCGAGACCTCCTTGAAGAGGTGGTCTCGGAACGTTTTCAAACGAACTCTGGAGCGGTTTGTTTGTGGTGAGAACGTGATCCGACCTCGAACAGAACCAACTGCAAAAGTACTGATCATTTTTGGACTAAACCAGCTGCCGTAGTTAGCTGCGCTGACATTGTGTGCATGACATTATTACCCGATAGATCGTTGGAAATATTTTTGGGAAGATGAGCATGTCAGTTAAGAATCTAATATAATCTCAAGACAATATTTTGTGTCTAATTTATTTGGGACTAGTAGCCGTGTAATAAGCGGAATAATGTACACCCAGCCGGTTGTTATCGCAGAATAAACCCCGACAGAGTGATCAGGACCCCGACGCGAAGCTGAGGGTATTCCAAGCGATAACAACCGGCTGGGTGAACCAAACTTCCTCACTGAAATCTGGTCCATTCCCTTTTGAATTGTTACTCTTTACAGACACAGAACAGGACTCATGTGAGCCTGATATTAGGGTGCTAAGGCCGTATCCAGTTGGCAAAACTCAGAACACATCTTCCCTTTTTAAGAATGACTTCAGTGCCGTTCCTTCAAGGAACACTAAAAGCCCTCCCTACATATCCCTATCCCTATAGTATACCCAGCTTTTATCCTAATTAAACATTTTGTTATTTTGTTAGGCACTTTATTTCCACATTTAGAACATTTTCTTATTTTTTTTTTATTGAAAATAAATGCCTTTCTGAGGTGATTTGTAATGAGAAAAGAGAGAAGCGCAAGCTCTGCAAAAGGCGGATTTGATCCTGTGTTGATTATGACAAAACAATGATACATTAGCCATATGTTTTTTTTTTATTAAATAAGGGCAATCATAACCTATTTTGCAATGTACCGTTGCCGGTCAGCAGGCGTCAATGACTCGTAATACGACATTTTTGTCATTCAAATACACACAATGTTTGCAGTGTTTTCCCCCATGCTGAATATGCCCTGAACTATGACCAGATGCCGACTGTATCTATTGTCTATAAAGCCCTGTTTGCCATTTACATTTTGACATGCTCTAAGTAAATAAAGTTTCGTTCGGTTAGGCTGTACAGGACTTAATACAAATGCTACATTAACATTTAGCACAGCTAAATATGTTTAATGTCAATTAAATAAGAAACCAGTTTTAATTTGTTTTTAACATGTGACAATCTAAAAACATTTAAAGGAAGTTCTAAATTGTTTTGCACAGCATTTGAGATGGCTATGGTGAGAGAAAGCTCTTTGTTGAAAAGGCCTTTTTCTTTACAGAGCAAACCTGAAACATCAGTCGGTTAAAATGATTGTGCACAGTCTTACCTCTGTTTCTTTGATTGACTCATCTTATAGAGAAAGTCCTTTCCTCGCTTCTCTGAGAATCAGCAGCTAAACTGCCACTGAAAACAGATCAGCACTGGATCTTTGTCGCTGAAGACAATCATATGCTCATCATGATCTGGAAAAAACAATGTGTGACTGAGAATATCATGATAGTTCAGATGAAACAATTAGACAAAGCAAACAAGCAAATTATATATATAATTAATGATCTGAAGTGATTTAGACAATATTTGGTAACAGTACATATATATATATATATATATATATATATATATATATATATATATAAATCACTTTAGATCATTAAGATCACTCCTCACGACACAGAGATTAAACATTGTGCTAATACATTGAAAAGCAAACAACAGAAGTCTTGTATAGTTTCATATAGACACATTCATTAAATTTGTGTGAGCTTGTATCAATTGTTATTAATTTGATCATTTAACTTTTTTTATTTTTTATTAATTGATCATGATCCCAAAAATTTATTTAAATGTGATATACACAATGACATGTGAAACAAAACTGTATTTAGTTATACAATAGCTGATTTGTTATAAAAACCCTGTTTCCATGAAAATTGGAACATTTTGTAAAATGCAATAAAATCCACAACCTGTGATTTGTTAATTCTCAACAGCAACTCAGCCACAAAGGGGTAGGCCATGTCCCCAAATCAGCACAGTCACCAACTTTCTGCAGAGTCAATAGCTACAGACCTTCAAACTTTGTGGCCTTCAGATTAGCTCAAGAGCAGCGTGTAGACAGTTTAATGGAATGGGTTTCCATAGCCGAACAGTGCACAAAGCAAGGTCCATAAAGACATGGATGAGCGCGTTTGGTGTGAAGGAACTTGACTGACCTTTAGAGTCCTGACTTCACCCTGATAGAACACCTTTGGGATTAAGCTGTTAAATCTGCAAAGGATGGGCCAACTCCATATTAAACTCTACGGATTAAGAATGGGATGTCATTAATAGAACTGTATGTAAGAAATGTATTTCAATGAATCATAAAATGGCCCTGATATGTCAATAGACATTAAGAAATCATATTAATTTCAAATATATTACTTATATAACTGACAACTGTAGTCCGGCCAGTATATTGTCATTTAAAAGTTGTTGTTGGAGCCATCGATTGCTGTTGATGTTGAAATGTTGTGTTTTGGCCTGAAGCTCCACCCTCCACCTATCGACCAATCACTAAGTCAGTAGTGTTTGGGCATCCGGGTTGCCAGCTCTGCTCTAGTTACCACAGCTTCAGCTACAAACATTCCTGCTGCCTATCTGGCAACCTTGAGTCAGGGGGAGAGAGCAAATGACTCTGCAGTCATTTGAAAGTTATTGCAGTGCCAGTTTTGGCCACAATCTTACATACACTTCCTTTAAAGTTCATGCACATGTAAAGGCAAGTGTACCAAAACTTTTGGAAACAGAATATTCTAATTTAGCTAATTCTTGGGCACATTTCCTCAACAAATGAAATGAATCCACTGAATCCTCAGGTGCTCAGACTCCAGGAGTTTATTATTATAGCCAAAAACAGAACAGTTATGTTTAAATAGTTGAGACATTTTATGACTAGTGCTGCTCTAGTGAGTGTATAAACCTGGTGGACTGTGCGGCTCACTCAGGGATCATGATCAATGCTAATAGGGCAGAGCTGTCAGGTCCGGATTCGAACCCGGACTGTGCTATTGGGCGGTGTGGACCTATTTGGCAGATAATAACAGGAGGCAGGTATAGAAGGAAACAAATAAAGTCTTTACTTAGTATTCTTGAGAAAACAAAGGATCCAGCATCAGAGCTAAGTAGAGCAAGGCACAAATCCACACTGGATTTGCAGGCAACGGACTCCAAAAACATAAAACCAGAGATTACCAGAGAAGATTACCAGAGAAGTTGGTCAGAAGGGTCTACGCAAAGTCTTTCAGGATAGTCTGAACAAGTAAACACAAAGGCTAGGCAAGATAACTTCAAGACTGAACAAAGGTACAAGCAAATGCAAGTCTTTAAATATACATTTGTTAACACTCTAACAAGCTAGGCTCAGGGGATTTCATTGAACTGATAATGAGCAGTGAACTAGGAAGATGTGGAAGGTCTTGTGCTCTCAGTTTCCCTCTGCTGGACAGACCGTGGTGTGACAAGAGCAACAAGTGGGCAGGGCTTTTGTCTGAGAACACACTGTTCAAAAACTGCTTATTTATTGGGATTATAAAAAAAGGAGTGGGTGGATTTTTATGATTATAGGGTAGTTCGTTACACAAGCTGTGTACACACATTAATGTTCAAACATGTAAAAGTGAATTTTGCATAATAGGTCATCTTTAAATAAAGATTCAAACACAGAATACCTTTTATTATCACAAAATTATGTTCTAAAATGGACATTTTATCTTTCCCCCTTTTATTTTATTCAATCTCCCTTTTTAGCGTTATTCACTTTTACAAACTTGTTTTAACATGTGTCGTCTTCAAACAGTCGTTTAGAGACAGAACACAGACTGTCTGAAAAAGCAAAACATCTCAAACAGAGATCGCTATACTCCATCTTGTTTGTTAGTCAGTGTTTTCAGATCATCCTCAGATCAGAGTTTCTGCACATGGTGGCCAGATTGCAATTATTAAGTAAAACACCAGGCAATTTTTTTTAATCCTTTTAACAGAAAAAAGGAGGGTTCTTTTTTTGCCAACAATATTGTTGAAATAGTCACTTTTATCGTTTATTGTCTCATCATTATCTCGTCTTTTATGTGGAAAATAAAGTTGAAAATATTTTTGTTAATGAAATTAATACTACCCCCCCCAAAAAAACCTGATCTGATGTCACACAGCTTCCCATCTCGTTAAAATGAACTTCCCAGGACTTGAACGCACCATATAAAATAACAGTATTTAAAAAATAATACAATAAAAACTTACCTATGGTCTTGTTCACTAGAAAGATAAATTAGAAATATATGAAACACTTGAAATAATATCTGTCCTTTACAAAACTTATTGTTGCTTGTCACTTGATTCCAAAGCAGTCCAATCTAGAGACAAGATCTCCAAGATATTCTGCATTGTCTACTTGGACTTTGGTTCAAGTTCAAGTTCAAGAGTTTTATTTGAATTTATTTGGTAATGATTAACAATGCTGATTGGCCTTTCAGACTTTCCAGTGGACCTTGATCCCAGGCACAATTTATTTTTATTTTTTTGTAGGATTACTTGTAATTATTTAAGAAATGTACCACCAGTATGAAAATTGTGTCAAAGAAACAAGTAACACATTGAATTGAAGGTGAAATTTTGAAGTAGAAAGACTGAAATAGTATTTTTTTACAGTGCATGTCCTGTCCACGTGTTGCAGAGAAAACATCCATGAGCTCTCGAGCTTTCCGAAAATAGATTGTGGATTAAATGTGTATATACAAATGTAAGTGACTTCTAGATTTGTTAGGGTCTGTGCTTATTTGATTTGATTTTACTGTTGATGATCTGACATAATCCGGTTTGTTAGGTTATTTGAAGCTCGTCCTGTAGTTCTTTCTTAACTGTACATTCAATTTAGCCTGACAAGCCAGACCCACATCAAGATGTTTGGTCTGGAAACTCACCATTGACAGGGCTCAATCCGAGGGGCGGGATAAACGATTGTCTTTAAAACTCCCTCTGCACGCGATAGGATAGCGCTACAACCAACCAGAGCAACGAAGGTGAAACAGAGCTTGTTGATAGATTAAACGTTCGCCATATCCGGTCAGCAAAACCCCGAACACATCTTCCCTTTTTAAGAATGACTTCAGTGCCGTTCTTTTCTCAGAGAAAAGCTTAACTCCAAGTCTTCCAGAGTCGCAGTCAAAGCTGATTTGAAAGACCGCCGCCGTTCGCCAGTTTCTGTGTTTACTAGAAGCACGCAAACGCAACTCGGCCGTCGTCATTATGGCCCCGCCCACCGACTCTATACACGATGTGATTGGCCCGGCAAGAGTTAGGGGAATACAGCTCAGAAGGGTATTGAGAGTTGCTAGACAACACTCGTGGAAAGATTAAATTTTCTGCTTCTAGGGTGTGTCTAGATTTCTAGGCTACATTCAATTAGGACAAGTATAACTCTTGCAAATACATGTCACTTTAACTCACTGCTTAACTACCATAGTAAGTTGCATCGTTGAAAAAAATAAACTAGCTAGTCACGACTGTTTCCCAAAACCGTATTGTGGCAAATCTGTCATTCTACCACGCAGGTGGTGGTGTAATAAGTGACGACGGGCCGTTGAATTATTAGAAAAATAGTGCACATCCAAGGTAGGGATGCAGTCACGACACGAAGAGGAGTGGCCATTACACCTTGGGTGTGCATTATATTTCTTATAATTCAACGGACCTGAGTTATTTATTCCGCTTACACTACGGTTACCACACCTCAAGACATCGATCTGATGATATATTTAAAGAATATTTTAAGAAGATTTAAAGAATCCGAAACATCATCATAAAGCTGGTAACGGAGGCTTGAGCCGTTGATAGCGCTCTACTGCTGAATTTTTTAGATTCAATCATAAGCACGTTCTTACGTACTAGGGCATAACCGCACATGCACACTCTTCAAAAAAGGTGCTTTAAATTACTTAATTTACAAACTAAAAGACATACATTACATTTGTTTATATTCTAAATAAAAGATATAGATTGTAATTAATATCAGCTTTCTTATTTTGCTCAAGATAAGGATTTATTAAGTCCACGTCATGCTAACAAGAAACTATGCTTCTAACCACCGATCGAGATCTGTCGTTGCAAACACACAAGTTTGTGATGCTGTTTGCGAATGTTCGATGGAACTATTGTTTCAGGAAACACAGACTTCTTGAACTATGTTGATAATGGTGGAACTTGCAACCATAGTTGGCTAACAATGCTTTTGGGAAACGCACCCCAGTTAATTTCTCACGCAATCTATGTGTGTGTGCGCATTTACTGAAAAGAATTGTCTTTCGCTGCTAATTGCGCTTCAGCAGATTAAAATCACATGTTTTTAAACAGCAGCTCTAAAAAACACATCCAAATGAAAAGCTTTTGCGACTTTGCAGCACAGCAATGTCACATGAGCTCGTATACCGCGATTAGTCAAAACCACGATTTCTATAAGCTTATGTTGTTTTGGTCACTTGGCTGTATATTTTTTCTTCAGGTGCGTGCTGTTTATTTTAAATATGATGCCATACACTGATTCTTGAGATAAGGGATAAAACATGTTTTAGATGTTAAAAAATAAAAACGACTACATTATATATATAAAAAAAGTTTTTGTAGACAAAGGTCTCAGATAATGAACCATGAAATGGAATAGGCTTATTTCTAAATATTTTTTTCAAAAAAAAAAAAAAAAAGATATATATTCACTCCATAACATAATTTGTGTCAACTTAATCAGACACTCTAAAAAGCATGCTAATATAATTGAATCTATCCAAAAACAATGTAAAATCTTCAGATATGGAATATTGGTTTAAGTAAATGATCTGTTTATTTTTTGTTTGTTTTCACACTATTATGAACAACCAAGATTCTAAATTCCTTAATTCTCCTCCCTCCTTTTATTATTAAATATATATATCAATGTTCTGAGGTAATTAAGACATAATCATAGACTGGGTAAACCCAATCCGATCTGCTGTCCATTTGATTTCGCCCTGCAGCTCAGGCTGGAAACCTGTACATATTTCTATTCTGCTTCTGTTACAGTTTTGTGGTGTGCACTCACAAACTGGCTTATCCACCTGGCGCGCTATTAGCGGGTTTAACACAATGACGGATAGAGAAGCAATGGAACGTTGGTCTAATTGGCTGAAGGACTATCCGATTGTGCACATAGTCATTTGAACTATGCCTGCTGAT
The DNA here is from genome assembly GCF_024679245.1 of Pseudorasbora parva. Lineage (NCBI taxonomy): Eukaryota > Metazoa > Chordata > Actinopteri > Cypriniformes > Gobionidae > Pseudorasbora > Pseudorasbora parva. The sequence continues at coordinate 14,299,062 of NC_090185.1, read as the reverse complement.
CACGCCTCTTGTGCAGTAGAAAATACAGAGCAGACTCCCCAGACCAATGCATAGCCTAGCACAAGCAATTACTGAAAATGACTAGAAGCCTAAGCAACACAGATGACCTTAGCAACGAGTCCAATAGCCTACCCTGATAACCTGCTAAGCAAAGGCATTAAAAAGGGAACTTAGCTTAAATTCGTGAAAACATTCAGGGATGATTACATGGGTGTTGCCTGGATTTTTGATCTTGTCTTGATATCCTTTTTCATGCAGGTGAGTGCAGATCTCATCTGAATTGTTCTAGGTTCAGTTAGGCTACATTAGTATAACTTTACGGGGTTCACGTCAGCAATGATGTGAGAAGCAATGCCAACTCAGTCACTTCTAGATCAGACAGCTTACAATCAATGCAGCAAATCGCACGTTCTGTGACGTGAACTTAAAGGAAACTAAGGGGAAGGCTCATATGCAAAAAAGGAGTACATTTATTAAACAAAAGAAACAAACACAACACAAAACCCACTATGGGGAAAAACCAACTAAACATAAATAGAACCACAAACGTACCATCAGGAACTCAGAGAAACGGGAGATGTGGACATGACAAAACAATGATCCGACAAAGACTGACAAACACGCAGGGCTTATAAAAGGGGACAAATCAAGCAGGGAATGAGGGAACACAGGTGGAGCAAATTAAACCAATAATGAGATTAAAAAGGGGCCACTATAACAAAACCCACATGTGCACGAGACAGGACAGGCATGTTACATTACCACTTCCCTATGGAGCGGTTACCAGACACTCCATCAGAGCAGGGCGAGGTGGGAAGGACAGACCAGGGCGGGGCGGAGGGAATGGGGGGGACAGACCAGGGCGGGACAGGAGGAATGGGAGGGCCATACCAGGGCGGGTCAGGCAGACAAGGGAGGGACAGACAAAGGGGAAACAGGTGAAACAAAAAGTTCAGAAGGCCAGGGTGGCTCGCAGAGCTCAGGTGGCCAGGATGGCGCGGTGAGAGGCAGGAACCATGGGAGGCATTTCCTGGGCCAACAGCAGTGTCCACTGGAACTGGGACCACCGGCACACGGTCCACCGGAACTGGGACCACCGGAACTGCCTCTGGAGTTTTGGATAATGCCCTGTGCTCCTTCCAAGCATGCAGTACTGCCACCACGAAGCATCCCATCAGAGTCCTCCAGGCTCTTTGTGAACTCAGGACCATCGGAACACGGACCACCTGAACATAATCCATTGGACACAGTGATTTTGTTTTTATTAACAATAAAAACAAAATCAAATTAACGAAATTAACTCTGCCCCCTATTATGCCGCGTACCTCCTGTGTTTGGGATGCTTTTGTTCCCATTAACCTCCAGACAATAAAGGATGTGAGCTCCAAGCTCAAACCATCGTTCTGCCCAAATGATATCATTCACCCGAGATTTTAAAAATTAATCACCAACACGGTGGGTTCAGGTATGGTATCCCTTATTAACAAGTGTCTTAGCACTGGATCTGTTCCAGCCAATCTTAAAGTGGCTACGATCACTCCTTTGCTCAAGAAGCCTTCACTGGATCCTTCTGTTTTAAAAAACTACCGGCCGATCTCTGGCCTACCTTTCATCTCCAAGTTATTGGAGAAAATCGTGCTGGATCAGCTCCAACACTTTTTGTCCAATAACTCTATATATGAGGTCTTTCAATCGGGGTTTAGGACTGCCCACAGCACTGAGTCCGCTCTCCTGCGATTGCTAAATGACATTTATCTCTCCACTGACTGTGGAGACAATGTGGTTCTAGTTCTTCTAGATCTGTCGGCAGCTTTTGACACCGTTGACCACCCTACTCTGTTAGCTAGACTGGAGACGTGGGTGGGCATAAAAGGCTCTGTCCTGTCATGGTTTCAGTCTTACCTTACTGACAGAAAGTTTTTAGTAAAAATGGGAAACTTCTCCAGCTCCATGGCACCCCTGAGATGTGGTCTTCCACAGGGCTCTATTTTGGCTCCCTCTCTATTTTCTCTCTACATGCTACCGCTGGGCACAATTTTTAGGAAACGCAGTATATCTTTCCACTTTTATGCAGACGACACCCAAATTTACATTCCAAATCAAGCGCAATAATCCTACAGCACTCCACTCTCTTCATCTATGCTTAAAGGAGGTGAAGGCTTGGCTAGCTCAAAATTTCCTATTCCTTAATGATGATAAGACCGAGGTCATTGTTTTCAGCCCAAGTGAAAGGTCCCAGTACACATGCCCAGACTTGGGGAGTCTATCTCCTTTTAAATCTACAGGAGTGCGGAACTTAGGTGTTCTTGTTGACCAGTCTTTAAAGTTTGATAAACACATCTCATCTGTAGTCTCATCTGGTTTCTATCAACTTTGCTTACTTACTAAAATCAAAGGCTTTCTCACTCCTATAACTCTGGAAATGGCGGTTCATGCTTTCATCACGTGTCGACTGGATTATTGCAACTCACTATATTGCGGTATATCAGTTTCTCAAATCTCCCGTCTTCAATTAGTCCAAAATGCGGCGGCCAGACTCATCCATAATTGTCGCAAATATGATCATATCTCTGATCACAGAAGTTGTGTTTGGGATCATTGTCATGCTGAAAGACCTTTACACGGATCGGTTGTCCTGGTCCCTTTGCAGAAAAACAGCCCCAAAGCATGATGTCCCATGCTTCACAGTAGGTATGGTGCAACTCAGCATTCGTTCTCCTCCAATCACTACAAGTTGAGTTTTTATTCATCTCAGTTTCATCTCACCATATGACATTCTCCCAAATCCACTTTTAGATCATCCTAATGCTCTCTAGCAAACTTTTGAAAGACCCGGACATGTACTGGCTTAAGGAGGGGGACACGACTGGCACTGCAGGATTTTAGTCCCTGGCAGTATAGCATGTTACTGATGGTCGTCATTGCCAACAAAGGGTATATAATAAAGTATTGAGATTAACTTTTGTAATTCACCAAATACTTATTTTCCACCATAATATGCAAATAAATTCTTTAAAAATCATGTGATTTTCTGGATTTTTTTTCTCATTCTGTCTCCCATTGTTTAAGTGTACCTATGATGGAAATAACAGGCCTCGCTCATCTTTTTAAGTGGGAGAACTTGCACAATTGGTGGCTGACCAATTTAAAAATAAATACCGTTTTTGCTCCACTGTATAATGAATCGAAAGATATCCAGGGATAATGCCATGACATATTGTGTGTTTGTGTGCACATGACTTTTTAGTTCCACCCACTGCACACCTTCCTGAGCTTGGATGTTTTTGGAAAGAATCTGTCTTTTATAAATGTGATAAAACTGAAGACTCTTCAGATATGAAGGATGCAATACTAGATAGGTACACTCAAGATTAACATGATCCAGAAAGGGTGTTTTACCCTTTAATGTGAACAATTCCTCCGTGCATGTTTCAGTTTATTTAAAAAAAAAATTGTGCAGTTCTTGATTCATTCATTTAGTCCATTGTTTGTGTGCAACAGCCACATCTCAACATCCAATCAACAGCCAATGCACAGAACAAAAACATATTTACTTTTCCAATAATCCATTTCACTCGGCTATTTCACATTGCAGAAAAAAAAAAAGTTTTCTACTTCAGTTTCTTGGCGACTTAAACTTTGTCTTCCAAAAACCTATAAACTGACTCTTTATATGGAGCTGGACTACTGAGTTTCAAGGTTTCTCCCCTACCCACCCACATGAACATGATCACAAAGTCTGTCTATCAATAAAAATTACCCGAAAACATCTAGTCATGAGAGAAACTCTGTTCGTTATTAACTGCGACATTAAAGACCTTATTGCCATGAATATCTTATTTGTTCTCAGTAATAGTTAATTTTTTAACCTTTGTAAAACTGTAAGGAACATACTCCCCTCCTCATCTACGAATGACACTAATATACATGCCTTTCCTTTCACATGAAACTTCCCCCAAAATACTCCAAAAATACACTTGATTCTATGTCAGGAAATATAACTTCAAATATTAAATGAATTGCATTATTCCCCCAAACAACTGTGTGGAAATATTAATGCTTACTTGCAGTAGTTTAGACGGTCTTGTCCTACAGGAGCAAAAGTCTTTGAAATAATTTCGATTTGCCAATGCCGTTAACACACCAGTGTGGTATTTTATGATTGTTGTTTGTCATGTGATATTATCTTAGGTTAAGTCAGTCCAAACTGTGATAAAAAGAAATTCTGCGTCATCATCTGCTTTTTATTGTCTCAAGACTTCTGATGTTTAACAGCACTGACTGGCCATTCTGACAACTTCATTTTAATTTCATTAATACAGCTGAATTGGCATCTTTGATTGAATTCCCCATTTCTTATTCCAAATTATTTAAGGGGTACTTCACCGCTGGGAAGATGAATCTGTATATAAACTGGGTCATTAATGTAGTAGAAATGTGAAATTATTGAAAAGACAGACTATGAGAAAAGACAGAAAATGTATTTTTGTCTCATGGGAACGAAAGACATTTCCCAGAATTGCTTCTTTGCCCTACTAAGCCACCCCCAAAGCCACCGCTACTGGATTACTGGATTATTTGCCCATAGTGTTCATTTTCATAAAATCAGTTCAGTTAGGGAACAGACACTACAATTAAAAACTGTTCAACTGTTCAATATAATGCAATTTAGCCACTGAGCGAGTGTCACAGTACAAACGCTGCAGGAGTCAGAGTACATTCACCATTATGAATGAGCTGAATGAGCTCTCGGTATGAGAGTTGAGGTAAACGCGTCCGGGCTCACGGCAGTCATTCACAGGGCGTGTTCAGTCTGGCACATTTTAAGTTCATGCCTTTCCTGCAGCTGCCCACGTGCTGTGAGTGTGATCCCACCCCCTATGGAAGGGTTGAAAACATACAGAAATAGCTCCCTCTACTGGCTGTAGTCTTTAGCCTCTGTGCAAAAAATCCTCAGATGATGCAAAATGAAGATATTTGTATCATCAAAGGATTTATTTAACTTTTTATTATTCATGAAATACATACAGTAATTGGACATAATACATATAGTCGGGGGGGGGAACAAAACAAGGCACAATAAACAACTGCTATATAATGGGAAATGAATAAAAGGAAAGAGGGGAAGGGGAAAAAAACAAACAAAAAGGTAGTGAAAAGAAACATCTTGTAATTAGAATCCGTGTTTAGGGAGTAGTCAGATGTTGTTTTAAAGGGTAATTTGTAACCCCCCATTCCTCTCCCACACGTTTGAGTTTGCTGAAACTGAAGACAAAAATGACATTAAAGTCATAAAGTCATTAAAAAGTACGAAAACTTCTTCGAACCCCAAAAGAACGTGACATTTGAACGCCGCATTTTCAATTCGAGAGTCCAAGCATCGGGGGAAAGCATCGATCAGTTCGTTAAGGATCTCAAAACCAAAGCCAAGTCATGTGAGTACGAACAATTATGTGACAGTCTAATAAAGGACAGAATAGTAATTCTAGTAAAATAAAAAAAGGACAGTAAATAGTAAAAAACTGAGGGCCAGGCTGCTGAGAGAAACTGATTTGGACTTGCATAAAGCAATTCAAATGTCCCGCTCAGCCGAGGCGAGCCGCGCACAGCTGTCTCAAATTCAAGTTGCATCAGAAGCAGAAGTTCACACTGTGAGAAAAACGCGAACAGGACACGAAGCAATTGCCAACGATCCAGGCACGTCACATTACATCATACAGAACTGTAAGTACTGCGGAAAGGATCATGACAAAGGTAAATGTCCCGCATATGGAGAACACTGCAAAAGATGCGGAAAAAAGAATCATTTTGCAAGTAAATGCATGTCCACCAGACCTCAGAAAAATATAAATACTGTGTCTGAAGAGACTGATTCAGAAGATTAATTTTATGTGGACGCTGTGAACGCAAAAAATGGAGAGGATTGAATGGTGACCATCAAACTGAATGGCCATAGAACAAAATTCAAGATTGATACAGGAGCTCAATGCAATATCATTCCACAGTCAATACCTGCCCAAAGCTGTTCCAAGATGGAGAAATCAAAAGCAAGGTTGGTCACATATGGAGGGCAGTGTTTGAAACCCAAAGGCAAATGCTTGTTGTTAGGTGAGTACAAAGGCAAATATCATGACATTGAATGCCAAATTTTGGAGGATGATGTACAGCCCCTGCTTGGACTAAAAATGTACATGCAAATGGGACTCATCAAACGTGTAGCGGCAGTTACATCACAACACAGCGACATTAAAGGAAGATATGCAGATGTCTTCAAAGGACTAGGCTGTATCGAAGGGGAACAAACTCAAACCTGATGCTCAGCCTTCCATACATCCACCTAGACAAGTTCCGGTGGCCCTCAGGAACAAAGTTATGGAAGAGTTGGAAAGGATGGAAAAATTGGAAGTCATTGAAAGGGTGGTGGAGCCCAGAGCTTGGGTCAACAGTATGGTCACTATATGGAAACCAGAAAAGAAAAAAGTCAGAATATGCATCGACCCAAAAGATTTGAATAAAGCAATTGAAAGAGAGCATTAGCCAATGACAACAATTGAGGAGGTGGTAACAAGAATGACAGGAGCTAAAGTATTCACCACACTCGATGCACAGTCTGGCTACTGGCAAATAAAATTGGACAGAGAGAGTTCCAAATTATGCACTTTCAACAGCCCCTTTGGAAGATTTGCCTACAAAAGACTGCCGTTTGGAATCAGCTGTGCTGGGGAGATGTTTCAAAGAATTATGTCACAAACATTTGAAGACTTGGAAGGTGTTGAAGTGATTGTGGATGACACATTGATCCGGGGGGGAAATGAGCAGCAACATGACAAGAGACTGGAAAAAGTCAAGCAGCGCATCAGAGAAAGGAACATAAAACTAAATCCAGAAAAATGTCCATTCAAAGCTAAAGAAGTGAGCTACTTGGGTCACTTGCTGACTGTAAATGGACTTAAACCAGACCCGGAAAAGGTGGCTGCTGTTAGGAACATGCATAGACCATGTAACAACAATGACTTATTTGAGTTTAATGTCTCGGGGAATAATTAACTCAAAAGGGATTTAATATTCAATATTCATGAATTTATGAATATAATTTGCCAGTTGTTCATTACGTATTAAAATTTTCCGATAGGGAAAATTGTTTAATTAAATACAAGTAACCCTTTACGGAATTGCTTGAAATTATCCTACTAAGTTTGTCCTGCAAATTAGTTATAGACTTTTCAAATCAATTCTCAATATGGGATTACTGCTTTACGAGCGCATAAGAAACATTAACTTTACTGATCAGGACAAGTTCAATATTTCAGATGGTCATACAGTTTACTTTACTAACATAGTAGCATAAGCAGTTAGGTAACATTAGATCGCAAGTTTCATTGACTTTGTGTATGTGGCAGAATAACAGATTCAACTCATTAAATGTCTTTTGGAGGTTTAATAAACACAGACTAAAAATAACACTACAATTCACACAGAAAGTACATACTAAATATGCATCAAGAGAGTAGAAGTATAGATATTAACGAAAGAATACATAAAAGAGAATAATGAATAGACTGAAATTAGAGAGAGATAAAAGAGAGAGAGAGAGAGAGAGAGAGAGACAAAGAGAGTGGGGGGGATAAGAAGCAGCTTTCCTTCAGTTCATCAAATACAACCTTCACGGAGTTAACTTGTCCCAACGGGAAAATAACACACCCTCTTAACAGCAGTTTGAATTTGGAAGATAATACTTGCTCTAGTTGTGGCTTCTCGCGCGTGCGCGTGTGTTCCGAGTTCCAAATGTCCTGCGTGTCCGGCGGTTCTTTCCGAGGTTGGGAGGGAAGCGGCTGTTTGCTTTAGCGATGCTTCGTGTTCTCCTCCTGAAGAATGCCCTTGGGGCTAGTAAGTTGATGAATCAGTAGGGAAGCGAGGAGAACCAGGGAAGAGGGGAAGAGAGGAAGAGCTGGGGCCTGTGGGCCTCGGTTTCTGGTCCCACACAGCACATGGCTCTGTATGTGGAGCCCCTCCCTGCTTGGGAGGGGCTCCTCAGCAGATTTTATGGCTCTTTGTTCCAAGGCTCGAATCAGTGGGTCTCTGACCATTCATATTCTAATTAATGCAACAAACACACACTGCATTTTCTGAATAAGTGATATACATGGAAGTGTAAGTCGTGAAGTGAGCATTAATTTGATAGGAGACATGACATATATGAGGTTATCTGAACTAGTAATTTGTTAAGACAAAGATAAAAAGATGCAAAATACCATACAGAATAAACATTTTACAAGACAGTTATGTGTTTACATACAATGTCCTGGGGTGCATGTTCATTTATAGATGGTTTGTCTATAATTTGAGGTAAAAGCGTGTGTTTTACAACCTTTAGCTCTCTGTGTATGGAACTTTTCATGTGGCCAAATTCTTTTGGGCCGTAAAACTTCTTATCAGATGGTTTCCAGGGTAACGGAGAATCTTTCTCTGTTGTGTTGGGGGAAGGTCTGTTACTCAGCACAGAGCATTCAAAACATATTTGTTAAATGTAACTGGCGATTGTGTGTTTGATTCGCCTGAGTCGCTACATAATCCCCCCTTTCGCTAGTTGTTGTCCCTCCTATGGACCTCCTATCAAAGGTTCAGGAAGATCAGACACACCATAGCAATGTTAGGCTCCAGTTGTTTGTGTCTCCTGAAGTGATGGTCGGTGATGGTTCCACGGCAGATAAGGCAGACAGTAGCCAAGTTCGGGTCTCTGTGCTTGTGCAGCAGGTGTCGAGGTAGCAGGTGCCCTGACGGTGCGTCACCTGTCATCCAGAAGTCCGTTTGTGTGGTGCAGGTGTGCTGTGGGCTTTCTGCAGCCCTGGGTGGAACCATGTTCCTCGCAATGGCCAGTCAGTCCTTTAGGTCTCCTGCCTAGGAAGATGGACTGTGCATCTTGACACTTTTATGTCCTATGCTGACTAGGAACTTTTCCAGAGGGTGCCTCGCATTGTGGCCAGGCTGGGTGCCTTCTGGTGATCCACTTTGGTTTCTCTGTTTCAAAGTTCAAAGTCATTGGGGTTTTGAGAATCCCTTCAGAGGCAGCCTTGTGTTCGTTAAAGGCCTTCTTTCTCAAATCACATGCATGACATAGTGTTGGGCTTGGCAGTATTGCCTACACGGTGACTAACTGGTGTTGGAGGAGAAGGTTCTTGAAGCTGGTGTCCTCCTTCCATTCCAGGTTTGTCTGAGTGCATCCTTTTCCTTCTGCGGCTGCAGGGCTTTCAGGAAAATGGCTGGTGAAAGGTTAGGCAGAGGGCTTAGGCTCCTCCCCCCCTTTGCGTCTGTGTGCAGGGCTGGAGGAGCTTGCGCTGCTGATGTGAAGTTCAGGAGAGTACGTCTTTCTTTTGAGGATTCATTTGCAGTTGGTGATAAGGAGTCCAGGTTGCTCTCTCAGTACGATGCCCGAGGCTGGACCCGGTGTGATGATGTCTGGTGGTGGCTGGCCTCTGATAATCTGGAGGCACAGGAGCATGATCACGGCCGCGTTTCTTAGGCATTTCCAGATCTGTTGCATGGCCTCGGTAGTGAAGTGGATGCCTCTGTCTGAGTGGATTCTCAGTGGCAATCTTGACAGGAAAAAGATGTGATTCGTCAGGGGGTATGCCGTGGTCTGGGGGGTGTCGTTGGGTGCTGGAAGACACTCTACCCACTTGGTAAACTGGCGCACCACTGTGAGAAAGTACTTTTTGCCTTTTGTGGACCTGGGCAGGGGTTCTACCCGGTCGATTTGTAGGTTTGACCATGGGAACGTGGTCCCTCTGTGTTGCAGTGGGGCTCTGTGGTTCGGGTTTGCTGGTTGGAACTGGCAGCGAATTAGCCATTCTCTAACATACTCTGCCACATCTTGATGCATCCCAGGCCAATATGCCACCTGTTTCAGTGTGTCACACGTGGCTCTGGTGCCGTGGTGTCCAGCACATGGTGTGTTGTGGGCGTACATTAGCATCACCCCCCTTTGCGACCGTGGCACTACAAGCCGTGGCGCTGTGTTGCCATCGGGGGCAAACCAGAGAATGTTGTCCAGAATACGCATCATGTGTCTGGAGTTATGTAGATGTCTGTGGCTAGAGTCATCAATGAGCTCAGAGTCAGTGATAGGGTGGTTGGAGGGGTGTGAGAGGTGGTCAAGCATTGTCTTTATTGCAGTGTCAGAGGCTTGCATTTCTGCAATGTCGTTGTGTGAAAACTGCGGAGTTAGCGATAGCAGCTGCAAGGCAGGCATTGTAGCCGGCGTCGATCGCTTGCTGTGGGTTAGCACTGCAACAATGGGGCTGGATGTGGGGTTTGGGGGTGCCCACATGTCGCCGTGTGGTGTGTTTTTACTGATTGCATTGCACAGTGGAGACTTTTGGTTGAGTTGTCTGCCCACAGTGCAGGGATACTGTTCGTTGTGATAATGTCATTCAGCTGTAGGTCATTCATGACCTGGGGGCAGAAGGCATCAGAGTCTTTGGATAGCTGAAATGTGCAGAGTAGCGAACTTGAATTTGGCTTTGGGGCTGAGGCTGTGTTGTCACAATGTGCTGCATGGGGTCCCGTGGCCTTTGTGACCTGGCAGTCTGGCTCTGCGGGAGTTCCCGTGACCTTTAGGTTTCCCAGGAGTCTTGGTGTGGGGACCTGTGTGTTGCCTGATAAGCCGTCTGGATATGTGTCAAGTGTCTCAATATGCGTGCAAACAATCAAAACAGCGCTTTCTGGTACGCTGGGCTGCCCCATGATACTGTCTTGATTAGAGGCTATTGCTGTCAGCTGTAGTGAGTGTGTGCTGCTGACGTGTGGGGGTGCAACAGTTAGTACACTAGTCCGTGGTTGGGGAACAGTGTTCAGGGTGGATGATTCAGTTGCAGGAAGGGCGGGAAGGTTGATTTCAGGTATCGTGTCTAGTCGTGCTGTACCTGGTCCGTCCTTCTTGTCTTCCTTGTGAGGTTTCTGTCGGAGGAACTCTTTTAGGATCGTTATGAGCTCTGTAACTTCAGAAGCAGCTACACTTTCTTTGCCAGACGTTGGTTCAGGTCTGGGCCTACCATTGTCCCGTCGAGAGTGGCCTCTTCGCTGGCTTTCTGGGCGAGGCGGGTCCCAGGATCCTTCAGAGCGATCGCTCTGGTACCGTGGACGGTCGCCATAATGACCACGCTGCCCTCTGCTGGCTTGGAGTGGTTTGGACTCTCTGTTGATGGGTCGGTAACTGTGGTTCTGTCTGGCGCCCTCTAGGGTTAGCTCTGGGTGGTGCTCAGAGACAGGGCAGATGGTGGGCTGTTTTACAGTCTTTTCAGAAATGGTTTTCTGTTTGACGTAAGCTTTGTGAGCCAAGTCTCTTAACTGTTGCGTGCCCATGCTGCGCGGGCACGCCAGCACCCCCAGGTGGTAACTGATGGTAGGGTGCAGGTTTCGGAGGAAAAGAGTTTTGAAGTTGATGTCCTCCTCCATGCCTGGGTCGTTACGTGCCCCGAAGTAAGCACGTCGCAGTCTGTTATAAAAGTTCTGTGAGGTCTCGAGTCGGGCTTGCTTGAGGTCCATGGCAGTGATGAGCCCCTGGTCTGACTCGGGATCGGAGTACTCACGAATTAGAGCTTGTCGTAGATGCCAGTAGTCCGCTTTGATGGCCTCTGGTTGTCGATCCAGAAAGCTGCGTACGTCACGATTAGACGTGGCCCTGAGCAGGTACAGTCTGTCCCAGTTGTTCGCGTGAGCGACAGTTTGCAAGTAAAAGTCTATGTCTCTCAAGTATGCGTGGACGTCGTGTCCTCCTGCCGGGTCTGGGCTGAAGGTAGGAATATTTCTGGCCAGCTTGTCAAGGTTCTTTGAAGCTTTGTGGCTGTTGACCTTGACTTCCTGGAAGGGCGTCCTTTCCTTTGCTGCTGACGGGGATTCGTGGAGACTGGCGGGTGATCTTTTAAACAGGGGGCTGTCGTCCCCCTTCGTAGCTCTCGCTTCATGGCTAAAATGTGCGGAGTAACTGGTCAGGGGAAACTCTGTGTTGTGTGTTTCCCCCTTCCGGTAACGTTGCACTATATATGATTGTCTCAGTTCTCTTTGTACCATGTCAAGTTCATCTTCGAGCTCGTGTCTTTGCTGGATGAGCTCGTCGATCTCGGCTTGAGCCGACTGCAAATGTTTTGCATAGACTTTAGCGTTAATGTCTCTGTCTTTAAGTTCATCAGTGGCTCTCTCCAGGAGGGATTCGCCACGCCGAAGCTTTTCGTCGAGGTTTTTCCTGGCGTCTTTCTCTGACTGTACTCGTCGGTCGGTGTCACGACGGAGCTCCTCCAGGGTCTTTTGAAGTCTTTCTATTTCTTTTCTTTGTTCTTTGTCTGTTTCGTCGTCTTTCTCTGTGTCTAGAAGCTGATCTAGACGAAGCTGGGTGAGGGCTTGGTCTCTCCGGGCCTCCTCAGCTTGAAGCTTTAGCGTTGCTGCCTCCTGTTCCAGGTTGGCGTAGCTCCCTTCGCTTAGACGTGCCTGTGCGATGAGGATGTGGGCGAGGCTTCCGAGGATCTTGGCCACTTCCTTGTTGGAGTAGCTGTGCGTGGGGTCGTGTGTCATCAGCTGGTCTAGCTCGGTGTCCAGTTGCTCCTGGCTCGGCTGCCCCAGATTTCCTTGACTGGTGGCCGTTAGCGCTTCCAGCCATGTCGTTAGGCGATCCCACGGGACGGCGGAACTGGGTGCACGGAACATTACTGTGGACGAGAGAAGCACAGCACACACACACACACACAGAGAGAGAGCCAATGCAAGCTTGTTCTAAGCTGACGAGCTATCGTACGGATAGCTGGGAATTTAGCAATTTCTAAATTTAGTACGGATAGCTGGGAATTCAGTTAGATAATTAGACAATTTAGACAATTAGGTGGGCGGTCGCCCTGGGGGGTCACTTGGTGAACTGCTGCTCGGTCGTCCCGGGACTATCTAATTCTCCTTGGGGTCTCTTGGTGAACTGAAAGAAACACAATCGTGATAGTCCAACAGTGAGGATAGGAAAGAGCACAGTGGAAACAAACACAAGATGAATTGGTCTGTAATGAAAGGAATGTCAGCGTGCACGCCGAGAGTGTTAGGGAAATTAATAGGCTAAATGCTCAAGATATATTAAAATTCGGCTTGTACTATGGGTTATCCCATTTAGCTCATCCGGGGTGAATTGAGGTCGCTTAAGTGGAAGATTAAATATCAAGAGCAATTTAGAAAAAGGCAAAAGTTTCTGTTAAGTGATGATAAAACAAAAAGCACTTTTGATACCGTTTGTAATTACCAGACTGAGCTTTATTCCCAATGGTAGGGGAAAAGGAAAACTTTTGCAGAGAAAAAAATAATAATAATAATAATAATAATAAAAAAAAAATTTAATTAAAAAAAAAATAATTAAAATTAAAAATTAAAAATTAAAAAAAAATTATAAAAAAAAAAAAAAAAAAAAAATTAGAAGCTCAACTTAATTCAAATTAAATTCAAAGCAAGTTTAAATGAAATTTAAATAAGCCTGTAAGGAAAATCAAATAAAAGAAAGCCAATCAAAAATCCTATCCTATAACGATTAATCTCTAAGTGGGAGTTATCCAAATAAAAGAATTAATCAGAAAGGGATTAGGGAGTTAGTGGTGCGCTGACTTAGCAGGGTATAGCCACACGGTGGCGTCCTTCCTTCCAATTGGACTGTCTGTGACTTAAACCTAATTTCACTTTGAGTTAGAGGAAGTTATGTTTCTTTTTAAACTTCAAATTCGAATAAGGGTGTTTAATCAGCGAGAAAGGAGACTTGGTTGTTGCTAGAAAAATTGTATAAATGAAACTGTGTACAACAGTAAGCAATAAACAATTTATAGGCTCAAACTTATTTTGTTAAGGCAGAATCAAATAGCGGAGAGTGAAACTATCCGAATTTATCCACACGATGGCGCTGTTGCGCCCGCCCTAGTTAGTTAGGCGGAAATGCTCACCAGATGGCTTTGTCTGGTTTTAGAGTCGCCCTCTGGCGTTCTGCAAGCGGCGTTGCAATTTTTGAGTCGCCCTCTGGCGTTCTGCAAGCGGTGTTGCAATTTTTGAGTCGCCCTCTGGCGTTCTGCAAGCGGCGTTGCAATTTTTGAGTCGCCCTACGGCGTTCTGCAAGCGGCGTTGCAATTTTTGCACTTTACTGGCTTTTACAATCACTAAAAAAATTGACTCTGGTGCTCTATATGCACGAGCAACAAAACGGGTGAAAACAGGAATTTTCCGTCTGCCTATTCACGCATTTACATGGACTCCAATAGACATTTATCAATATGGCTGACGGTTTTCAGCATCTTTGATTCAAATGTTTTAGGTCTCAGGTCTTTGGTTAGCTAAGCCAGACTTAAACCAGGAGTTATCGTTTATCTTAACGATATAATAATTTTTCTTCTGAGGCCTCTTATTGTACAGGAGAGTCTCGCCCTGTCCCAATCTTCCGCAATGATAGAAACTTTCCGTAGTTCAGATCAAGCGGGATACCGCA